>NC_143014.1:160527053-160878053 GCF_055824585.1 Amblyomma mixtum | reverse complement strand
AAGAGGGGCGTCGGTTTGTTGACAGCTATGGTTCCCCTCCTAACCACCACATAGCGCCACTAGTCTAAACATCGTCGCACTTCTGTTTTAAAAGTGAGAATGTTAGAAATGGCGTAAGGTCCAGAAAAAATGGCATCATTTAGCGTACGTAAGCATGCATACGGTTATGGTATGTAGACAGCATCGTTTAACATCTTGCCATATCTGTGTACGCTGTGAGCAGACAACACACAGACGATGAGCGGCTGATGCAAAACTGGAAAACCCGCGAGTAGCGATGTCAATCATGCTTCTGCGGGAACAGTGGGCGCGCGGGTGTTATGACGTCCAGTCCCAGCTTCCACAGGTGGCCGCCAGGTGCAACGATACGGCAATAAATCGCAAAAAAAAACGTGCTATCCACCTTTTCTCGTTAAAATGCTTGTCGCATTTATCAATTTTAGCAGTCAAACTCTTGTTTACATGCAAAAGAGCAGCTCCAAAAGTTTGGTTCAGTATCCCTTTAATATACAAACTCTAAAGGAGTGGTGATCTGGGCCTATTTGTACTTTATTCTGCAAAGAATAGTGCCAACTGTGAGGAAACAAAGAACAAAATAAGACAAGTAATGAACGGCATAGTGCTTTTGCTGCCCAATTTTTTGTTTATTTTGTTGAAGTTAACACTATTGATCACAGAACCAAAGGCTAGCTGCAGTACAGTCATGTATATATGAGTAAAACCTCGTTACAAGAGACACTCAAGGGACCTGAGAAAGATGTCTCTTATAAACAAGGTCTCTTGTAACCAAAAATTCTAAAAACACTGAGTTGGACTAGATAAGTTTATTGCACATCAGCATATGAGTGCATTTAAACACATTCACGCATATTAACAGAAGATTGTTCAGGATGGGTTAAAGAAGTCCTTCATAGTAGTTTGTCTTTTTGTGAGTGCAGTGTATTAGCTTCCTTCCAAACTTCTGGAGGTAAAGCACTTCACTTTGCAGGCCTTCCTGTTGCTCACAATACCTTTGAAGCACTCTGAGATGCTCACCAGCCTCAAATGCTGACACTTTTTCCCCTGCAATTTCCTCGACGTTATTCTCCTCCTCCTCTGGCCCATCCTCTATGGCACACGTACCATTTACTTCGGCAAGGATTGCACAGTCTGTAAGCTCTTCAGAGCACACGAGGTCTACATCTGCAGATACGAACTCCTCGAAAGATTCTGGTACCTCTGCAATCTCTTGGATGCTCGTCCAAGCTTCATTTTCAAGGAAGTTTTCCACAGGATTCATACAAGGCCCCTCTTCCATCATGTCACCACATTTAAAGCCTGCTTTTCTGAAACAGTTTTCCTCAACTTCCCTTCTGAGGCCATTTCAGACGGCTGAAATCACCTGAACAGCAAACTTCACGTCAGTTACTGTTGCACGGTCTTGCTGCATGTTGAACAACAGACATTCTACCAACCTTGTTCTGTACTGCAACTTGACAAAGTGCACAAGCCCTTGGTCTGTTGGTGGAAGATGGGATGTGGAGTTTGGAGGGAAAAGACTAACTTAAGTGGCTTTGAGCACAGGGACTTTGGCGTGGCAAGAAGCATTGTTCACAAAGAGAGGCACGTCACGATTCTCAGCTTTCATCTTCTGATCAAATTTTAGCAGCCAAGAGTTGAAAATGCTGGATGTCATCCATGCATTCTGGTTTGCTTCGTACGTGACGGGAATGTGATGCCAGTGGCTGAAACAGCGGGGTCGTTTCGACTTCCCATTCACAAGGAGACGCTCCTTCTCAGTTTCTGGCATATTGCAACAAAAAAGGTACTGATGCACTCCTTCGACCACTTCCCGCCTTGGCATGCATCGGACTTGAATGACAGTGTCTTTCCTGGCCTCATTTTGTAGAACAAACCGCTCTCATCTATGTTGAATACGTCATCGGGGGTGTAACCGTGAAGTAACTGAGGAAGGTCACCATCTCTCCATGTGGGCACGCAGTCTGTAACAGCAATTTCGGTGCAGCGAGACAGTAATCGCAATTATGTGATGTGTGACGTCCAGCTGCGGAAAGGAACAGAATCGAGGCAAGGGAATGAAAAGTGCAGCGCATACGAGTTGGTACGACATTGCCCAAGTTGCGTGAGCGGATCTCTTCTAAATAGTGAAGTTTACTCTAGGGACCTAAAAAAAGTTGTCCTTAGTAATCGAGTGTCTCTTGTAACTGTGTCTCTTGTAACCATGTCTCTTGTAACGAGATTTTACTTAACATTGTGCTAAAAATAGGATGTATTTGTGAAATGTTCAGCCATTGAACTAATTTGGAACTTCATACTTTCACTGAGCTTAATGCTTCTGCTCCCCAATGTCAGCAATTAATTTAATTTAGTAAGACCAATAGTCACCTTTGGCACGAGCATTAAATATACATTTGCAGACATTTTGTAAGGCTAAAAGCAACAAATAATAAGTCTGCCATATCCCAAAATAAGTTAAAACCCAAAATATTACTTGTTTATGCATGTGGCTTCAAGAGCTTATACATAGTTGCTGCCTTGTTTGAAGTGCTTAACATTTAAAGAAATTTGAACCTGTTTTGGGAATACAAGAGCAAAGATATACGCTGTCATTTTCACTTGTTTCAGGAGATGAATTTTCCAGCAATGCTCGAAAGACTCCTAAAGCTAGCGGTAAGCACACTGCCACATCGCCTTTTCTGTTAGTTTCTCTGGCTGTGTTAAAACATTATTGATCTTTAAAGTTTTTGATGTTGCCACTACATGTGTGTTCTTTGATGCTAGCAAACTTGTGCTCTATTTATGGTAAGCACACATTGATATTTTGTCCTAATCTGTGTCTGCAAGAACCAGTGAGGGCAGCAGGGAAGTGAACTAAGTGGCACATTATGTGATGCAGTCTGCAAAATTGCCTTCTCATTGTTTCATGCACTACGAAAACAGCATTTAAATTTGCACTAGAAGCTCTTTCAGAGTGTGTGTAAGGTGTTCAAGTTGTATCATACCTACATTACCTACAGAAATATAGAAAGGTGAGCTAGTTGGTTAGCATTCATCTTGAGAAACAAAAACAGTACCAGAGAGGCAAAATACACTGCAAAGAAGTAGACAAGATGAATGCGTCCTGTCTACTTCTGTGTTTGTTTCATCCCTTTAGTGCCATTTCATATCGTATGTATCGTAGTTACCAGCCCAGAAGTACACCTGTTCAAGTGAAGGGATATAACATTTCTGGATGTGCTAGGTGGCCCCTGAAAGCACACCAATGTAGCTTTACTCTTACAAATCGTACTATAATATATTTAAAACCATGGTTCAAGTTTTGTGAATTCACCTTTGTGAAGTAGTATAACTCCAGCAACATTGCAAAACATGAATCAGGAGTGCCTTAGTTTGAGTAAGGTGTACCAATGACAAAAAAAAATTGGCAAATTGGTTTTTGAGTGAAGGAAATGGTGCTGTAACTGGCTCATATCTCTGTGGACACCTGAACTGCACCGTAAGGAAAGGCATAAGGGAGGGAGTGGAAGAAAAAAGGATGAAAGTGGTGCCGTAGTGGAAGGCTCTAGAATAATTTTGACCTCCTGGGGGCCTTTAACGTACACTGACATCGCGTAGCAGATGGCTGCCTTTTTCATTTCGCCTCTATCGAAACGTGGATTTATCATTCCTATGATGTTTTTGATTCAGAAATAGCCAAACTTGGATCATAACTTCTAAAGAGACATTTTATTAGGGGAAGGCTGAGCCAATGAGTAGGTTGTTGTTGTCTTTGCCTTTCAGAAAATGTGTTAAGCAAGTAACTAATCATGGAACCTAATTGACCGGTTGCACTCTAAGATCAGCCATTTCGCAACCATGCATATTTTGGGTCTTGGTTACAGTGATGATTTTTTTTTTTTTTTCACTTGTACATAAGCATCAGAATTCCAAGCATAATTTTTGAAAGCTTATAGTCCACAACCATGAAAATATCATTAAAATGTTGAAGGCTGCTGACTGTGCAATTTGGTTTGTTCAGTGGTCTCAGCTTGACTATGTTAGCTTGGAAAATTATCCGAATTCCAAATACTACTGGCCGTTGACCACACAAGAAAGAAATTAGGTTATTATTGGCTACCACAGGCCAGACATTTGTATGTTCTAAATTGACATTTTTTTTTCCTTTAGTGCTAGAAGGGAAATTTGTAAAATATGTGTCATTGCAGTAATTGTAATGAACCTAAAAGATTGGGCACTTTGCCGTAAAATGTCAAAATTTGGCAGTTATTGCATGTGTCTAGGGTTGTGTTCATGCACTACATTCAAAGGTGATCTATACTGAAGAATATTTATGGTGCAGAAGGAGAAAACTGTCATCAGTGGGCTGTAATGGGCTGTAATTCTGCAACTGCTCAACCCTTTTTAAAGGGAAACTGAAAAAGGGTTTAGAATTTGACAAGCTTAAAGGGGTTAGATGTATGAAACTTGCCGGTAAAGCAAGCAGTCTGTTTGTGGTAGCCCTGCAAGAGCACTTTGAGTCCTTGATGACATATATGAATGACTTGCACAATATTAACCAAACATACTTTGCCTACAGGAAACGCATTTAAACCCGGCGTATACAGACTTTCTGAAAAAATATGTAGTATACCGAAAGGACAGGCAAGGCAGTGCCCACGCATCAGGTGGCTTTGCTATTGTGGCTCAGAATTCATTTCCCTCATAATGTCTCGCACTGGCTCGTGATTTAGAGGCAGTGGCAATACAAGCCCGAACTTTTGGCAGGGTAATAACCGTTTGTTCCCTGTATATCCCTCCAGATCATCACCTGTCCATTGAAGAACTTGTAACATTAATGACCAGCTTCCGGAGCCATTCCTGTTGGTTGGCGATTTTAACGCACACCACCTATTGTTGGGATGTACTAGAAGCTGATCAGAATCAGAATCAGAATCAGTCTTTATTTCTTGATACATTTTTAGAGTACAGCATATTATGCAGAAGGAGGTCCCGAAGTCAGAGACTGTAATGGGACCTCCTGATTAAATACATCTAGTAAAACATTTAACAGCATACGACAGATCAGATAAATATACAAAACAGAATATACACGTATGAGATACAATTAAAGCAGACACATGGGAGAGAAATAAAAGCTATTAAAAAGGACCACCGAAACATATAAAGTTGTACATAACTAAGCAAGCTGATGTCGTACTGAATTATAATGAAGATCATGAAGCAGTGCAAAATGCATGTAGGAAGAAATGAAAACAAATTAATCAGAATTAGGGCTCATTGCTAAGTATTGATCTTTTAAAGTGTGCTTTAAAGTTGAAAATTGAAGGAGCATTTTTTAGTTCTATCGGTATAGTGTTCCAAACAGCAACTGATGAGAAATGAATTGCCTGTTTCCCGTAATTGGTGCGTACTTTAGGTAGAACAATATTGTTATTGAGTGCGAACCGAGTTATGTTGGCGTTTACAAGATAACACTGTGGTATGAGAGGAAGAGCGATTAGATTGTTGACAAGTTTGTACATGAGAATGCCAAGAGAATATCTAACAAGCTGTGATACGGAGAGGATGTTATGATCCTGAAGAATGAAGGCTGCATCAGTGTAATAAGAACTGTAGGTAAGTATACGAATGGCTTGATTTTGAATTATCTGCAATGATCTTAGATGAGTAGCATACGTGGTTCCCCAACATACTATACAGTAACTGATGTGTGGATGTATAAATGCATAATATAATGATATTAATGTACTGTTAGAAAAATACGAACGAGCTTTAATAAGGATTCTCAAACCGTATGCCATTTTTTTCTTTATACTGGTTATGTGTTTGTGAAACTTTAGATTGCTGTCCAAATGCACACCCAGAAATAAGGCGAAATCGCTAGCTTCTATTAGATACTGACCGATTGAGACAGGAGGAATGGAAAGTGACTGCCGTTGATGCGAGCTGAAAACAACGAACTTCGTTTTGCTAGAATTGATGGTCAAACTGTGTTGATTGCACCAAGATAGAAGATTGTTCAGGTCATGATTAAGTTTTGATATGAGATTTGTAACGCTTGAATCTGAGGTATAAATTGTGGTGTCGTCAGCGTATAATAGGCAATTGGAGGAAGCGAGGCACTTTGGTAATGTGTTAATATAAATCAAAAACAAGAGGGGACCCAGAATAGAACCTTGTGGCACACCTGAGTTTGTAAACACAACATCAGAGTAGACACCTGAAATAGTGACGGTTTGTGATCTATTTTGCAAGTAATTTTGTAGCAGTAATAACGGGGGGCCGGCGATACCAATTTCTTCTAGCCTAGTGAACAAAATTGGATGATTGATGGTGTCAAAAGCTTTTGACAAGTCTACAAAGACGGCTCCTGCAAATTTCCCTTCATCTATGGCAATTCTTAATTTGTCTGTAATAGTTATAAGAGCAAGTTCAGTAGAATACCCAGAACGAAAACCAAACTGATATGGCGATAATATATTAAATTTATCCAAATATTTAACGAGACGATTCGCGATTAGCTTTTCAATTACTTTGTTCAGACACGGAAGTATGCAAATTAGACGATAATTTGTCATTGAAGAATTATCACCCTTCTTAAAGACCGGAATAATCTTTCCGCGCTTCAGTTCATGTGGAAAAATGCCAGATTTAAACATCAGGTTCACAATATGTGATAGGACGCCACTAATTATATGCGCAATCATTTTTATATGAACAGGATGTATGTTATCAAGGCCAGGACTAGTTATTTTCAAATTACGGATTATGTCATTTATTTCCTGTGGTGTGGTAGGAAAGAGAAAAAAAGAGTGTGGGAGGCGACTACACACAGGGGGTTGGAAGCTTCCTTAAGAGACTTGCTGCTCTCGTTAAAGAAGCAGTTAAAAGCAGTTGCAATTTTTTTGGGGTTACTGTATTCGATACCGTTATGCTGGATCAAAGGTATTTCTTTGCGCTTATCGTTTCTTCCTAAAAATGAGTTGACTATGTCCCATTTTTTCTGCATATTGTTGCCACACTCGAGAAATCTTTGTTCATAATAATTTCTTTTAGCTGTTTTTAATAAAGCAGACAAGGTATTCTTATATTTCTTATACCGAGCAAAAAGTTTAAGGTTGAAGGGCTGCCTTTTTGTTTTTTTGTACAGATTTTCTTTTTTGTGCATTGCTTTAAGAAGGCTCTCTGTGAGCCAAGGGTTCTGTGGCGAAGCTAGTTTTTTTTTACACTTTCTTATTTCCGAGTGGGAATCAAGTAATGAGGTCAGAAGAGATAAAAACTGTGAATAGGCTTGTTGAGGATCCTGCAATGACATAATCGACTGCCAGTCAGCTTCAGCCACTGCAGTCAAGTAATTTTCTTTATCCAAGACAATCTTACTGTATATCGTTCTGCTATCGTTTGGAGTTGTACTGGGAAAGCGCATGAATATAGGGAAATGATCTGTGATGTCTATTTCAAGCACGCCAGCTTCTGGAAGGGATAATAAATTTGTCAAAGCATGATCAATGAGTGTATTACTACCAGAAGTGGAGCATCGAGTTGGAACCGTGATGATGCACTCAAAACCAAAGCTATGGAATGAGCTGCTGTAGTTTATGCTATCAGGAGCAGAATCATCAAGGAGATTGATGTTTATGTCTCCTACTATTACGGCATTTGCATTTTCAGATGAGAGAATACGTAATTTCTCTTGGAGAGCGGTACAGAAATCGGAAACTGGTGACGACGGTGACCGGTAGATGCAGGCAAAGATTAATTTTCTATTATCGATGTCTAGGAATAGTGAATCAAATTCGACCCAAACAGATTCACAGTGAGGTATGTTCAATTCTAAGTCATTTCTTCGCTTATAAGTGAATTGATGGGATATATATAAAGCAGCACCACCATGCTTAGAGAATTGTCTGTGGGAGAATTCTGAGACGTATGAAGGAAACGAGAACAAATTTTTATCATGCTCGCTTAACCAAGTCTCTGAAATTCCAATAATTGAAAATGGGTTAGGGAGCATAGAAAGTGCGTCGTAAATAGCATCATAGTTTTTCCTAATACTTCTTGCATTTAGATGTATTGCAGAACGAGTGGCATCCGATAAGAATTTCTTCAGTTCAGTGGATGAAAAATAGGACGACATGGGGGGACAATGGTAGCCAAGGCTTACTGGCCCAATGTTTTAGACAATTTTTGACAGATCGGACTCGTTGGTGATGCGGTACACCGTACTGTCTGTCGTTTTCCTTGCCTTAATCATGCAGTTGTCCGTCCAGAGGAACTTCCACTTTTTCTCTTTCTTCAGCGACAAAGCCTTAGAGAACAATGCCTTGTTTTCCGCAGTCAGGTGATCATTTACAAAAAAGGGACTGTCCTCGGAGGCCCTGACATCAATGTTGAACAACGTGAGACGAGCTTTCCGCGCTTTGCTCACAAAATCTGCTTTTTTGGTTCTCGAGAAAAAGCGGGCCACAATGTTCTTCTGATCTCTGATTTTTGTTGGAACACGATGAGCCACATCGAGGTCAGCGGGAGTCACAGGGCATCCAATTTTTTCGCCAATGGTTTGTATGATAGTTGCACAATCTTCACCTTGTGTGCAAGGAACGCCTTTAACTTCAACGTTGTTCATTCTTGAATACTGCTCAAGACCTGCAATCTTGCTAGTTAGCGAACTGTTTTTAGACTTCAACTCTTCGTTGTCAGCTGCAAGGAGGGCATTCTCGTTGCGCAGCTCCTCTACTTGCTGTGTTAGGGTTGCCACACTGGACTCGAGGCTGTCGATCTGGCTTTTGACTTTTAAAATATCTATTCCTGAGGATTGAAACTTCAATACTACTTTGTCAAAAATCTTATCCGCAAGACCATCAATGTCAACTTCAAGTTTTGATTGTAACTCATCTATCCTTTTGGACAGTTCGGCGCAGTTTGGCATGTTCAATGATCAAACAAAATAATAAATCAGTAATAAAAAACAAATACACAGTGATTCCAGCAGCAGCGACAGAGACTACATCAGATGAAACAAAGATCGTCTGTCCCAAGAACTAACCTGCAAACGCAGAAAGGTGCTTATAGCTGCTGAACTGTTCGCTGCCGCTGCTGCTGTGATGACCGGCTTTCGGATCCAGGTCCTTTTAAGCAGTCCGGAGTGATGTCAGCGCCGACCAGCGAAAGCACTGTCGCACTATCTCCAGGAAATGACGGAAGGTCACTGCCCCTCTTGTTAACGGCAGATATGCTGATATCAGTGGCAAGTGGTCGTGACTACGCAATCCAGGGAAGGAGACCTGCAAACGCAGAAAGGTGCTTATAGCTGCTGAACTGTTCGCTGCCGCTGCTGCTGTGTGATTCTCAAGGTGCGCTAATAGAAAATTTTCGATAATCGTCTGGCTGATGTATATTCAGTAAAAGAGAGCGAACATATTTTAATACAGCACACAACTCATACAGAGCAATAGACCTTGCTATTGGCTCTCCGTTGCTCTTGGAAGCCACTGAGTGGGCTGTTGTTAACCTCTGTGGAATTGACCACTTCCCCATTTATGTAAAGTATGCAAAAAATATAAATCTAAGCGTAAATAATCCTAGAAAGTTTAAAGAACAGGTTGCTGATTGGAAGGTGTTCTGGGAGCTCTCAGCATTGTCTTGTTCATCAATTACAGACCTAGGTAAGGATGGCCACCTTGGTGGCTGAGGGGCGCTCGACTGCTGACCCGAAAGATGTGGGTTTAATCCTCGCCGTGGCGGTCGAACTTCGATGGAGGCAAAATTCTAGAGGCCCATGTACCATGCGATCTCAGTGCACATTAAAAAATCCAAGGTGGTCAAAATTTCCGGAGCCCTTTACAATGGTGTCCCTCATAGACTGAGTCGCTTTGGGACGTTAAACCCCCATAAACCTAAACCAAACCTAGGTATAGATGAATCACTGCACAGAAATTCATTCTCTAGCCATAAGGTGAAATACAAAACAAACAAAGATTATGGTGGAATGCACAGTGTAAGAAAGCTCGCGAGGACCATAATAATGCATGGTCGAAATTCCATTGCTGTCCTGCAGTTGACAACTTAATAAACTTTAAACATGTTAAAGCAGATGGCAGGTGTATTCAGCCTATATCCAAATAGGAAAGTTTCAGTCATTTCTCTCCTTTGTAAATTCTTACACAGATACGCTTAAAGTGTACTGTTTGGTTCATTGGTTCATTGGGGTTTAACGTCCCAAAGCAACTCAGGCTATAAGGGATGCCGTAGTGAAGGTCTCCGGAAATTTCGACCACCTGGGGTTCTTTAACGTGCACTGACATCGCATGGTACACGGGCCTCTAGAATTTCGCCTTCATCGAAATTCGGCCGCCACGGCCGGGATCGAACCCGCGTCTTTTGGGTCAGCAGCTGAGAGCCGTAACCACTGAGCCACCGCGGCGGGGCTTAAGGTGTACTGTAGACTAAAAGCGCTTAAAGGGCATGGTACGCATCCAATTCCTCTTGTTAGCTTTGCTGGCGATACATAGGAGCACCAAGCAGATGCACTAGGCAAACACTTCGAATACAATTTTAGCTGCACATTATACAGATTTGTTCTTGTGATACAAGCTAGCTGAGGACTGGAAACCTATTCACAATAAAATGCCATCTTTAGGAGGATACAATAGCCCATTTACTTTACAAGAGTTGAAGGTTGCCTTAGGCACTTGTGGCAACTCGTCAGCAGCTGTCCCTGACAGGATCACATATGGAGTGCTCAAGCACCTACATGAAGAAACCCTTGAAACTGTCGTGTGCTTTTTCAATAACATATGGGCAGCTGGATGTTTTCCCAAAGCCTGGAAAGAAGCAATTGTTGTCCTGATACTAAAGCAAGGCAAAGAAGTTACACTTGCAGCGAGTTATTGGCCAATTGTCGTAACCAGCTGTTTATGTAAGCTCCTTGAAAAAATGATGAATCGTTGCCTTGTGCATTTTCTTGAATTAAATGGTCTTCTTGATCTGCACCAAGCTGGGTTTAGGGCTAACCGGTCAACCACTGACCAGCTCGTTGCCTTTGAGTCTTACGTAAGGGACACTTTTGTGCATAAACAGCACTGTTTATCTGTTTTCTTTGATCTAGAGGAAGCATATGATACCACTCAGCACTATGGTATTATCCGTAACCTGTTCATCTTTGGGATCTCGGGGAATATGCTGACCACCATTTAGAGTTACCTGAGTGAATGGACATTTCTAGGTCCGTGTAGGAAATTCCTTATCTAAGCAGTTTACACAAGAGAATGATGTCCCTCAAGGTGGCATTCTTAGCTGCATGCTTTTCATAGTTAAATGAATTCATTAAAGAGCATCCTACCTATGTGTATATCCTATTTTGTTTATGTTGATGATGTACAAATAAGCTAAAAGTCAAGTAATTTGTCTATCTGTGAGCGGCAAATTCAGCTAGGAGTAACCCGAGTATGAAAGTGGGCAGATGAAAATGAATTTAAACTTAACAGAGAAAAGACCGTCAGTGTACTCTTCACAAAACAACGTGGTATTAGATCCAAACCCGACATCACACACACTTAATGGTCTGAGTATTGGTGTGCAAAAAGACTACAAATTTCTTGGTGTCATAGTCGACGAAACACTTTCATTCATCACACACATTAAGCAGTTAAGACTAAAATGTATGAGGGCGCTGAACTTTCTAAAGACCCTTTCACACCAGTCATGGGGTACAGATCAAGAGTGCCTGCTGTAGTGTAGTTTTATAGGTTTAGGTGTAGGCTACGGCTCAGTAGTGCATGAGTCAGCATGAAAAACCACCTTAAAATGCTCAATGCAATGCTCTACCTGGGTCTGCAATTGGCTACTGGTGCTTTCCGTACAAGCCCAATTGCCAGTTTGTATGTTTGTATATGCCACAAAGGTATCTTATGCTGACCATCCATGCAACGTGTTATTGCGAAACCGAACCAGTACACTGCTATTTTTAAACCGACCATCTGAACACTGCTTTTACCCATTAGGATTGCCACACTTTTCCAAGACATGAACATGCCAGTCTCTAATATTCTGATGACTTCTTCTAAAGACATAATTGCTCCATGGGAAGTGCATCCAGTTGAATGTAACACATCGTTCATGAGGTGAGCAAGCATGGGTCACCATGTAGCATAAAACAGCACTTCATGTCCCTCTAAGTAAAGTATCAGTGCACAGAGTTTTACACAGATGCCTCCAAGGCGTCTTCAGTTTCATGTGCAGTTCACAGCTGTAAATTCTCCGAAACAAAAACAATGAATAGGTACACAAGCATAATTACTGCAGAATGGTTTCATGGTTTCCTGTTGGCTGTTAGATCCATTCTAAAAAAAAGAAAATGCCAACCTCTCTGGGAAACCCTATAAAAACCCTGTCATGAACTCCCTCTTGAAATGCCTTATGTCGGCACGCACGTTGAACCTTAAAATTGCAATATGCTGTGTGGCAGGTCATTGTGATATAGATGACAATGAGGAAGCTGATAAGCTTGCTGCGTCAGCTGCCAAACGGAGTCTGGTCGATATAAACAGACTTCTATACTAGGACCTCAGGCTACATATTAGGACTGCACTACACAGAGAGTGGCAACATGATTGGGACAAAGAAACGGAGAACAAACTGCGCACAATAAAACCAAGGATTGGAAGGTATGCCACAGAAAAACCAAAATAGATTCAAAGAAGTTGCTCTCTGCAGACTGAGGATAGGATATACATACATCACACAATCTCATCTTTTAAAGGATACGTCGGCACCACAGCGTGTGAGATGTAGAGCCCACATCTCTGTTGTCCACACACTAATCGTGCCCGAGATTGGAGACAGACGACCGCATTTCACAGAACTGTATACACATTTGAAATACCAATGCACCTTTCTTTATTTTTAAGTGATGACCGCATGTTTTCATTGGATGGGGTTTTTAAATTCCTTACTCTTGTAGGTTTGTTACAAGTGACCCCAGCCCCTCCTCATTGCTGAGGAGAAAGCTGAGCTTAGCCTTAGCTGTCAGATGCCTCGCTCTCTTTGCTCAAGCGAGGATTATGGTGGAGGTTGCCTGGCTTCATCTTTTATATGCAGCAACTTTTACCATAATTTTAGGTGGTGTACACCATTTTAGGTCATCTTACCTGACTTGTACACCCTTGCAACACATTGGATCATGTATATACTTACTACTTTTAGGCCATATACACCCAGCGTTGATTTTAACATGTGCTCAAACTTCAACCAAGGAAAGCATTTTAGCCTGACCCGACTGAAAACCTTGTATTCGGTGTTCTTTAACCTTAGACGCCCTTGCGGCAAAAAAACCCAGCATCAAATCTTTTTGTGCTAGCATTTTAAGTAGTGATGTGATCGCCGAATAAAGCTATGACTGTATTCAAGGTTCTCCGCAGCGCCCAGAGCCGGATTGGGGTCTCACGATGACTTCACCTACAGTGGCGGTACATTTCTAATGCAGAAACGTTTGCTCGCAGCTAGAAAACCAATCCCGCCGAAGGTAAAGCCTGTGAATCTTTGTTCTCTGGCATCGACCAACGCATGGCACTGCTGATATAGCCTTAGCAGCAAAAAAATCTGAAATCTCTGCAACAGTGATGTCACCACTGAGCTTCTCCATGCTTCTGTCATTCAATGAGGAGAAGCCCGAAGATAGGCGTCACTTTAATCTGCAATTACTGTATTTGCCTACTATAGTTTGCACCCGGTGTATAGTCCGCAGTGGCGAATTTTGACCTAAAATAATATTTTTGCTTAGGTAGTTCGCACCCAGAGTATAGCCCTCCAGGATGAAGTTCAGCTGAAAATAAGTTTCTCAGATTGTCCACTGATGTTTCAGGGAAGCAGCCCAGATTTTCTTTGGTTGTTGAAGAGAAGCAGCCGACACCCGTGCAATTTTTTCATCGAAGTCAAATTCTTCCTCTCCTGCTTGGTTTGACATGACTGCTTGTGCACGCTCCACGTCACTGAGCTCGATTGCTGTAGGAAAGGCTCTTCGTCTTTTCGTAGCTATCGCAACTGTTCTTCAAGAAGGACTATGATGCCTCTGACATTATTCTTAGGTTTTTCGCATGTGTTCGCAAATCCAAGCACTGCAAAGCAGCTACTGTAAGCACCGCCAGCAGCATTTGCTTGCATATCACAGCTAACTACATATAGGGTTGGATTTCGCTAGGCTAGGAGCCACGCTAGGCTTCATCAAATATGAGAAATGATCTTAAAAAATTAAATCATGTATAGTCCGCACCCATACATAGTCCGAACCAAGTGAAATTACAGCTTTTTTAAACATGTATAGTCCGTGGACTATAGTCCAGAAAGTACAGTACATCACTAATTAAATGCTAGCACAAGAAACTTCGCTTGCTTTACCTACAAGCATCACTCATTCAGATACTTGAATCTTGATTTATTATGCTTTTCAGACACATACCTCGGCAAAATCACCAGAACTCACTCAGGCTCATTCACAAAAGTTTGGTCAACCTACGGGCTCACTCAGACTCACACTCAGAGGCCTGGACTCATTCAAACTCATGAAGTCAAACTCACTTAGGATTACAACTCACTTGGGCTCACTCAAACTCACTAGTCATCAGGGGTCAACAACTCATAACGAATCACGACTCATCTGGTCTCACTCACTCATTTCAACTCACAACTCATTTGGTCTCACTCATTTCAACTCGTGACTCGTCTGGGCTTACTCATTTCGACTCACGACTCATGTGGACTCACTCATTTCGACTCATGACTCATCTGGGCTCATTTAAGCATAATAAGTATTACGAGTGCACAGGAAGCTCAACCGGACTGACCACGATTCATCATAATCTGAATGTGAGCCTGGAATCGCCACGACTCAGATCATGATCTGAATGTGAGCCCAGACTCGTCACGACTCGGATGATAATCTGAATGTGAGCCCGGACTCACTACTCAGGTCATGGTCTGAACGTGAGTCCGGACGCACTCACGACTCAGATCATGATCTGAACGTGAGTCCGGACGCACTCACGACTCAGATCATGATCTGAACGTGAGTCCGGACTCACTCACGACTCAGATCATGATCTGAACGTGAGTCCGGACTCACTCACGACTCAGATCATGATCTGAACGTGAGTCCGGACGCACTCACGGCTCTGATGATGATCTGAAATGAGCGTGAGTGATCCCGGGTGAGCCCGCTCATTGAGTGAGTTTGCTGACCTATGTTCAGACATAAATTATTTTATTATCAGAAAACTAGTGGTATTGCATTTTTGTTATGTAGGTGCTTATTACTCATTGCTCTGGTGATGCCACAAAGGGCAGGAGCTAGCATTGCATATGCAGAACTGAATTGTTTGCTGCATAGTGTGAGTGCAGCTTGCTAGCGCATTCAGAGGTCATTGTAAAAATAAGCGCTGTTGTGTATGTTAAAATGGCTATGATGTTAAAGCATTGCCAAGTGTTTATTCCACGAATTCTATGTGGCCGCCAGCAGCTAAGAGCAAGCACAGCTCAGAGGCGCTTATGAAAAGCTTAAAATTACGAAAATAATTCTTGTGACTGATGAACTGTTCCAAAAATAATGGGCTTTCTTGCTGACTTGTGCAGGTGATTGTGCTGCCATGCACAAATGTGTTACACCAGCACCTTGAGCTTTTCTGAAGTTCTGGGGGTACTGCCAATACCGAAGTTTACTTTGCATTTTGTCACTTCATTGACTGAGTACAGCTCTCGTACGAATTTTTTTTTTGTCCAAGCGCGCAGCATGATGATGCAGTCCTCGTCAAGCAGCAAGACTTGTTTGCAGAAAGCTCATTTATGCTGACTTAAAATTGCCTTAACAAACATGTGGTGCTCTTGACTAATTATGTGCTCAGGACCAGTGAATACAGATTTCAAGTGCAAACACCATGATGTCATCTCAGGGTTCCAGTGTGCAAGGAAAAATTTTATAAAGTGAGGTTTCCTGAAGTTTTGTAACAGTAGCAGCATGAGGGACTTTCTGTGGGACTGACAGCATCGTTGACATTGTCTATTCATATAGTATGTTGTAGTTAAAAACTTCCACATACGCCTTCTGCAGCCAGTGGGAATGCAAGGTTAGAAATTGATACTCTCATCTACGTGCCATCTGTGGTCATGTGATCCACAATTAAGCTTTGGCAAAATTTCATTACTGCATTGTCTAGTGACCTGGCACTGTGCTGTCAAGACTTTATCAACTAGCCCATTTCGTGCCCACAGGGACACATCCAGTACTATGTGCAGGGCTTGAAATGTGATGCTGTTAAGGTTTGGTGCTTGGCTTCGTATTTATTTTAACAGCACTTTGCTTTTTGTTTCCATGGCAGTATGTCATAGGGCTCTGGTGTAGCACAACTTGTGAAAAATCCAGGCGCTAACAAAAAATGACACAGAGGGGTCACAGCGCTTACTCGCAACTACAAGAATTTTTATTCGGAAGCTTCTATATATATACAACAAAAACCAAAACAAACCCAGAGTAATCACAGGCCACTAGCCGATCGATCTGCAAGAAAAGATTACCTCGCTGTTTTCAATCGCTCTTTCAAAAAACCTATCTCATTGCTAGACAAGCCAACCGTTGGGTCACTAACACATGTATGCCCCATAGGCTTCAACTATCTCTCGCGTTACACGATCTGTATATATAGAAGCTTCCGAATAAAAATTCTTGTAGTTGCGAATAAGCGCTGTGTCCCCTCTGTGTCGTTTTTTGTTAGCGCCTGGATTTTTCAGAATGAACGTATACCAACTAGCTCAGCTTTCTGCCCTGTTGTAGCACAACTTCCTGCAGGAAGCTGAGCAAAGGGAACGCATTTGTACCCGTACTGTCAGATAAGCACCCCTGCAGGCTCCAAATGGACATGCCAAGTTCTGTCGCAGCTACAGAGCTCCAAGCCACCAGGGACAGAGCAGTGCAGTTCAGCTGACACACTCGTGTTCTGGAAGGCTTTGTCTCCGTGCACTATAGCGCTCATATGAGCTGCAATGCACAAGATTCCATACGGCCTCAGCTCATGAAGCAGTGCAAGTGCAGCAGTGCTGGAGAATAAGAATTTAGCGGCCAATGAAAAGAACAGTGTACACTGAATATTTCTGCATGCTTGGTGATCTGTATAATGTATTGGTTTGCTGTGAAGTGGAGATGTCAGTCGGTTCACTTCAGACACGGTGCAGTTATATTGAGCGCAGTATAGTACACACACAAACTGCCGTTTTAGCAAGTGCATTAAAGCATTATATGGCTGTCTCTGGCATTTAAGTCTTAGCCTTCTTTTGATACTGAGCATGTGAGTGGTCAATATGAACATTAAACTTTTTCTTCACTTGTTTTCTTTCTTTACTGTCTGTTCTTTCTTGTCCCGTCCTTTTCTTGATTTTATCCTATTCTAGTGTACTTACGAATTTTATTTTCGCTTTCTTCACAGGTTCCAAACATACTGATCTGGCTACTAATATTTTATTGGTTCTTCCACTCAACACTGAACACATTTGCTGAGCTCTTGCGCTTTGCAGACAGAGAGTTTTACCGAGACTGGTGGTGAGTTTGCTCCTCAAGGCTCTGAGTAGAATTATTTATAGAACTGGGCCGCCGCGGTGGCTCAGTGGTTATGATGCTCGGCTGCTGACCCGAAAGACGCGGGTTCGATCCCGGCCGCGGCGGTTGAATTTCTTTGGAGGAGAAATTCTAGAGGCCCGTGTACTGTGCGATGTCAGTGCACGTTAAAGAACCCCAGGTGGTCGAAATTTCCGGAGGCCTCCACTACGGCGTCTCTCATAGCCTTAGTCGCTTTGGGACGTTAAACCCCATAAACCATAAACCAAACCACTGTAGAACTGGACTACACAGTATTCAGTGTATGCACACCCATGTTTCATGCATTAAATATCAGTTGGCAAGTTTTACACATTGAAAATATCAATTTGGAAGTTCTATGAGGCTTCACAGGTTAACCCTTAAAGGGCCTCTAATAAAGTTGCGGTATGTCTGAGATGCTAAAGCACCCTGCTTTAGGAATATTGTCCAGCAAGAATTTTTCTAATGCGCTTTGTAGAAGCTGAGTTATTTGTAGCCAAAATTTGGATTTCAGCGTCTTCGCGCCTTTCCCTCTCCTCTCGTCACTATATGCACACTGGAAGGTCGCACTCCTCCACCGGCCCCACCTCTAGGGGCATAGCTTCCTGACCCACCGGAGCTATGTGGCTTTTTAGCTGCAGCCATGGTAGCTGCCTGACGTTTGAAAGAATCGAACCAATAGCCACATCTCTAAACTTGTATACGCGGGTGCGAGCGACCGAGGAGGGTGCGGGCATGAAAAAGTCACTGGGAAGAGTTCGCCAACTTTCGCGCGTGATTGTGAGTTCTGTGCTACGGGTAGAAGTGTATTATTTGGCTTAGGTTTTCATGACAGTGCAATGCAGTGATGGAGAGAGTTGATGGGCTCTCCTCGGAAGGTGTTTCAGAGCACTTTTAAGGGCTTATGACAACCTCAGCTCGTCGCGAGCAATCGCCACTTTTTCTCTTATGAGGAGCTCAACTTGTTATCGATTTTATGCTGCTTTCTAAATGACTTTTGACAAGTTGTGCTCGTCAAATGGTGTTTTTACACTTAAAACATTGATGGCACCATCCGTTCTTTCATCTGTGCTTTTATTGAATGAGATTTTTCACATTAGATGGTGCACTTGTGCGCATCATGGCACACTTGTGTGCCATCACACTTGTGTGTTGAGGCTCACCCTGTTAGCTTGAGATTTTCTCACACTTTCATGCAAACATGGCATCATCCATGCGGTGTAATGTGCAGAAGAGTGTTATCCGTTGGATGATGATAGGATGTCAGCTTCAAGGTTTATTCTTTAAGTGGAGAAGATAGTGGCGGGACTTCAGCAATGAACATCTGCTAGGAAATGATCTGATGTAGGTGGTGTGAGAAGACCCCATGCAGAATGCCATGTTCTGAATGCTACCACACCATTTGTAGTCTCCAGTAGTTTTGAGGGCAAATAGTGCATTTTGTGTATTGCTATTCAAAACCAACCCTTTCTTTCTGAATTTCCAAGAGTGGGCGGTACATAATGGCTGATCAAACATTTTCTGTAGTGAACTGCTTTTGAAGATATTTTTGTGTTTTAAATATATACTATTGAAGAATTTCACATCATGAAAAAAATTTGCCATTTTGGTACCTTTTTTGTCTGTTTAATGAGCCCTTCAGGGGTAAAGTATAATATGTGTATGACAGCCCCGACAAAAAAACCATTGGAATTAATTGGACTTCCAACTGGTTCTAATTAGAATGTTGTGTTCCAATTGGATAGTCCAAATGGACTATCCAATTGGACCAGCTGGGTTTCCAATTGGTGAACCCAGTTGGTCTTACCACTTGCATCCAATTGGTCTGCCTAACTACACAAACAAGGCATAACTAATATATGTGGTTCTTATAATAACAGCTATCAGTAGCTTAACCTACTAAACTGTATTCATCACCTGCACCACCACTGTGGTCGAAATTAAAGAACTGCACTCAGTGAGGAAGTGCTACTGGCCTTAGCATGAGAGCCTCCTAAATGGGGTATATAAGTTGGAGCAGAAGTGTGTGCTCTGGATGTACAGTCTTTGTCAAAAGTTTAGAGCCCAGGGGGTTTGCTTCTAAGCCTCACAGTGGGACTCCTGTAACATTCATGGCAGTCCTACCTATTGCGGGAGGTAGGAACAGAAATCTTCTTACCTTCAGCAAATTTGGTGCGCTGGAGATGCATTACGAACCAGACAGTGTGTTTCAGAAGCAAACCCCCTGGGCTCCAAACTTTTGACAAAGGCTGTACATATTGTGTTAATATATGCTATTAGTGTGTGAATGTGTAGTGTTTCTTAATTGTAATGTATGCATGTCTGTTGGCCTTGATTCCCATAAAAGTAAAATTGAAAATTGTGAATTTCAATTCCGTGGTAAAAATGTTGGTTGGCACCAGGCAGAGTGTCTCCCTGCAGTCCTCACAAATCAGTTTTCCTTTTGCACATTGATAATATGCGCTAATTTGTAGAAATATTTCTCACATTGTGTATTTTGTGCAACTTAATTGTGAGTTATATTTTATGAATATTTCTGGATGCAGTAACTGCCTGTGCCTGGGCTAATGGGTCCAATTGGTCGGGTGGCTAAAAACACAACTGGAACCACTTACAATTCCAATGGTTTTTTTTCTTGACTGGGAGGGTTTAAGTAGCTCTGGGCATTTGCTTTAATGCTCCTGGCATGTTATAAAAGGTGAAAGTGTGGGCTGGTTTGTTTACTGGTTTGCATTAAATTTGGCAGCAAGAATATTTTTAGATTTTTTTTATACAATGCACAAGTGAGGTGTAAATCAGATTTGGCAAGGCAGCCCATGTCGGGCATGAAACAGATGTGTGTTGTCATGTTTGTTGCAGTTGCTGGCTGGCATGCCCCCATATACCTCCTCCTATAGCTTTCACTATGGTGCAGAAGTTGCTGTGCAATGTGTCTTCACTGATGACATTGCTCGTGATAGACTCTCCTTTGCATTTCCATAAGTTTGATGATTACTGTTTATTCAGATTACTTTGTTTTTCTAGTTAACAAGAGTACTCTTTCTTCTTCCCTCAGGAATGCTGACACTGTGCAGTACTTTTGGCAAAATTGGAACATTCCAGTGCACAGGTGGTGTCTGCGTCACCTCTACAAACCTTTGGTTGCATCTGGAATGTCGAAAAGCAAGGCTTGTGTAATGGTTTTCCTCTTGTCAGCATTCTTTCATGAGGTATGTGGTCATTCTTTATGAGATGAAACTTATGCAGACTTTTAAATAAAGATACAATGCCAATGCACTTTTAGTATCGCAGTAGGGCTATCATTAATTTTTTAATGCACGATTGGGTACATTGCGAACTGTCAGCTTTTTCTGATTTATTTTTAGTGACTTATTTGTTTCATTTGAATTTAGCATCCTTAATAATGAAAGTAAGATGCATTTTTGTGCCATATAGCGAGCGCTGTAAATAATATTTTTAAAAACAGTGAGCGAGGTAGCACATAGTCTGGCATTTTTTATGCAGAAAAGTTTTGCTACCAGTGATAACATGAGTTTTTTCTTTTTTTTTGAAATTTCAAGCATAATGTGCATCCTCAAAAGAGAGATTGATTGCATGATCCTTCGGGTATTTATTTGACAAGTCCTGGTGGTGCTATTTTCATCAAATATGACACTTTGAACAAAATTTTGCGCATTGCTGTAAAAAAAATTAGCAGGTGGTATTCTGTGCTGAAAAACTAATTAATTATCTTTCTTGAAACCTGAGCATACTACTGAGGCGGAAGAATAGCTGTCTTCGGTGGAAACAAAAATGGTGCCTGAAGAGGTTAATTTTCACTATATGCAGTGCTTCGAGCCCCAAGTTCATTGCCTGTAGAAGTCGATGCATTACGTGTTATGACCTGCACTTATATGGTAGTGTTTATGGAGTAATGTCACCTGCAGTCTGCCTGGGTACTCACATCTCCGGCTTATATGTGATTGGTGGTTTGCCTAAATGGCTGAAGGCATGATTCAAAAAGACCAGTGTGAAAATAGACGGAGACAAGAGAAGAAACGCTGACGACGGGATGGGAAGCGAGCACGAATCCCGCCAACTCCACACAATCGGCAATTTTGGCTAAAGGCAGACGAGGAGAAATAAACATTTGTCCGCTCCACATAAGCTGAAAATCATGTGCAACTGTTGTGCATTGCTTTTGTGGTATTCTGTGCCAATGTATCCCACAACAGCACTGGGAGTGAACACTAATTGATAAAACTGGCTTAATTCCTGATTCCTTCAATTGCTGTGCTAGATTGTGGTGGACAACCAATGGGGACTACCCACTGGTATAGTTTTGGCTCCCTGAATTTTAATTTAGCAACCAATCAGCCACTTTTGTAAAAGTGTTTTGAAAAAGGTGTCGTGATCAAAATTTTGAACTATTAGGAAGCTTCAGTGCAATTGAGTAAGCCCGTATTAATAGAAGACCAAGGTAATCGTGTAACAGTGTAATACCACTGTAACAATATGCAAGCAACAAAGCCACTTTATTTCATTCCTGTCATGGTCCTAACCAAAGTCCATGCATTTTTGAACAGGTTGTTGTAAAGGAGCACAAATATTGATTGTTTGCTCTCCATTTTTTTCTTCGACCAGAAAAATGGGACTGATCAGGTCATACTGCTGCACTACACAAGCTCCCTAAGAATATGCTAGCCTTATTGCATGGTGCTACAAAGGCACACTGGACCGCACAGGATACCATCACATTATGGTGCCACTTTCTCATGGAAATCAGCAGGGCGTTATCTTTGTCAGGTTGCACCAGGAAGCATCACTCTCGCCCAAGTAACAAAGCAGGCAGAAGGGAGAAGCCAGAATGACAGGGATGGGTAATTTAAGGCTAACTAAGGGTGACCTTCCATTAAGAAGTGGAAGGGAGAGGGGATGCATTTTTTTTGTGCTCATGCTTGCTCTTGTGCCTCGCATCAATCAACACAAGTATCTGAACGAAGAATGGGGTCAGTGCAATAGCATTAAATGCAGCACCTCAATTTGAGCATGAAGATACCAAAAAGATTATGTATGGATCCTGGCATAAAAGGTCGCTAGGCGCTACTTGCATCCTTTTTGTACTTGAATAAAAGTGCTGTCGTGGTGATTAATACCCATTCATTTTCAGAATGTTCATTTTCAGACTGCACAGTGTTGAACATTGAGCACATTAGTATAGCTGTTTTAGGGCCCTTTACCTTTTGCTAGACAACACTTATTGTACTTGGAAGTTTTCTTGCCATCTCAGTGACTTTATTATAACAAAAGGTTTTGTAAATTTTGTTTTTCTCAACTTCTCTGTATACTCTGCAACATGCACCTAAGTTCTCCCATATTGCAGCACGTACAAAATGAAAGTGATAAAAGCTTGACATTATTTACCATGCTGTGATGCACCTGTGGTATTCTGTCTACCAATCAAGCAGTAGATCGTTATTTATTTAATCAAGAAAAAAAAATAATTTCAGACATACATTTTCCTGTGCCACAGCTAAATTAATTGACTCCTCAGATGGTTTTCTTTTAGAGTTAATATATCTTTGTGTCTTATAAAGCATACATGGAAAATTAAATTTTGCAGTTTTTATTATGTGCTATAATGGAAGTTCATGTGTAGGGTCATGGATATAGTACATAACTCTACAACTCCGAAAAACTCTTATGATTATTCAAGAAGGCATAGTGTTAGGTGGCTGCTTTGTCTTCCACCCTTTCAGACGGTTTTTTTGCTTCCATTGAAAACAAAATACCTTTTCACCTAAATAGTATATTTAGACCTCAAGAAAGACTATTTGTTAGTTTTCCAGGGCAAAATACCAGCAAATTAATCTTTGCTGGAAACAGCTAGCGGCGTCAAAATTCCAGGACTTATCAAATAAACACTGAAATGATTGTGGAGTCAGTTTATATTTTGAAAATGTAGGTTATGCTTGAAATTGTGAATAAAAATTCATGTTATTACTGGTGGCAAAATGTGCCTGCATAATAGTGGTGGATGATGTACTGCTGTGCTCACTGTTTCTCGAAACATTGTTACCACGTTCGTGATATGGCATAAAAGCTCATCTATTTGTGACATGAAGCCAAATTTCCTGAAACGAAGAAAGCACTGCTAGGTTCAGCACACTCTCAGAAAAAGCTGCAAGTTTGCTTTATATACAATCGTGCACATAGCATTTCAAAGGGTTATTTAAACACTTGTGTATCCATGAAGTCGTGTAAGGGAAATGAAAAAATGTATGCTTTTGTTGCCATCATATCGTGATTTCTTACTCAGATGTTGCCTTACAAAGTGCCTGAAACAGGATTGAATATGTTCTGTATGTGTATCGAGATATAAGGGAATTAACAATCTGTGCTGAGGGTGGCCTGACACTCCATTTTTTAGAGTGGCAGTAAGAATCACTGGGGACAGTCTCACTGAATGTTATCCTGTTTTAGCACTCATGGTTTTTTGTCATGCATGTGCATTTATAAATCTTCAAAACAAACACACTGTGAAAATAAAATGGCAGCTTTAGATCCATGGAGGTGAAGTGCAAAACACCTGTTCACGGAGGTCATTTTGGTACACATTAAAGAAGCCAGGCGGTCGAAATTTATTTGGAGCTCTCGACTTCCTAAAAGATTTCAAATGCTTAGACAGTTATCAGTTCCAGGCAGCTCCTGTGACATGTGAGCACAAGGCAATACAGTTGTCTGCTATCTCCCCAGTGCCTACTTCTAGAGTGCTTGTTTCCGTATTGTCCGCTTTAGTTATAAAAATTAGTGCTAAAATCAAAATGCATTGCTCCAGTTTTGACCAAATTTGAACTAAAACATTTGGGGACACGATATAATAAGCATATCAAACTAAATTCATGTTACATAGGCACCTGGTACAGTTGTGCATTCGGACTCCTTGGCGTATCTTAATACGGCTATTGATATGTGCCGCCATAGTGGCTTCGTGGTTATGGCGCTCAGCTGCTGACCCGAAAGACATGGGTTTGATCTCAGCCACGGTAGTCTAATTCCTGTGTACTGTGCGATGTCAGTGCATGTTGAAGAACCCCGGGTGGTTGAAATTTCCGGAGACCTTCACTACGGCGTCCCTCATAGCCTCAGCCACTTTAGGACTTTAAGCCCCCATAAACCATAAACTATAAACGATTACTGATACGTCATTTGATGCCTTTTGTTTTATAAGAATGCAATATCTGAGGATCAAACAAAGTTTCTCATTATTAGGTGAAACATAGCTTGTGAAAAATTCCACTGGCGTGAAAAAATTTTCCATTCAGTGTAAGCAACAATAATAAAGGTGAAGAACTGCTACAATGGAAAAAAAAATATTAATATTTTTTCTGTTTCAGTATCTCGTCAGTGTCCCCCTGAAGATGTTCAGAGTGTGGGCCTTTTTTGGTATGCTTGCTCAGGTGAGTCAATGAAGATTCTTAACTGACCGACTCCTGTAGTAGGTGATTGGGCAAAAAAAATTACACGACTTCTAGCTCCTGTGGTATAGTTTCCTGTGGAGTTATACAGGAGTGTTTTCTTGGAGCTCATCAGTTATTGGCTGATGTTGTTTGTGCTTCTCTTTCTCTCTCTGTGTACACACACATACATGCACACATGTGCCACTCTTAAAAAATGGAGGATTGGCCTCTGTGCAGGGTTGCTGTGTACAGTTTTTGTGGAAGTATTGTTTCTACAGGCAGCTGCATCAATGCGCTAGTAGAATGAGATAATTGGTTTGCTAATGAAAAGTCAGTGGAAACAGACTGCATTTTACTGCTCTAGATAATAAGCTATCAGCAGTAAAGTGCACCAAGTTGGAGTTGGAGCAGTGCATGAACATTGTTTCAGCGAATGTTGGCAAGAACTACGCAAATCAGTTTCTGAAACGTTGCACTAGGTAATCGAGTATGTACAGTGCACCATGAGTTATTCTTGCAAGGCACTGCTAGCCACTTCGAGGAACACTGGGGACAAATTGAAGTTGGCCTGTATTTACAGGGTACCACATTCTAAAAAATCTGCCTTAGGTATATAAGCGGAATTGGTCATTCTATACTTAACATTCACAGATCTCTGGGAGTCCTCATAGCACTCCTGGCGCAGTGGTGCAGCGGTTAAGCGATGCGCCACTGCCCTGCGATGGCAGGTGCTGCCATTGGTGGGGCTTGAGTGACCGAGGTTTCTCTTCCCGAGTGACCAGTCGTTAACGGTCCGGTAGGCAGGTTGTGATGATACCACAAGGTCACATGACCTAGGTGGCTCACCTAGGTTGCTTCTCCAGGGATTTTTCGCTCACAACGCCAAATGCTGGATTTTCTGCAGACTGGGAGCCTTAACTTTATCGTGTTAATAACAAATAGGCCACTCTCACCAAATACAGAGCTTTTATGATCTAGAAGTGACCAAAAAATGATATACAGGTGTCGCCATCATAGGCCGATTTTGCAAGTAAAATGTGTGCGTCAACACCGATATTTGGGTGCGAATCCCAGTGGTGACACTACACCACCATTCACTTCAAATTGATGGTGACCCATGCTTTTCATTAAGAATTTCACGAATTTGAATCGATTGGGAGGAAAATTTTTTAATCCATTTTTCTCTGTGGTTATCGTCTCTTGCTGCCAGACAAAAAGAGCCGAAGGGTCAATTTTTACTGAGAACAATACTTGCGTGGAGTTGTCCTCGGTGTCCCTTTAAAGCTGCAAAAACCAATCCTCGCATCATTGCAGTATGGTTGTGAAATCTACCACATCATTTCAATAGCGGACGCCGCGGTGGCTCAGTCGTTATGGTGCTCGGCTGCTGACCCGAAAGACGCGGGTTCGATCCCGGCCGTGGCGGTTGAATTTCTTTGGGGGAGAAATTCTAGAGGCCCGTGTACTGTGCGATGTCAGTGCACGTTAAAGAACCCCAGGTGGTCGAAATTTCCGGAGCCCTCTACTACGGCGTCTCTCATAGCCTGAGTCGCTTTGGGACGTTAAACCCCATAAACCAAGCCAAACCAAACTATCATTTCGATAGCTAGTTTGCACATAGCATGTCTAAAACTATATGCTTCATTTCATAGCTATTGAAACAGTGTGAGGAATAAGGACAGACACCAGTATGGTTGAGCCGACTTATAATGAACCCGACGGTCACAAGGATTGCGTATGTTGTATCAGAAGTTCGTAATAAGTGGACTTGCCCTATTTCAGCCAAAACACAGTAAAACAAGAGTGGCATTTGTTTCTTTAAAAGTCTGTTGTGTAAGTGTTTCTTGAAGGCATGGCTTATCAATCCACTTTGTAAGCTTTCAACCGCAATTATGTGCTCCTGATCAAGACCCTTGGTGCGGACGAGCCGTTTTAGGGTTGCAATAATACCAATAGTGATTGAGGCATCACAGCAACTGGTAGTAGACCACCATCCTTGTCTTCAATCCTCGAGAAAGTTGTAAGGATGCAGCAATGAAGCGTCCGCAGCGCATTGTACTCTAAACAAAACAATGCCTCACCACGGAGACTAGGCTAGTCACTGACCGTGTGCAGCAGTTTCGCTTTCAATGCTGCCCCTGTCTCGCTCCTACTGCACTTCTACTTCCACTTTAAACACTTTTCTCAGCCGGCACACACTGATTGACCCTGTAGCCTGTCTGGGCGCGCTTGGCCAGCAGTTAACTGCCATTTAAATGCCACTTTTTTAATTGTTTTTGGGGGATCAATGCTTTCTTTGGGGGAGATCACGGGAGCTGGGAGACACTTTTTGGTCTGCACGCTGGAGATGCACGTGTTTTTTTGACTTGGGGGTACGAGTTTAAGGCGCGTTCTTGTTCGTTATAACCAAGTCGTGCAGCCACGGTTGTTTGTTTTATCTGAGACATAGTGCCATATCCATGATACATATTTTGACGGTAACTCCATCGCCATTCATAATAGTGGGCTTGACTGTAATGAGGTGTACACAAGTGCCGACTACCAAGTGAAAATTTATTTCATTGTAAAATGTTTAAATAGCCAACAGGAAGAGGTGGAAAATGAGTTATTGCTGCATGATCTACAGAAATCAGCGTAATCATGACAACAATAAAGATATTACAAAAAAGGATATGGTTATTTGCATATAAGAAAGGGAGAAAAAGTAAAAGGCAGGAGGTTAACCAAGTATAATCGCCAGTTGGCTACCCTACACAGGAACAATTCTAGATGCTAAGGTTATGAAAAGTTCCTGTTCATATCAGACACCTGTGATTCTACTGGATAGATAGGTGCATGTAAAGTAATATGAAATTTATGAAAAAGGAAGTTTGTGACTAATTTTATGAAAGAGCTTTGTGGAGTTGGTAAATGCAGTTTCAACATTATGTTCTGTATCTACATCATGCTTTATTTTGCAGAGAAGCAGGTTAGTGCGAATTCAGTATAGCAGCTTGAATGAAGTCCAGATTAGTGTGGTGAAAGCTAATTAAATTTGGTGTAGTGGTGTAGTAAATGAATATTAGTAACCTTTTCTATCTTTTCTTTTTAATTGGTTGCAAATTTGCTTTATTGGCAGCTAGAGAAGCTTTTCCATGCTTTCACTTATCCTTAATGATATTGTTTTTAATTGTGATGAGTGAATTTGGCCGAAATACAGTCGTTTTATTTTTTCTTTAAGTTAGTGAGGACATGTTATATCTTAGAATTGAAAGTTTTTAGCAATTCTAGTTGCCTAAAAGTCTATTCATTTTGATGAATTGTTTAGGTAATCATGGAGGAAAAGTTACTGCTTTTTCCCACAATATTGCCAGCAATACTGTTTCAGCTTCATAGGTGCAACATCTTCCACCTTAGGTGCTGGGCTGCTGATCCGAAAGACACTGGTTTGACTCTGGCCGCGGCAGTCTCATTTCGATAGAGGAGGCGAAATGCTAGAGGCCGGTGTGCTGTGTGATGTCTATGCACGTTAAGGAACCCCAGGTGGTCGAAATTCCAGAGCCCTTCACTACGGGCATCCCTTATAGCATGAGTCGCTTTGGGACGTTAAACTCCATAAAACCATCTTCCAGCTTAAAAGACTGGAAGAGGTTGTGCGCATGAAACTGAAGCTGTATTGTTCGCAGTAGTGTGGAGAAAGCAGTAAGCAGTAGCTCTTTGCTCAGATCATGTTGAGTACTCTGTGTGTGTGTGTGTGTGTATGCACAGATATTGCACGACGTCAGTTGCATGGTTCACCTTTAAGGCAACCATGGCTGTGCAACAACACGGGGGTTGAATGTGCGGGCGGTTGCCTCACAGCCATAGGAGTGCTGCAGTGTGTTGTTCAGCAGTAGCAGCCCTAGTTGCTCGCTGCGACCATCCCGCGATGTGGCTGTGAGAAAGCAGCACATTGCTGGAGCAGTTGTTTGAGGGTTTCAGCTGTGCTGTGAGCACGGCTTGGCTGAAGTTGCAACCACACCAACAATATATAGCACCTGGTGGAATACAGTGTTGTCATGTGGGGAGTGCCTCCCAATGCCTGTAAAATGTGATAGTGCACAATATCTAATCAGATGCATATGGATTCATACAAGGAGAAAGGGAATGTTTCATTTTTGAATGGCAGTATGATACACTGGGAATTTCTTTATTCCTATGATATCTTTGCCTTCTACACAATGATTTAAGATTCAGGTGATACCTTGAAAGACGTAAAAGAATTGCAAGGTTCTTGATGTATAAAAATTCTAATGCTGAAGTAGTTCAAAAGGATATGAAATTATTACTATTATTATTATTAGTGGCCCTTTATTAATAAAATAACAAAGGAAGGAAAAGATGTTGCTAGCCGCGGCATCTGCCATCAAAACCTGAAGCACCTGAGCTTGCAGCTGGCATGAGAAAGAGGACAGGGAGAGGGAAAGGAAGGGGGAGCGATAGAAAAAAAAAGGATGGAGGTTAGAGGGTATGAAATGCCAACTTATTTAAAGTGATATAGACGCCGCCGAGGTGGCTCAGTGGCTATGGTGCTCGGCTGCTGTCTCGAAAGACGCGGGTTCGATCCCGGCCGCGGCGGTTGAATTTCTTTGGAGGAGAAATTCTAGAGGCCCGTGTACTGTGCGATGTCAGTACACGTTAAAGAACCCCAGGTGGTCGAAATTTCCGGAGCCCTCCACTACGGCGTCTCTCATAGCCTTAGTCGCTTTGGGACGTTAAACCCCATAAACCAACCATTTAAAGTGATGTGCAGTGCTACTTATCAGCGTGTTTTACTTGTGCAAATGAATGACTACTGGTGTTGGCACAGCCAACAGTGCCACTCCATATTCAAGCTCAGTGTTAAGTAAGGTTGTGTGTGACTGGTGACTATTCGGCTGCAGCAGTCACAGAAGCAAGACAAGCCTGCTTGCACCACTCTTCACACTGTGGCTTTGTTCTGTCACCTAGTGGTCAAATGTTTAGGGGAATCCCCCAAGGTGGAGTAGATTTGTAATAAGGGAGTAATTACTCATTGGCATCCGCCCAAGCGCAGCCATGCGGCTACGAAGGAAAGCTGTACAGCTTTCTCAGAAACTTCGTAGTTAAAGAAAAATTCGTCCTGGTACGGGGTTCGAACCCGGGACCACTGCTTCACCGGAGCAGTCGCTCTACCAATTGAGCTAACCGGGACGGCAAGCTTATGGTAGGGCAAGAGTGAATTGATCAATAACTCGAAGTGGGAACAGTGGTCAAATGTTTTGGGGAATCCCCCAAGGTGGAGTAGATTTGTAATAAGGGAGTAATTACTCGTTGACATCCACCCGAGCGCAGCCATACGTCATCTATCACTTGAGTGCTTCAGTGTTAGACTTGTATAAACACATTTTGTATGCACTACTGTGGCCCACAACAGAAGCCAACTAGGCGCATTGATTTCATGCTGGCAGAAAATGCAAAGGAAGGTGGACACATGAAATGTGTGCTGTTTCTCTTGTTTTGTCTTTAATGGGTGTTTTTCTCTCTTAACATTGGCTTTCGTGTAGTAAAGCAGTAATATTTTGGTTTTATTTGTGCAGTTTCTTCATTGGGTGTTTTATTTATGTATGCAGGTGCCTTTTGCATTTGTTATCGACAACTGTTTCCGCAACCGGTACAACAACCTGGGCAACATGGCTGTCTGGATTTCACTCATTATTGGGCAGCCCTTGGCTATACTGATGTACTATCATGACTATTACATCATCAACTATGGCACCTCACGTACCTTGTGATAAGTTTTGTTTCTGGCCAACTGCACTGACTGTTGTAGTAAAAATGACTAACCGCTGTATTATTTTTGCTGCTTGGTCTTTATGAATGCTATGAAGAGTTCTTACTTCCTTTCCCCCCCCCTCTTTTTTTGTTTGCGCTACTCATACGGATGAAAAGAGTTTGTTGCAGTTAGGTGGTGTATAGCTCAGCAACAGGCAAAATATGCGACAGAGGCATATATTTCCTGTGTAAGAATTTTTGTGTGAACTAAGCATGCATGCCCATCTGTCCTGTGTTCGCTAAGTGAAAACTTAGCGAACACAGAACTTAGAAAAAAACTGACACTTTTTTGGAGGTAACTGACAAGATGGAAGACCGTACTATTATCGCAGCAAATTTGCATGCATCATTTGCCCGTGACACCAGCTGACTCTGCTTGGTTTATAAAAGTAAGTGCCATTACTGAGTAGGAATTTGGCTGTCTGCTTTTATCTTGATTGTCCACCTAGAGCCAGCCTCAGACACATTGGACCACACTTGAAACGGACCATGTGTTAACTGATGCCTTGAAAAAAATGTCATAATAGTTTTCTTCTATTATACCTTTTATGCATGGGTGCCTTTTCACTTCAGCTGGTTATTTATTTTGCCTTTCTGATGGTGCTCACGCTACAGTGAGCAACTTCATGATATGCAAACACGACAAGGTTTGCATGCAGCTCAAATTTGTGCTTATGACGTGCCTTTCGCCTTTAGCACGCTCTCTGAATGTAAGGGCAGAGTGTACCGTAAATGTGTTAATTCTTCCCTGCCTGTTCAGAAGTTTGATGATGTGCTGACATAGCTTTGGGTTCTTACTTCCAGGGTTTTAAAAATCTTAGTACCTTATGTGTGCTTACAGTTAAGGCTGTGATGAGAGAAGTTGTAGCTCAGTATGCTCAACATTTTGTGCAACATGTTGTGGCTGCAGTCCTGTGTTTAATGCATTGTTTCTCTTGATCAGCTCATCTTTTTAACTTCACATATGTGGCTAACTTAATGCAAGCTAAACAGTTGCAAGCAATTCCTCTGGAAATGATTCTTGGCTTCTTATGTTTAACAGCATTTCAGTTCCTGCTTTGTGGCTTTCACTTAATTGGCATGGCAGGCTGTTTGTTTTTAGGTTCTTTTCTTTCATAGCACTTTCTACCTCTTTATATATTGTGCTCTTTTATTTTTGCACTGTTTAGGCATGCTAAAAAAATAGAGAAGTGCATTATCTAAAAAGGATTGTTGGCTGATGCATTGAGAATAAAAAAAAAAGTGCCATATTGTATGCCTACTTTTAGGCATGATAAATCTGAAAAATGATTGTAAACACCATTTAGTTGCCTTAATGTCAATATAGGTGTTACATCTCTTGCAAGCAAATGTTCACTATGTATTTATCACACCATAAATTTAAAAAAAGAAGTTTGGGTCTGACTGTGTTTAGTTATTAAAATTTAATCTCTGTAATGAAATTTATGCCATTCAATGTATGTAGTTTCACTGCACACAGGACACAATTTTTGAAGATGATGAGCTGCATTAAAGAGCGTCTTGTCTGTGAAGTTCAGGGTGATGTTGATGTTTCATATACAAGTGCTGTGCAGAAAGACACCTATGCCATAGAACAGTATGTTAGCTTGGTTATAGTGTGCAAAGTTATTTTAAAAGAGTACTTTTAGTGCATATTCATTTTCATCAGGCATAGTAGCCAGGGGTGGATTTATGGGTCATTCTTGGAGGGGACAATTGTGGGGGGTGGTCCTATTTGAACCATGTATTTCAGGGCCTTTTTTTTGTCAAAAAATCGGCTTCAACATTATTTTCCTGTGTAAAATTTCTCGCTTGGGGTAGATGACCTTCCCTCTTTAACCCTTTAACCGCTAATTTATTTTCCGAAAAATGTACCAACATCGCCAATTTTTTTAAGTGACCATAGTTTTCTCCATGTCATTCTGTTTCTGAAAATATATTACTTCAATGGTTTCTGGTCAAAATTAACACAAAAAGTTTAAAAAGAAAACCAGTTTACGAGGGTGGCTTTCCCACAGTGCATGCCATAGTAATGGGTAGAATGCATTGAACTACCGCGTATTTATTTCATATTATACGCTGTGACACAAAAGAAAGTGCATAGACATTGCTTCGTCCTAAAAGGAAGGCCTCGTTCAGCCTTGAGATCACGAGCCACAACTTCCAAGGCCTGGGGTGCGGGTGGGTCGCTTCATCTACGGTTTTCATATTGGCAAAATGGAGGCAGCGGATCAACGCGTTGGAGCGGTTCCTGCTCATGGCCTTCCTGAACACTGGTGTCTGCAAACCTTCTTTTGTAGACCAGTACATTTCCACTCGAGGTTTACCAACAATACCCCGCAATATTATCAGAGCAAGGAAGACCATGATCTCATCGCGATCTGCCGGTTTCCATGCAGAACGCCGAGCAGCAAAGTACTCTACCGCGTAGCGGTTCGTCTCTGTGATGATTACGTCAATGATGTCCCAGTCAAAAAATATCTACAACCAGCCGAAAATGTCGTGCTCGTCAGTGGGCTGCCGCAAGATCCGTGGAGGCGCGAGTGGCGGGTTTTTCGTGCTCACATGCTGCCCCACACGTGCAGCGACTCACTCTCGTCACTGTCGCCACTTTCGTCATCATCTGAAGCCGACTCCAGCACGTACAAAGTCCGAGTCACTTTCAGAAACAAATTTCATATTCTCAGAAATGCTGCTGTCACAACTGCTTGAAGAAATAGCTTGTTTTCTTGGGACACTGCCACCACTGGCATTCCTCATGGATGACCCCATTGTGAAATGGCTCTTTTGAGCCTTCAATTATGCGCCAAAGGCGCAAAATGCGTTTTTTTATGGTCGACTACCGTCCTCTAGTGTTCAAAATCGCAACCAGTGCAACTGACGACCGTAACTCGTCTTTTGAGGTGGCAGCACCACAATATCGGGCCGGACGAGTGTGACTTGTCATTGGCGATTTTGGTACGATCTCCCATGACGAGTACAGCTCGGGGTTGGCGGTTAAAGGGTTAAATCCAACCCTGATAGTACAGCATCAAAATTTGAGAAGGGAGGTGGGGGGGCGTGCTCAACAGCATTCTTAAACAAGAAAACGCAATAGCATTTAGGTTGCCCGCTATGGTGCCTATGGTGAGTGTCTAATGTTCTTCGATTTTCCCACCAAAACTCTTGGTTGGAACCCGTTTCATTCCCCTTATATGGTTTCATAAAACCACCTTCCAGAATGTTTGATACCTTCCATGGGATTATTGTATGGGATTATACTATTCCAACTAATATACCTTAATCCGTCAACTAACCCACACTAATCCACCTTAATCCATTTTTTCTGGGTGGGCCTACTTCCAAAATTTGGGAGTCCTTTGGAATTTTCAGGTGCGGACAGACCTACAAATTTTTGGAGACCTCAGTTTTTCAAACTTGGCAGTCCACTAGTGATAACGTGGTGTTGGTGTCATGACCCTTTCAATCACATTCGTAGATTGTGGGTAGTAGTCTTATCACTACTGGTGCAGTGATGCAGCGTTCGGAGCATCACTACTGCCCTGGCAGGTGGGGCTTGTGAGACCCAGGTTGCTCTTCCTGAGCTGCCAAACCCGGTGGGCAGGTTGTGACAACATTGCAAGGTCACGTGATCTCTCTTTACCAATCATTCAGAACTGTGAATTTTGTGGTGCTCAGATTGGTTTGTTGGTAGTCACGTGACCCTGATGAAGTCATCTCCCTAGTTGACCAATCGGGAAATTTCAAATGTGGTGGTGCGCTGATTGGTCAGTTGGGGTCACATCATCAGGGTTGTGTGACTCCAATGGACCAATCAGTGAATTTCGTTATGGAGAAATCGGAAACCACATGACAACAGCCTAAATACTATCGCATAATTAACTTCGAGTAATATAGTGGCCATTGTGTAGTTTTGTTCATTTCATTTAAATGATGACCTCTTGTGCTTCATGCTGGTAAAATTCTTAGCTGCTGTAAGTAAGGATTCATCTACAGAAATGTAAGGGCATACTTTTCATGTTACCCATTTAATATCAATACTTCTCAGAACAGGGACTGAAAGATGTACTTACCAAACCGCACACTTTCTGTTCATGAAGTTTGATGTAGAACTAACAGACAGTTTACAATTTGCTGTGGCAGCCTATAGTCTTTCGTCCTCTGCTATAGTACACAATGTTGACTGTAATGCAAAGGCACAATATCTTTTGAAAAATAGCACCTTGATGGTCTACAGGCATTGTTGTAATGTAAAATATCTGGCTGTAAAGTGTTGCATTTTTAGGCATATTATTTATGCATAGACTCAAATGGCCCTTATATAGTGGATTATATTTCAGTGAAACTATGCCATCAGCTTCAGTCTGCCCAATTCTTGAATAGCTTCTTTGTCTTGGTCCAAATTTGTTGGCAGAACCGATTCAGTGTGCTTTTGTCTTTTTCTGCTCACCCTTTGCACGTGGGTTACATGCATTTGGATGTTGGTTTCACTTGACAGTAGAGATGGAAAACAGAGAAAGTAATAGTATAATTGCAGAAATTATTTCAGTGCCGTCTTGGAAGCTTTCTATAGGTGCTGATTGTATCATTAGTTGCAAGTTGACCTTCTGTGGTGTTCTTGCATGTTAGCAGCTGCAAGGTGTTTATGTGAATATTGATGAAGTGCCTAATATGTGACTGGCATGGACAAAAACGCTGAAGCACAGCTCATACTGGGAACTGTCTTGCTAGTAAGACGCCGGAGTTGTTTTCAATAAGTTAGCTTTGCCGTGCTTGAAAACTTCTTTAGGAGCCATGTCCTGTTGCAATTATCTGTATAGTGAGGAATGTCATTACATGTAATGCTTTGTCACTATCGCTGCTTGCACCATAATGTTCCATAGCATGACCCTAACATTTTGCAGCCTTTCTGCTTCTCTTTGAGCCACACTGCTTACAAAGTGTTGCAGTATATAGTGAGGTGGTGCGAGGGGTGAAGAAATGTGTATGAAACTGTGGTCTGGTATTTGTCAAGAATATGTACATTGGTGTATATAAATGCTGAAATGTTTGTATTTAGAAGTTTTATAACCGAACAAATATGTTCATCAGTTTGCTGTTTTACCTTTGCACTAGCTCCACTGGTTATGGTTTGATGTTTGAATGTGAAGTGAACACCAGTATTCATTTCACTGAACATGCACTGCTGGGCATTTCAATTGCTTTAATGTCTGGAGATATGTTGTTTTGCTAGTTCCTTGTTCACACTACAAATGCATTTTTGCCATGGAAGATTGAAATCTTAGTAGCATTTGTATCTCGAAATCTAGTCCAACTAGCTCATTGTACAAGACCAGTGTTGTATGCTTGAGACTGCAGAGTTTGAAATTTTTTACTGCAAAACTTGCTGTATATATGCACTGTACCTCCTGTTTAGTGTTGTTTAGATACTGTTTTGGCCTGGGGCTGAATTACTGGACGATCACTATCTCAAAACTCTCACAAAACAGTCACAAAGCCTTGCTCCTATTGGTCGGCATGGACTGGTGGATATATTGACCAATAAGAATGGGCCTGACGGATCTGTTTGTGACTGGTTTGCGATTTGATCGTTCCATAATTCGGCTCCTGGATATTATTTTGATAGCTTCTGTCCAAACAGACTTGCTGACTGAACACCTAGAAATGTACCATGTTTTGTGATATTAAATGCAATTTTCTTACAGAAAGAGTTGTTTTCTTAACAACACAAGACTATAACAACATATTTAATTGGTGGGCGCTGCCAGCTTTGTATGGCATAACGTTAAGTTTGCGGCGTTTTAAAGGCTGTGATGTCTAAAACATGAGTGTGCCATAGACAGGGTTCATGCTGTTTTTCAGCCATGAAATTCAAGGATTTTCAAGGACTTCCAAGGACCCCCGACTATTTCTTTCAAGGACTTAGCAACACATCATTTTATTAGAGAAACTTTTCTTACATCTCACATATCTAGCATTTATTGCACAAGAGACTTTCAATGTAAAAAATAAACCTCTTGAGGGCCGTTTACCAAAAAAAGAGTTGCTAGTAAGAGCGGTAACTGCGATACCAACAAATTTCTGCCCTTTCTACCCACAGCTGCACCTCACATTTGCCTTGCGTCTGCAAGCTTCGCTGTTGAAAGCGTCGTGGAACTTGACCACATCTTTATTTTATTATAAGCTGATGGATTTGACATCTAGCCGTATCAAAAGCAGACTTTTCATTCAGCTCTGGCCGCTTTAGACGTGCCATCGGCTGCGGTTTCGGTGCGAAACAGGCTACGCCTAGCAACGACTACGGTGGCCAAGCAGCAGCGTAGCCCGTCGCCAGACGTGCCAGCACGCGGCATCATTGCGAAATGATTGGCACCTGAGCCAGCATGCTCAGTCTTTGCTAGCAATCGTTCTAATAACAAAGCTGTTTCGACTTTTCTGGTGCGAACTTTATGTATGTATAGCGAGCCAAGCGATGCTCGATCGCTGTTGCCCGCATTAAAAATTTCCTGCATGGCAGCACAGCTGTGGGCGATGCTGAAGCCCCTATAACTTTGCTTTTCTATGGTGGACAGAAAATTTTACAGAATAGCTTTAGGTGAATCCTGCGTTGCGTTAGCAGAGTGATGCATGCGTGCTTGCTGTGTGCCGGTGAACCGCTTGCGTCGCAACTGTGTAGACTTCCTAGGCTTACGGCGCACCAGGTTCTGTGCCCAAACCGTGTTCGCACTGCCTTTTCGCTTGGCGCCCAAACCTTGCTCGTGGGGCAGGTTACAGGGTGACGGTAGCCATGTGCAGCCTCGGGCGGAGACAGTGGGGCTTCGTCTGCGTTTACGCAGAGCTCTTGCCGAAGGGACAGCAATCAAAGCCGCAAAGGTGGAGCTCCGGTGAAGTTATCTCCAACAAGATAATTAACAAAACTTGAAGGATACTAGCGTTTTTCCACGGCCGCCTCCCTCACCACACCAGAATTCAAGGGTTTTCAAGGACCCCATTAAAATTCCCGGACTCTCAAGGCCCTTGAACACACTTCTTCCAAATTCAAGGGTTTTCAAGGTTTTCAAGGACCTGCATGGACCCTGCATAGAGTGCTTCAGCTGTGGTCAATTTATAGCCCAACACCTGCTCATTACTGAAATGCCTGCACTGAAAGGTTCACTCTCAGTGTGGTGCTTCCCAATACAATGTGAAAGTCAAGGTTTTATTAGTTCACCCTGGTTAAACATGGATGCATGAACAGAATGTACTGAAAATGTTTGCTTTTTCAGAAAAATTCCCCATGGGCTTAACTGGCACGATAATAAAGACACTCAAAACAGATGGGAGATGACAAGAGATTCTCAACATGGATGCCTTGTAGATAACCTCAAATAGAAATTTTTTTATTTATGATAGGACTATGCACGAGTAATACTTCTCAACAGCAAAATGCATGTGAATGAGCATGCTGTCAAGAGCAAAAAAAGTGGGTAACAAGGACTACTATAAAATGGTTTAGTTTTATGGGGTTTAGCGTCCCAAAGCAACTTGGGCTATGAGGGATGCCGTAGTGGAGGACTCTGGAGACTCCGGGTAAATTAGACGACCTGGGGTTCTTTTACCATGCACTGACATCGCACAGTGCAAGGGCCTCTAGCATTTCACTTCCATCAAAATAAGACCGCCGCAGTCTTTTTTACCATAACTACTATAACAAAGAGTTGGGTTACTTGACCTCGAGGCCCAATCAACTAACTCTTTGTTATATTAGTTATCTCGGCTCCTGACCCAAAAATTATTCTCTGCTTAGCCATAAGGACGACATGAAATTTCTATAGTGTATATCTGTCAAAAAGCAGCGATTATAATATAAAGCAAGCACACCTGGTGGGTTACCCTGTATGTTGTAGTTGGCACGTCATTATGTACTGTCAAGCACCTGTCAGTTCTGCTGTTTTTTCAATGAATGGTGTGTCGCTGAAGATGCTTGTGCACTGAAATGAAATTATTGCACGAAACATTCAGCATATCATAAGTGGAGTAGTCCGCTTTCAACAACGAAATCTTTGTTGGTCGCTCAACCACCTTGGAATTTTCGGAAATAGACTGCAGAACTCTTGTTTCATAGTGCACAAAACAACTCATATCTGATTCACAGCATTCCAAAACTCTGGAAAGGGCATTCACATTTGCTAGCAGAAATGTCAAGATTTGGAAGCAAGTGATGAAATGCATCTCATTGAAGGGACAGAGAGGACAGATTGGAACTGGTGAAGATTGATGGCATACCAGTTTATGACAAAAAGGCTGCGTTTACAGAAAATGAAGCTCTTGTAGGATAGAAAAGTGAAAAATGAAAGAACCACCACCACTGAACACCTCCATAAGTACACTGCAGAGATGTCAGGTGAGAATTTTTATTCAATAAAACGAAAAGCAAAGGATTATGTGCTTGGATATTAAGGTAACTTTTTCATTGCTACTGCTGGTTTTTGCACTGCTACTGCTACAAAGAAGACAAGCACAAACTGAACATGGAAAATTAAATGAAGCAAACGTGCAACACTTTATCATTGCCTGTGCTGTCTGAAGAGGGAAAATTGTGTTCCAATTTCAACTTCAAAGTTATCGGTAAAAAAAAGCACCATGTGCTGCCGTACAAATACAGACTGTTCCAAAGAGCCCAGATATCGGATTTTACGAAGAACAAAACCGTGATAGAAGTGCTCTCCATGCTCCTTTAAGCCTTGCACATAAGATGGAAATGGAAATGGTGCAGGCTTTGAAATTGCTGTTTTGAAGTCGTTCTCTATTGAACATGCACAAGACTGCCATCTATTGCAGAGAGTGGAATGACTTTTCCGAATACTGCCGAGCTTACTTTTCCGCAAACCGCTGATTTGCTTGTGGCTGGACTGCCACCGGAAACTTCATGCTGTTTGCACTTGTTTTTTCAGTTGGAAAATCAAATTTCACTTGTCTAATGAGAGTTTTTGTGTCAGAAGCTACATTGTTTTTAACTCGCTAACTTCCCTAGTTACACAGAAATAGTGTTAGCATGTCTGCCCGCAAACCTTTGATGCTGGGTGTACATTTGGTTTCTGGAACTTTTTACATCTTGCATTTTGTGCACTGTGAAGTTGATGGCCACTACATAACCCCAGTTTGCTTACCAAAGGTTTCTGCAGTACTATGCAATGTCAAGACAATGGCTTTAATGACTAAGGTTTGTTTCTCAGCAAGATGAGAAGGCACTTGTAATTAGTGTCAGTTTAATTTTTTACTGACAAAGGGAACTGCCATATCAAAGGTGCAGATAACGTAAGGGAAAGGCGTGAATGTAATTTAGTCAATGCATAAGGAAAGAGGAGAGATGCATCTGTCCAGTATTCCATTTTTTGGCCACTGGATAGTTCACCCATCATTCAGTGAGTCAGTCACAATGCCTGTAGCCGTTTCTTTACATTACACTACTCGTAAAGCAACCACTACTGCCACAAGTCTTTATTCAATAGAGGAAAGGTATGATTCACAAAAAAAAACACTGTAGCCGCAGCATCGCACTGCCTTTGATGTTGGTGCTTTCACTAAAAAAAAACAGTTATGACTTTGCATCAAACGGCTCTCAGACATTTCAAAGCAAAAATGTGGCTTGCATACAGTAAACAATAAGGGTGCCTTCCCATGCGAGTTTTCTGCACCCAAGCAAGAAAACTTCAAAGAAAAGTATGAAATATAAAAATTTAAACACTGTTCCTGGAACACATGGATGAACTAGTAGCAGGACCAGCAGAGCTGTTCGTCTTGTCAGTTATTACAAATTCCCAATCAGCAGATAAGGCTCAATTCATTCAGAATTAGCTGTTTAGCAAAAAACTGGCAACTATTTGCCATGTCATGTGAGGTCATCGTATGAATGGGAAGCAACAAAAAGGTTCAGAAGCATGTGCTGAACTATATGCACTGCTGTTCCAACTGAAAATTACTTTCTACTGAAAAAAAAAAAAGCAGCATCTGAAACTAAAGGCATGAAGTGGGCAGTGCCAGGAGTGCTCAGACAGAATGGCATTACCCATTTAGCCACATCGCTACTATGGCTCTCGCAGCCTGCTGCTCATCTGTGGCATGTGGAATGTTGAAAGGAGAACATATAACAAAGAGCTGCATTGCAAGTGACCGTTTTGCAAGCAACACTTGTCCACATGAGCCCAAAGTGAACAGCACTGAAAGTACAAGGGCTGCCGATAAGTTCTGCACCCTGGGCTGTAAATTTCTTACAAGACAGAATTGAAAAGTGTTGCATCTAAACGATAGCTTTGACTGTCCTTCCTTCCAGGTGCCACATCACTTCTCAATGCAATTTACAGCAGCAACAGCAATGCACTTTCGCCATCTTCACTTGTCCCCGCACACTGTCACAGAAGAATGATGGTAGCTGCTGTACCCTGTCCACTTTACATAGCCCAGACAGTAAGGAAAATCTGAAGGGTACGTGCTTTGAATCCAACGAAGACAACACTAATGCAGCGCACCAATGACGACGTTAACACCTGCCCTCATTCTCCTACAATGACAAGCAGAGACTGGTGATGGAAGTGCATTGCCAATGGTTGGGGCTGTATCGAAAAGTGATATGCTACTACAACCACTACAATACAGCACTTACCATAAATGTTTGAACCGAGGTGTCAGAACTTACTGGACACCCCTATGATGCAATCAGCAAAAAAGAAAAAGTATTCGGAGACTTAGCTTCGAATCACACCACACTTGGCAATGCCAAGGATGAAAATGTGCATACTGCTCACAAGTAAGAGCTGCTTTGCAATAGGCAGTTACTAGCATTGTGCACATCAAGTCCTTGAAATGCCAATAACACAAAGCTGAAAGTCAAAAGCGTGGGCTCAACTGCATGCACTGCTATTCAAGAGAACACTGTTAGTTAAACATGAAAGCAACTGTAAAAAGAGGCATGACACATGGGCAGTGTCTGGCAGTGCTCAGAGATGAGGTTAGCATCACCCGCATAGCCACATTGGTTTTAGGTAGCCAAGATTACAGTACTCGGTGCCTGCTGCCCAAATGCAACATGCGGAATGTTAGAAGGAAAAAAATGACAAGGAAAAAGACAGCTGCATTGCAACTGCATTGCAGCTGTTTTACACGCAAGGCTTGCCCAACTCGAAAGCTCTGAATGAAAGGCAACAAAAGTACAGTGAGCAAGGATAGCACACAAAGAAGCGCGAGTAAATTTTACATCTTGCTGCACCACACTCAGCAATGCCACAGGTAAAAATGTACACTTTTCAGGAGGACACAGGGGCGCAATAAAAGACACGGACATAGAAGTAGACAGGGACGAGCGCTTACGCGCTCGTCCCTGTCTACTTCTATGTCCGTGTCTTCCGTGTCCGTGTCTATGTCCGTGTCAGGGACGAGCACTTACGCGCTCGTCCCCGTCTACTTCTATGTCCGTGTCTTTTATTGCGCCCCTGTGTCCTCCTGAAAAGTTAAAAACCAACACACTCAAATACAAGTACTTCTGAAAAATGTACACGCTGCTAAAAACTTATTCCACACAAACTATAAATAATGAGAGCTGTAGAGGCTGTCCTTCGTGGTTTCTGTATCATTTCATGCCCAAATTATGTGATAAGGTCACATTCAGGACCTTTAACCTTTGCTTTTATTACATGAAGGGTAGAACGGAAAGTACAATTTTGTTACATACATGCAGCCTTGTGCGAGTGAAAAGGTCAAGGTCGCTTACAGCACCAACTCGCAAAACATATTCATAACTGCTGCTTTGCAACAGAATTTTACAGCATGGTGTATTGAGTTCCGACTGGTAAATATTGAAAATTAACATTCTAGACCACAGCCCACGCCATTACAACTAAGGAAGGTTTTCACTAGACGAAATTCAATGCTTTCATTAGAATATCACTCTTTCCTGAGCTCAAGCATGAAATGAATACTGAAGGCTTTTCTCACAGCTCTCATCATGCAGCACAAATATGCACTGAATTTCATAGTGTTACAAAAAACAATTCAAGCCAGAATACTTGTAAGAGAATGCAACACACTAATGACATGAAAAAGAAATCACGCATGTAAAAATGTACATTATCACAGATATTCAGGCTCTGTAGAAGCGTTTCTCATCGTTGTCGCCAGTCCATGGCCTGTTCCTTTGGGGAAGCCAGAAATGTCACCAGTCACCGACTAGGCCATGCGTTTGAGAGATTGCATTTGCTAAACGAGCCCAATTCAGCTCATGAGAACTTTGTCCACTGTGGTCAGCGATGAAAAGTTCCTCTTCTCGGACAACTGACAGGTTCACTGATCCATTCACTACCAGTGTCATGTCAATAGGAAACAGTTCCACGTGACAAGGTGGAAGCAGCACATGAACAGGCGACTCTGCTTTCGCAGATGCCTGCCTTGTCACCGGCCGGGATGATCTTCGACACACTTTTTGAGAACACCTCCCCGTGCGGCTTAAATAGGAACTGTCGTTTTTTCTTTCTAGCTGTTCTGCTTGGCTGTTTTCATCTGAACTAGACTCCAATTTATCTGTACTGCTACCACTGCATTTTCGTTTCCTTGCTTTCCTAGAGTTGTTAGAACATGGACGAGTTGAGCTGCTTTCTCTAGCAGCTAGAATTTCCTTGAAGTGTCCCTGGGCTTGTGCACAACTATCTCCTGACAACTTGTGGTTCTTACTTGCAGTGGCATCATCTGACTCTTCAGAAGATGACAAGATAAGTAACTCATCTTCAGATGAAATATCATCCAGTTCATCAAAAGGATCATATGTGGGATCATCATTAGAATTTTCAGAAGCCTTTTCACTGTCAGATGAATCCTCACTGTCTGATGATGATCTCTCGGGAGGTTTCACATACAACAGTGCATCAGATTCTTCCAAAACAATTTCTGGCTCAAGAAGTTCACGATATGTGCAGGCTGATTTCACAGCTGCCTCAGGTGTAGTGCGACTAGCATCCTCTTCTGTTTCTTTAGCTTGTTCATTATTAGAGGTCACAGGTACAGTGCGAGGAGTTGCCTTCAGTGCTTCTTCATTCTGTTCTTCGTCAGAGGAAATGACGATGGTGTCTTCAGTTGTGATCTGCCCAGCTGGGAGTGAACTGTCACTTGTACCAAGCTTGAACTTAAAAGTTCCAAGGTCGCTTCCATTCCAATGGAGACGTATAATGCCTCCTCTGGAAGCTCCTTCAGGGATTCCATTTACCATAAGAAATGTTTCAATGCCTCTTCTAACTTCTGCTAATGTCAGTGTGGACACGACATCAGAGCTGACAATAATGCGCTCCCACGGGCTTCTAATCACAGCGTGCGGTGGAAATGCATGGCCATTTATTGGCTGCTTGGCAAGTCTGTCACCAGAAACACGTGGTTTGGACCGCTCCCAAACTTGTGTTGCGTACACTTTTGGTGTCCGTGGAATCTGGCTAGCTGCTTCCTTTGCACTATCAGTGACAGATGACAACTGTGACTTCTGTTTGCCATCCAAATTGTTAACTTTACTTAACGTGCTGTTTTCCAATGGTCCTTTGACTTGCTGAGATTTCTCAACTCTCTTTTTTGGCTGCTGGTTGCTGGAAGTCTGGCTACTAGCAGTAACCCGCACAGCAGATCCTGATGTGGCACCAGACTGCTTCACATGGCTTCCACTGGGTGCCAGTTTGTCAGGACTTGTGCTTTTCGCACTTCCATGTGGAACTGAGGTGACGTGGCACTCGGTACTGTGGTACTGGGGTACTGTGGCAACTGGTGGTGTAACCAGGGGTGCTCCAAGGGATGCACCTGGCCTTATTTCTTGAGTAAGCAGAGCTGCTAGAGCTGATGCATTTGGTTGCTGGGTTGATTGAGGTGCTGTAGTACTTGATGCTGTAATCAGGGGCACTTTAGGGAGTGCACTTAGCCTTATTTCCCGAGTGATCAGAGGTGCTCGACCTGGTGTACTTGGTTGCTGGGTTGACTGAGGTGCTGTAATCGTGGGTACTTGAGGCAGTGCATATGGTGTTATTCCTTCAGCAATCAGTGGTGCCTGGGAAGGCGCTGTTGGCGGCAGGCTTGGCTGACCTGACTGTATGTTTGGTGCCATAGCTCCTGTTACTGGAGAAAGAAGCACAAAAGTGGGGTTTGAATGGCCTGAAGGCTGCACAGCATAGTTAACCAAAGTTTCATTGGGAAGTAATTTTGCAGACGTTGGTAGCTGGTTAGTGCAGGCTTGAGGTGGGTTCAAAGGCACTGGCATGCGATTAACAGAGATTGGCACCAGTATGAACTGTGGTGTCACGCTGGCAGCGCTGTTGCCAGGAGGCCTGCGTTCGTATTTGCGGTCGGTTGAGTTCTTCATAACACGCGGCTCAAAACCTTTGACGACGGCGATACTCGCGGCACTGTTAGCTGTGAGTCCACCTCCGCTTTCCATATTTGTCTGCTGCAAGCTACGACGCTCGCCGAGACACTCACGTGGGACTGAAGCACTGCTGCCGCTTGTATTTGGCAAAAAGCTAGACAGACGGCCGTTGCCCACTGAAGCACTCACAGTGTTTACGTTGGCATTCTGAGCACTTTTGACACTACAGGTTGCCAAGCGTGGAGGGGTTTCAGCGTGACCGGTGCGATGCTCCAGAGACGTTGTGCCACTGTTGTTGCTTGTGCACGGCAGATCAAACGGTTTGATGTCACTGGTCACTGCAGAAGTCGCAACGGTATCGTTAGCCTGCGGTTCACTGCACCTTATATCATCGGAACTTGGCAAGAGGACAGGGGTTTCAGCGAAATCGAAGCGATCCTCATCTGCTACTGAGTCACAGCCAGCCAAACTGACGACTTGTGTGATGATTGGCATCGGGAAGTATTCGTCAGAAGGTTCCATGACCGCTGCAGGTTCTTTCAAAGGTTGGTCCGTATCGGGCAGAGGAACCGCTGCAACATGAAATGTCGCCGACTGAAGCGTCGTAATGGTGGTGCTTGCTGGCATCACCAATGTCCGCAATGCTTGAATCGTTTCGCCATTTCCACACACAACTGTAGGCCAGCCTTGCTGTCCGCTAATCAGTGGCGCAGGTCATACAGAATGAATACTGCCCAAGGCATAGGAGAAGGTTTGTATGCCAGGACTGAGCATACCGCGCACCGTAACGCGCGACGAGTGCGATCCACTTTCGCGCCTCTTCGGTTCACATCTACACGATGCTTTTCCACACCCGACGGCACAACATATCAATTGATGCGGTCCGTTAGAGGGAAAGGTTTAGCCATAAACTAAAATGCAACAAGACGATGAGTTACGGATGGCACTCACGCGAGAAATATCGCCGATTTCTTTCACCTAGGCCAACGTTCGCTCCTTGGCTAGGCACTCGGGGCACCTATGGCACCCGAAAGACTAAGATAACCTCGAGACCCGTGCTAATAGCGTGACACTTCAGCGCCGCGCGCGCAAACTTTAGTTCCTTGTCTGGCCGTTGCGAGCGCTCAAACTGTCTGTCAATAGTTACCCAATAAATGTTCGTCTGCTGTTTGCCGCGGTGTTGGGGCGAGTTGTGGACTTATGGATTTCAAGTCGTAAGTCAACTATATTCGCGAGCTCCCCCCTTGCGTTGAATGTTCTTTAAAGAAATGGATGTCCGCAAAATTAAAAACTTTCAAGCTTACAAGAGAGTAGAGTACGGCATGCTTACGCGTGCGAGCCGAAAGATTGTAGCAAACCCGCAATGAAGGGAATGCAGGCTATACTCGTATAAACTTTGCACAAAATAGTGGTGAAGTTATGAACAAAGAATGCGAAAGCAGGGAAGGTGTGAGAACGGCAGCAGGTAGGTGCAACAATTTTTTTTCTCGCTCTACAGAACTTGTAGCGTCGGTGCCCTAACGGCAAAAAAAATGAACTAGGGCAGGCGCGCTAGAGCAGGGTTACTTGTGCAGGTGCGAAGACTTATACTAGGATAAAAAAAAAAATTGAAACAGTCAGCGTGGCCAGACCACTTTGTAGCCTGAAATCCCCAGGAACAAAGCACTTGGAAGTCCCTAGACCCCCTAGACATCATCGCGTTGAGTGCGCCAAATTCAAGTTCTGCCGTACATTCAAAATCAACACGCTCGGCACGCTGTGCTGTTGGCCTCTGGAGGAATGATTGGCCAGGGTGCCTTGCACATTTAAACATTAGGAACAAGATTGGCGTAGGGGAAATTCTGTTGTAATGAAAAAAATTTAGATAATTATAACTAACAAAGGAATCTCCCTGACACAATATGATGTAATCAGGGGCGTAGCCAGGGGGGGTGCTTATGGGGCTTCAGCCCCCCCGAAATTTTTTCGAACTGTTACTGACCGCAGCACGGCCCAAAGTACATATCGCGACTTCTGTCATCTTAGTTTTGTCCTTGCCCGGATCGTCTGTCCTTCCGTGTGTATTGTTTACTATCTGTGATTGCGCAAGATGCTTATTTGCCTTGTTTGACGCATTATATAGGGTGACTTTTGCTTAGATACGTAGATTTAATGGAGACATACGTGCATTTAAATATCTTGTTGCGAGGTTTTGTGTATACATCCAGTGACTTTGTTTCCAGTGCCACTTTTTTGTCCTTTATCAAGTTGTATGTTCGCATTTCTAATAACACTTTATCTTCGCACTTCTAATGTATATTTTGTTGAACTCCTCGTTTATACATGTGCTCGCTGTTGCGACTAAAATTTTGGTGCAATCACTCGCAATACATGACCAGTGACAGCTACTGCTGCGCAGTACACTGGAACGAAGGACAGCGTCATTGAGATTTTTCCCTGGCCGTTGCATATGTACAAAAATGTAAAGGACAAAGATTCCTTAAAATATTTGTCCTCTACTTGCTCATTTCATGGCCTTTACATTTTTCATATCATCGGCTTGCACTGCTTTGCTGGTTTCGGAGTGATACGAGTATAGTTCCAGACTTCGTGTGATATTTATTAAATACACAAAACATGGAAGCATTGGTATCAGTTATGTCTGCCACGATTTTTAAGACATATAAATACATTCTTTTATTTACAAAAAATGCACATTTCACTTGTCCAGAGAGTGCGCAGCGTCATCTAATACACAATGGCATTGTCAGTGGAAACGCAGTTATTATTCAAATCAAATCAAATCAGTTTATTTAAACATCCTACGATGCTTAGGGGAACGGACAAAAAGCCCTAAATGGGTTTGACGAGGTCCATGCTCCCTACAAGGCATACGGTGGAACGCATCTGATACATCAATAACAGAAATACACCAGCAGAAACGCAGCTGCTCATGAACAGAAAACTATAAAAAAGGACAAAAGCGTGATGCGAATAACAGTGACAAACTTTAGGTTATGAAACATGACAGATATGATGAACGAAAAATGCAAAGCACTGGGAAACACAGCTGAATGAGTACATATATAACATGGACGAAGAAACTAACAATATTGCTGTATGTAGTTGTGCAAAAATATATTACGCAAATCCTTGAAAGATTTGTCAGTGACGTCTGTGCCATCTTCTCCTGAAAATTTGTTAAGGAGAGATGGCAAGCAAAACTTCAGCATTTGTTTTCCGTAATTGGTGCGGAAAACATCAAATTTCCATCTCTCCGGTTTTCGCGTACAATACACAGGATCGTTCACTGAGAGCCTGGCTAGTTCAGCTAATGAATTATTGTGTTTGATTTTTTCTGATTTGTAATAGCGGATCAGTTTATTCTTGCGTTTCATCCCTCCACAAATTCTATGAGGAGGCCGAGCGCCCCCCCCCCCTTCCCCCCGAACAAAATTTTTGGCTACGCCACTGGATGTAATTAAGGAGATAATCGCACACTGGTTTTAGGACTCATCTCCAGGCGCTTAATTGCCCCAAATGAGAGAAGAACCGGAATAGAAAATAGTAGCCGTAATCGATCGAGGGGACTCTCCAGATAACCTCTTCTCAGAGATGCAAACCGCCGACAGGAGAGGAGAAAGTGATCAAGTGATTCAATTGCACCACATGATTCACAAAGGTTCGACTGAGGCAACCCCGATCGGCACAAATATATGCTCAGTCGTTGTATTCTGCATCGCAAGAGGGTCATGGACATTTTGCATTGCTTTGAACTTCATAAGCGGACGTTCCAAGGGAATGCCAAATGCTGAAAATCCGCTGTAGCAAGGACAGGTTCATGACTCAAGGAGTGCAGTTGCACGAAACGTTGAAATCGGGCTGTTGTCAAATCACAGTGTTGGGAATTAATGATACCACAGGTCCGCACTGACTGCTTCTGCGGCCATCGCATGAATGAGTGCCGAGCGGCAGTTGTCACTGTTTTAATTTTCGAGCATCCACCCTTTTGTTTTCGCTTCAAGAAATCCTTTTATTTATTTATTTAATTTACATACTGCAGCCCCTATTGGGCTATTGCAGGAGTGGGGTTAATAATTTGTAAAAAAAAAAAACAATAGCGTGGAGGTGTGATGAAGTGAGGACGAATTGTAGGCAAGCTCTTTTCTTCTGTGCGCTTTTGTTAGACTGTTTTTAATTAAGTGCTCTTATTAAGGGCAAATTAGGTAGTTACTTGGTGGTGGCTACAGATGCAATTTTGTATTTCTCGTATCTGAGGCGTTAGTGACTATAGACACCAAATTTTTGCTTGCGTGTTTTCTTCTTTCAAATGATGCATTAGACCGCATATGCATGAATCACCGCGTGATATTCATTTACGACTGCTAAATAATTTGTAACTGAATTTTTTCTGTACGTTGTTTCGATTTCATCAACCCATAGAGTTTCTAAATATTACTTAGAGGGAAAGCTGGCGCCATGGTCTATGCGAGTTTCTTAAAGACCACTTCATCGACCGCGGCAGTACCGGGAAGACGAGGTTTCACTACAGTGTGCTTGGCTAGTATTAGGCAGGAAAGGTGGATTTTACCTCGAAATTGGTAGTTGCGCTATGGTGGCTAGAACTAGCTGCGCTGCGGTGCTCTCCTCTGCGAGCAGACTGAGTTGTTTTAAAACGTGAAAAACGTAGTATTAAAGGGATACGGAAGCAAAATCTTAAAATTGAACAAAAACACTGAAAAAAGATTCCGGGAATGTGATTACACCGAAATCTAGTCGTCACTTCGCATATTTTTCAGCGGATTGTTTTATTTTCGATGTTTTATGCGCGCGCGCCAAGTCCTCCCGGCCAGCGCGAGGTGAATAGCGTGACGTCATGACACCCTCGTCGCGTCACTCGAAGCGCGTACCATAGCGCGATGTCGCACTGCGGTTTGGGTAGACCAAGCGATGAGGCTACCAACCTCCAACGCTACTGACGCAAAACTAGCAAAACTCCATGGAGGAAGGAAAGAACTAAGGAGAGGCCCTGACGTCACGTTTTGTGAAGCCGCCTCGCAACCGGAAGTTGGCTCACCTCTTCTCATCTTTCTTCTCCGCCGAGCTTCGGGGCGGCGGCCGCGCGCGGCTCGGGTAGCTCGGGTAGCGCCGCGTCGCTCGAAGAGAAACTTCTGGATGTGTTGTGCGTAGTTGCGTTCGCTGCGTCGTTAGAGTGTTTTTGAGTCGGCCGTGGCTTAGCAGTGGACTGTCATAAGTCAGGTTTGGTGTTTGACGCTGCAAGTCGGGTGCACGACGTTTCAGTCTCTGAAGTGAGCATTTAATCGAATCATCTGCTTACGCCAAGCGAAACGCGCTGCGCAAAGTTCACTTGCGCACTTTGTTGAAAAGTAAGCTCCGTCGAGGGAAGTGGGCTGACACCCTGCATTCTTGGCGTCGTCGCATATCTAGTCCGACTTACGAGTGGTGCAATACTTACGCTGCTGGTGAGAGACAAGCGTGACATCGAACTAAGTGCAGCATGCATCTACCGAGTGTGTCATTAAGCGCATAATTAAGAAGGCTATTAGTAAGAAATCTGCGTGCTGAGAGTGCAGTATGAAGCATCGAGATGCAAGTACGTGCATCGTACCTAGTATAATGTCCTGCTTTGCTAGCGCTAGATAATGGTTGAGCAATATTGATACGGGCAGCTCGAGGAGTACAGGCACCATAGTAAAAAACTGGATAGCAATTGCTTATCGAAAATTTTCATGATGCTTACCCAGTTAAAGAATTGTATACTTGTATTTTGCATAAATCTCCAGGCTGACTTTTACAAATAAATTCATCTGTCTGCAAATTATTCAGGTTCTTCATTGAACCCTGAAGATAGGTATCTTATGTAATTTGCACATGTTGCTCTTACATTACATATATATTGCTTTCTTCATGTTTGCATGTGTGCTTTGTGTGTTGTGCTGGAGAATGCTTGAAGAACACTAGTACATTCTTTTCAGCTAGCATGGCATGACTGTGATCATCACAAAGTCAACAAGGGAGGAAAGAGCCTTAGGGTTCTTCGGAATGCCAATGCTTCGACAAGAGCACTTGTCTTCGTGTGGGCGAAGACAAGCCCTCTTGCCTAAATGCTGGCAAGAACCCTGAAGCTACAGCCTCCCTTGTTCACTGTGTGTTTTCAAGAAACACGTTTGATCTATGCGCAGTTGTGTAAAGTCTTTTTTTGTGGAGTTCATGTCCTGAAGCTGTGTTGTAGCTATAAGAAATGCCACACTGAACACCTGTCACCATTTGATGTCGCCCATCTGGGGTCTTTAACACTGTCTCTCAGCACATGAACATTTTTGCTTTTTGTTGCCAATGAAATGTGAATACTACAGCTGAGATAACACTTGCTACTCATGCTAAGCAGCTGAATACTGTAGCATCTGCATCACCACAGCCAGTGAAGAAGCATTTGGCTTTCTTTAACAAACTTGTGCAGCATTTCGAGCAATTAAGGTGAATATAACCAGGCACGTGCACTTTACTGATTTGCTCATGTCTGAAAACTTTCACATATTTTATCAAAGTGCTAATTCGTTCCCTTTCTCTGTATACATTGGCTTGGTTTCTGTCTCTTGCATTAGTAGCAGGTCATCCTGTGTTTGCAGGTGGCAGCAAGATTTCTTCTGTCAAAGTCGAGGATGTGCCCCCACCCCCTATTTTCATGTGGAGTAATGCATTCCTGTACACGCCTTTTGAGAGATATTTTTTCTATACATATTTTCACTCTGCACTATCATTTGTTTAGTAGGATGACTGCACACTGCATATTTAGCTTTAGTGCTTATTTATGGCCTGTCTGCATCAAACATACATGGTCTAGATTTTTAAACTGCGTTAGCAGCAGGGCATCCTGTGTTTGCAGATGGTAGCAAGTTTTGTCCTTCAAATTATGAAATATCTGCAGGCCACTGTTGTGAACACTTTGCTGCCAGAACAGAATATCTGCAGATCACAGCCAACAATTAACGTTCATACTTGCATATTTTACCCGAAAAATTTGTTCTACTTTCAGTTTGGGGTACCAGTGTTTATAGTGACATACTGATATTGTAACATTACACTCCATATGTGTTCAGTGGCTCCTTATGTTGGTCGCGAGAGCCATAATAAATGTTTTTGACCAAGATGCATTTGTGCTCAATGCATTACTTTGACCATTGAAGATATTAAACAACCACTGCATTGAAAGACAAAGACTTTCCATATTATGTCGGCCACACTCGTTAGACTATAGCCAGTAGAAAATAGGTGACTATGCTTGGAACTAAGGGAAAAATAAGCTACATTGGATGTGCACTGCATATATGATGAAGACACATGAATCAAATAGCCCATATGTGCGCGCAGCAGCACTATCCCAAGACTTCCCTTGTTACACAAGGCTTCGAATAATGCTGTGTTCTGCAGTGGTTGCACGTGCACATAATGCTCAGGGATTTTATGCAAAGAAATTCACTTGATGAGCTGGAAAGTCCTTGAGTGAGATTTTTATTACAGTCTGGTTTTAAATGTGCTGCAGAAGACACACATATCAAAAGATATTCTGTTGCAGTGTAGCTGTACTACTCAGCGCACATTTTGATGGTGTATATGTTTAGCGCGTGCATGAGTTGCTTACTAATTGTTTTCGTCCCTGCACTTGGGAGCAAATTTATCCGTGTCAACCAAAACTTTCGCGCCAATAGCAGGCATCGCAAAAGACGCAATTGGTTACTTTTTACTTAATCAGATATGCGACACACGTCAGTAGTGTAAAATGTCGACGCACAAATCGGTCGCAAAAGATCAGCTAGTATGAAATGCGCCGTTGTGATCCGATGCCAGCACCGGGAGCGTGCGTACGAACAGACCCTCCGCCAACGCTACTTTGTTCAAGCGCTTCGTAAAAGTAAAGTACCAAAAAAACCGCGCCGCTCGGTGAACCTTTTCCGACGCCAGGCGAAGAAAGACGACATTGCGCATCCTCCTCGGGCTACCGTAAACCCGCCGTGTGGCCTTCGAAACGCAGCTCAGCATCGCCGAGAGCGGCTTCATGTTTCTGTGCTGTTTGGTGAGGTGCAAAAGTTCGCTGATCAAAACAATCAACGCTTCTTCGCGTGTCGAAGCGCGGTTCCGGAGTGCCACCTTTTCGCGAGATTCATTTCAATGCATCGATCGCTCCGCGTAACGACACAAAGTTTGACGAACAAAATATCAAATGAGCGGTTATTTGCCGCATTTAAAAGCAATCCTAGATGCGTGCGTAACGTCACGACGCCAGGCATGTAGACTTTAACACGCAAGGCCGAACACACCGTGCCGAAAGCCCGTCCACCGCCACCGAGAACTATACTCCGTCTCACAAGATGTTTGCAGCACTACGAAAGGTAGAGCTCTCTCGTCCAATCAGGATGGCGCGCACTACATTAGTGTGTTCCTACGCGCCTGTGGTTCGATCCACCTGATGTCCAGGTGGCTTCTTTCTACCTCTAGCAGGTGGCGCTTGATGTCTTTTCATTCTTTTTTTGGTTTGTTTTTGGACAGGCGGACGCCCGTTCCAAAGGGACTAGCCCCACTTTTTTTTTTGTCGCAACCTGTTCTGATCAGTTCCTCTGTTGTCGCGAAGCCACCTGCTTCGCCTGCTTGGGGAAACAGCGCACTGTCGGTGTAGAGCACACAGGAGACACAACAGACTCGACCGACGCCATGTTGGAAAGTGGCGACGCATGACTACCTCGCAGCAGGCCTCCGCACAGCTGTGTCCGTACGGGCTTTGTCTGGTAATATCACCAATGATTGAAACACTCTCTACCATTTAAATATACCTGTCCAAACCATGTTTTTAGTTGCAATGCTTATTATTTTGATTAATAGTCATACACTCCTCAAATATTCGAGGGTCTATTTTCTGTGTTTCTGCAGTCCTGATTGGACGAGAGAGCTCTACCTTCCGTAGTGCTGCAAACATCTTGTGAGACCTTTCCAAAAAGGGCTCCCTGGGCGCTGCCATATTGTTCCCTGGACTGCAGTGGGCACCTCCCGCTAGCACGGTGGAAGCGGCGAAACGCCTCCTCTCTGGACTGCTAGAAACCGGTTCCGCCGCCGGAAACAATATGGCAGCGCCCAGGTTGGCCCCTAGCAACAACAACGCCGTACGCCGTTGCTAGTGGCCCGAGTTTTCTTAGCAACAACGACAACGTTGCTAGTGGCCCGACCATGGAGGAAGGAAACCATAGGTAGAGTGTACCATAGGTAGAGCCACCCTACCATAGGAGAGGCCGGGAGAGGCCCTCGCCATCCGAGCCAATCCGAGCCGCGTGACAAAAAACGTGCAGGAAGTCACGTGGTTTCGCAAGGCCTATTGGGATTTCTTGGCCGATGGCGCAGCCAATAGCAGCGTTGGGCGCAGCGGCGTCGTCTGCTTCACGCATCACCCATGTCGGCAGAGCCTCGGGTCGAGTAGAGTTGGAAATTCGCATTTTTATTCAATCGTTGTGGTCCGCGGGAGGCACAAAGTTCCAGAGGCCTGTAGTCGGTGCTGGTCTTCATTGCTGTGCGCTTAGTTCATTCAGGATGCCGTCTCGACGAAAGCGGTTGTTTTGGAAGCCCGCGACAGCTTTTTCTGAAAAGGCTTGGCGCTGCAGCTTCGCTATTCTCTTTCGGCTTTGTGCGGTTGCGTCCCTCAACGCTGCTAGCCTTGTTCCAAGAAGGAAATGACAGTGCCGACGGCTCATAAAGCGATAGACGACGGTGACATGCTGGTTTATGGTTACAGCAGCGCGGGAAGAAAAAGCCATTTGCTAGTCGGCGCTTGTTTTGTGTATGTATACGAGGTCTGTTAGAAAAGTATCCGACCTTTGGCCGAAGAAAAAAAACTGGCATAACTGGAGCGTTGGAAACCTAATAACCTTCAAAGTACTCTCCTTGGGGCTCCATATACATCTCTCAGCGGTGCTGCCATTGTTGGAAGTATTCCGAAAAGGCCCTTTTCGGAATGGAATTTAGCTCTGCTGTTGTTGCAGCCATAATGTCCTTTATTTTCTGAAATCGCGCTCCTTTCAATGGCCTCTTCATTTTAGGAAACAGCCAGAAGTCGTAGGGGGACATATCAGGAGAGTAAGGAGCCTGTTGAACTACAGGAGTCTGGTTTTTCGCCAGAAAAGTCTGAATCAAATGCGAGGAATGTGCAGGAGCAATGCCGCGAGGGATGCGCCAATTTCCTGTTGACCGCAACTCCGATCTCTTGCGCCGCACAGCACCACTTAGGCGATGGAGGACATCCCTGTAGTACTCTTTAGTCATTCTTTGATCCTGTAAGGTGCGTACTCGTGGTGTGCCACACAGAGGGAGTCAAAAAAGAAGTCAGCATCACTTTGACATTGCTGCGCACTTGGCGGGCCTTCTTTGGTCTTGGTGACGTGGAATGCGCCCTCTGTGACGACTGGGATTTGGTTTCCGGGTCGTACCCGTACACCAAAGACTCGTCACTAGTGATTACGGCGTCGGTGAAGTCAGGGTAACTGTTTGTGGAATCCAGCATCTCCTGTGAGACTTCAACACGAAGCTGCTTTTTCTCCACCGTCAGCAGCTTCGGCACGAATTTCGCCGCAACTCTCTCCATGGCCAAATCTTCGGTGATAATGGAATGTGCAGAAAAATTGCTGATGTCCACCTCTTCCGCAATTTCTCGGATAGTCACACAACAGTCCCGCATCACCACAGCGTTCACTTCGGCAATTACCTGGTAATTTAGGCATGTTGATGGCCGACCGGAGCGTGGCTCTCTCTCCACAGATGTGCGGCCGTCTTTAAACCAGTTGCACCACTGCTTAATCTGTGTGCTGCTCATAGCATCATCACCGAAAGCCGTCTGAACATTTCGAATGGTTTCCACTTGGCTATCGCCAAGTTTCTGGCAAAATTTGAGGTAGTCGCGCTGCTCCTCTCGCTCCGCCATTTTCCTTGCAACAAAAAACCGACGAGAGCACTGCGCACTGCCTCACTCAAACGCGGCTTCCCAGCGACTGACGCTATCGGCAGGCGGGAAAAAATTCGTGCATGCGCACGAGGGTTCAAGGTCGGCTGCTGTAAGCGCGCTTGTTTCATATCCATCAGGTGTTCGCAAAAAAAAAAATAAAGTCGGATACTTTTCTAACATACCTCGTACATGTTCTGTGTGTTCCTTCATTTTTGTGTATTTTTCCCGCGCTGTTTTAACCACGAATAAACACAAACTCGTCCAGACCGTGTCCTTGTCAGTATACCCGTTGCGTCTGCATTCCACTATGCATGACGGTCACAATTGTTGGCGACAGATATACGTGGGCCGTGGTGTGCTCACCGAAGCGTGCAGTGCCAAGAAAGCCGCGCCGCATCCGATGGTATCCGTCAGCAAAGCGATACGCGAAGCAGTCTGAAGCGTACCATATGTTTACTGTACGCTGCGCGAGCGGATATGTCAACTGCGTGCAAGTTTTCTCCGATATGGACCCAGTGGATCGACCGACCTGCGCTGCTGTCTCGATCGAGTGCTGTTGTGCGAGCGTAAGGACACATAGCCGGGTTTAGGAGGCGCAGTGTTAGGTTTAAAACATTTGCGCTTAAGGGTTGTGAAGTGTAAGGCCATGCCATTGTAAGATTGAGTGTACCTCGCAACTTACCGTTTACCGAGATGCCGAGTCGACCTGCGACCACCTCGCCGAGTTGCACTTTCTTGCATTCAGCTGATTAAACGCATTAGTGAAGTCCAAAATTTGTAGTTTATTGGACAATCAAAATATGAGCCTTAAAAAGGTTTGATACAGCATAACACTTATTACAAAACATAGCTTGCTACCTGAAGCAAGCAAAATCTTTTAACAAAAGTGATAACACTCATGTATGGAAGGAGAACACATAAAAAGGATTCAACAAAATGACTAGAAAGAAGAAGAAATGCACAACTGAATTAGATCACTTTGCCACCATGAACTATTAGAACAGAGAGAGTAAAAACATATAGGAAGGCAGTAAATGGGGCTTTGAGACAGAAAAATATTTGTGGACCGATCTTGCCAAATTGTGTGAAAGCTTTCATTTCCCGGTAGTTGTTTCTGCATCACAAAATTGATAAAATTTAAGCAATGTAAATGCAAAGTAATTGGAGCACTGTGTGGAAGTGACTTGAAAAATTGGTAACAGTTGTCGCAGCTGGTGGAAAAAGTGAATCATTTCCCTCCCTTCTGCTTCATGTATTCCTTTCTGTAATATATGTAAAGAAAGAGAGTACCCTGCTGACACTATTTCTATTGTTGCATTATTGTATTCGACTCTTATCTGCCTAGACTGGAACAGTATAGAAATAGCACAGTTTTCTGTTCAATTTTCTGTTCTGTTTGTTGTGTGCTATGTAGTACTTGTGTGCACATGCTGTTTTATATTTGTCAAAATCACGAGCCAACCAACATAGTCTGCACATAAGACGGGCATTTGAGCTGTGCACAACTAAGGCATGATGAAAGCTAAAGAATGATTAATATAGTGTACAAATTGCGGCTGGTAGAATCATAAGGGTTTCCTCTGTATGCATATGTACCAAGTGCATGTGGAAAAGTGTTTTCATCATTTAAGAACTGAATTTGTTGCAGGCTGCAAAACTTATATGCTAGTGCTTACTCTGTTGCTGCGTGCAGTGGGATGATCGCCCCCTTTTGACACTACTAGTTTGAAAGGCCAAAATCACCTTCAGTTGTGTTGGATATCTAGAACTAAAATTGTAAGTATGGTACACTAATTACTCTCTTGATTAATCCGACTTCTATAGTATGAAAAACATGCACTCCATATTTTTACAAAATACGATATTTCAGTCACCCTGTGCCCTAAAGGACAGTAGTGCAGGCACGCTAAAGAAAGCTCTGGGAGACTGCTAACTGCAGCCCGTATTCTTGAACATCAGTGACCAATAGTATCAATCAATCAATCAATCAATCAATCAATCAATCAATCAATCAATCAATCAATCAATCAATCAATCAATCAATCAATCAATCAATCGATCGATCAATCAATCAATCAATCAATTTATTTAGCACTTCTTTCAATACAGAAATAAATGCAAGGATAAGAACAAAAAGCTGCTTCTTGAGCAGCTTGACAACGGTTCTTACCCCTTTTTTTCGTCTTGACAACGGATAACAGCAGAAATAAAACAAAGTTGCGATTAAAATTGTAAGAAGATAAGAGCATGCAGTATACATAGTAATTGTAAACACAAAATATATAGCAAACACAAAATACATATAGTATACATCACAAAAATGAACAAGGGAGGGGAAAACCGCAGGTTGCTTGAGCCAACGTTTCGACAAGGGGACTTGTCTTCGTCTGGGCAAAGCGTTCATCATTGGCAGGGATTAAATAGGGCCTTCGCTCCGAGGAGGAAGGCTCCGGGGGTGGGGAAGGAAAGTGGTGTGAGAGGGGATGCATGTCAGGAAGGGGAGGGAGGTGAACCTTGATTCGTTAAGCTGCAATAGTGGAAAAACTTATATCCGGGGGGTGTGTAATGAACAAAGGCTTTGAAGGGGCTGCGACGGGGGGAGGCGCTGTAGGACCTGAAAAACTCAGATAAGAGGATTAGTCAGCGTGGTACAGGGAAATGAGAAGAAGGCAAACAACATAGGCTGGCACTGGAAGGAGGGGCATTTCCAAGGAAGGACAAGGCAGGGGGGGGGGATGACTCGAGTTCAGAGAAAGCCAAAAAGGTGGGGCGGAGGGGGTAACAGGAATGTCATGGTTTCCGAGAACTGATAGTAGGGGATTAGGAGAAAAAAAAGGGGGGGGGGTGAGTCACAGGGAGACGGTGATAAGGCCGGAAATGTGGTGGAAGATTCCGGCCTTCTCACCGTCTCCCTGTGACTCACCCCCCCCCCCCCCCCCTTTTTTTTTCTCCTAATCCCCTACTATCAGTTCTCGGAAACCATGACATTCCTGTTAGCCCCTCCGCCCCACCTTTTTGGCTTTCTCTGAACTCGAGCCATTACCCCCCCCCGCCCTTGGATGGATGGATGGATGGATGGATGGATAGGAGCGCCCCCTTTGAAACGGGGTGGTGGCAATTGCCACCATGCCAGCATGCACCATGCCACCATGCAATTGCCAGCTTTTCTTTATTTATTATTTTTTTGTTTACTGTGTTGGCAATTCTCATTAAGATTCTCCATCACCTTTGCCTACGGCTTTCTACAATTCTAACCTTATGCCACATCTCTGCTTTTCAGCCACCAATCCTCCAATCGCTTTTTGCTGACTTCCACTGCAGGTTTATTTACATGACCATTGTTATCTTTAAACCCTAGGGCCTCAGAAAGAGTGACTGTGCGTGCATCGACATCCGGATGGATACCATCACATTTGATTATGAGGTGTTCAATTGTTTCCACAGATCTACCACACACTGCACATGTGTCATCTTCTTCGTTAAATTTCTTTTTGTAGCTGCGCGTTCTAAGACACCCTGATCTAGCTTCAAAAAGTAGGGCACTGCCTCTTGAGTTATCATAGAAAAATTCTTTCCTGATCTGCCTTTTCGAGAATCGATATAGTTCTACACTATGTTTCTTTTCCATTGAATTCATCCAATTTTTAACTTCCGCGTTTTTAACCTGTATTTTAATGCTCTTTCTTTCTCCGTCCTCATGACCGGCATACTTACTGGTTAGTTTTCTAGTTCTTTTCCGCCACTGTGAGTCAACGTTCTTTCTGTGTAAATATTTAAATACCTTAGCTGCCCATCTGTTATCGTCCAATTTCCTCAGGCGTTCTTCATATAGTATTTTACTCTTAGCTTCCCGTGCCTCGAACGATGCCCAGCCCATATCCCCTTGTACTGCCTCGTTTGTGGTTTTGCCCTGGGCACCTAGTGCTAATCTTCCAACAGCTCTCTGATTTACGTCTAATCTCGACTGAACTTCTGCCCTTAAGCACAGAACCGCATTGCCGAAAGTAAGTCCCGGCACCATTATTCCTTTCCAAATACCTCTTAGTATTTCATATTTTTTGTACCCCCATAACGCCCTATGTTTCATTATCCCGGCGTCTCTTCGTCCTTTTGCCCTAAGAGCCTGTTCATGCTTTTCCGTGTATATCTGCCCTTCGTTTAGCCATATCCCGAGGTATTTGTATTCGGCCACTTTGGGTATTTCGTGGCCTTGTATTTTAAGCACCTGATCAGTTGTATCGTTAAAAATCATCACACCTGATTTAGTTGCGCTAAAACTGAATCATAGAGCGTCTCCTTCGTCTCCACAGCAATTAACCAAAGTTTGTAAATCTTCCTGGCTATCTGCTAACAGTACAATATCGTCCGCATACATTAAACCCGGGAGTCGCTGCTCAACTACATTTGCGCCTAATCTGTACGATAGATTATAACCCAGATTACTTTCTTCTAGCCTTCTTTCCATATTTATCATGTAAAGCATGAACAGCAGCGGTGATAGAGGACAACCTTGCCTTAATCCTTTGTGGACCCCCACAGTTGTGGTACTTTTTTTTTCCTTCCCATGTAATTTCAACTTCATTATCTCGGTAGATTTCCTGTAGAAAATCAATTATCTCATCACCAATACCTAAATCTTTCAATATGCTCCACAGGAGTTCCCTGTTCACGTTATCGTATGCACCGCTTATGTCCAGAAAGGCTAAAAACAGAGGTCTATTTTCCGCCTTAGCTATTTCTATACATTGGGTAAGCACGAACAGGCTATCATCTAACCGCCTACCCCTTCTGAACCCATTCTGAAGTTCTCCGAGTATCCTATTCCTTTCTACCCATGACTGCATTTTTAATTTCACCGCCTGCATTGCCAGCCTGTACATAACGGATGTTATCGTAATCGGACGGAAGGATTTTATGTTCATCTTATCTCCTTTCCCTTTATAAATCAAATTCATTTTACTCTGTCTCCAGCTGTGCGGAATTTGCTGATTTGTTATGACTGCCTGCAATGTTTTTATCAGCGCGCCCTTGCTTCTTGGGCCAAGTTCATTGATCAGCTTAATTGGAATTTCGTCTATCCCTGCGGATGTGGTTTTAGGAATATTCGCTTCCGCCTTTTCCCAGTTAAGACCAGTCAGTTCTAAGCTGTTCTCTTTTGTGCTGTCCTGTGTTGCCGCCTCACTTGGGGAGATTACCCCATTGGCGTTGCTAAAAGACGCAGCTATAAATGACGTAATGTAGTCCACAGCATCGTCTCCCTCTAAACATTTTCCCTCAGCATCTATAATCTGTTCCTGCTTTCTTTGATTTGTTTTTCCCAACCAGCTTATATGGTTCCAGAATTTTCTTGGCCCTTGTCCTTCCTTGGAAATGCCCCTCCTTCCAGTGCCAGCCTATGTTGTTTGCCTTCTTCTCATTTCCCTGTACCACGCTGACTAATCCTCTTATCTGAGTTTTTCAGGTTCTACAGCGCCTCCCCCCGTCGCAGCCCCTTCAAAGCCTTTGTTCATTACACACCCCCCGGATATAAGTTTTTCCACTATTGCAGCTTAACGAATCAAGGTTCACCTCCCTCCCCTTCCTGACACGCATCCCCTCTCACACCACTTTCCTTCCCCACCCCCGGGGCCTTCCTCCTCGGAGCGAAGGCCCTATTTAATCCCTGCCAATGATGAACGCTTTGCCCAGACGAAGACAAGTCCCCTTGTCGAAACGTTGGCTCCAGCAACCTGAGGTTTTCCCCTCCCTTGTTCATTTTTGTGATCGCAAAGGACCATCAACCACACCCTCTCTCTACCATATAGTATACATAGTAATTCCAAACACAAATGCCGCATATTAGTAAAAAGTAATAATACAGGTTCAATGTAACTGATAGACATGGATTCAATAAGACGAATACTAATACTTAATCACCAATATTTTGCACACTGAAGAACATCTAACGGCGAAATTGACATATGGCTATACAGGGCTAAAAAACATTTCCTACTACATTTGCAGGCATAGAAGCACAGACCACAGTTTTAGGACACACAGCTGTAATGCAGCCATCATTGAAAATACGTGCACAAAAGGCTGCAATAATAAAACAAGATTTAAAAAAATTGACGTTACCTCCCTAAATTGTAAGTGAACAAACTAAAACTAAGGAGAGGCCCTTCGTATTCCCAATGCACTGGCAAGAATGTGGCGGAAGTGACGTCAAAATTTAGGCTTAAAAAGTCGGGCCACTAGCAACGTTGTCGTTGTTGCTAAGAAAACTCGGGCCACTAGCAACGGCGTACGGCGTCGTTAGCGTCGTTGTTGCTAGGGGCCCGAGTGTTTCTCGGTGGCGGTGGACGGGCTTTCGGCACGGTGCGTTCGGCCTTGCGTGTTAAAGTCTACATGCCTGGCGTCGTGACGTTACGCACGCATCTAAGATTGCTTTTAAATGCAGCAAATAACCGCTCATTTGATATTTTGTTCGTCAAACTTGGTGTCGTTACGCGGAGCGATCGATGCATTGAAATGAATCTCGCGAAAAGGTGGCACTCCGGAACCGCGCTTCGACACGCGAAGAAGCGTTGATTGTTTTGATCAGCGAACTTTCACACCTCACCAAACAGCACAGAAACATGAAGCCGCTTTCGGCGATGCTGAGCTGCGTTTCGAAGGCCACACGGCGGGTGTACGGTAGCCCGAGGAGGATGGTGAGCTGAGCTATAAGCGGCGCGCAATATCGTCTTTCTTCGCCTGGCGTCGGAAAAGGTTCACCGCACCTGTGCGCCGGTCTGTGTCTAGGTGCGTGTTTACGGGGAGGGAGGTGTAGGAGTGTAGCGGCGAGCGGCGCGGTTTCTTTTACGAAGCGCTTGCGAGCCGCGCTCGATCCCCGCCCCGTAGCTCAGTGGAGAAAGAAGATAGTGAGGAGAGCCGAGCCAACTTCCGGTTACGGGGCGGCTTCACAAATAGTGACGTCAGGGCCTCTCCTTAGTTCTGTCCTTCCTCCATGGCTTAAGGTGTTGTTTCGATAGTGTGTGGATGTCCGTGTTTGAATTATGATACATCTGTGTCCACATGTGTCCATGTCCATCTGTCCATGTCCATCTGTGAAGCTACAGCGTAGATTCATGAACAAGAACTAGCATTTGCACTCTGGACATGTACTGCTGATGTTACTTAACTGATTTATTTTTGAAAATGTGCGTATTGTTCATTTACCACAAAAGACAAAAATCTGATTTTAGGAAGCAGGTAATTTCTGGTTGATTCAGTAGCAATCAAGCTAAACAAAAGCCCTGATTACTCCTGAAAAAACTGACAGTGACTGCCATCAAGCATGAGCCTAAATCGGTGGTGTACATGACGCATTCACATTACAAAGCTATTCTTTTCAATACTCGGTATGACAGGTTGTAATGTACTCTAAATTGTGAGCGGCCGTTTGAATACACTTTTATTTTGACAAAGTCAGACATTTACCGTATTTACTCGTGTAATTTGCGCCCGCACTTAGATTGTGCACCCCAAGAAAGTTCAAACTTTTAACCGGATTAAAAAAAAAAAAACACTCGCACATTTTGCGCACTATGCTGAGCCAGACCACCAGCATGTACGCGGGTGCGAACTGTGCGCCGTTTACCCGGCCTGCTCGCGCTGGCGGTCGCTATCCCGGACGAACAGTTGCGCGCGCACCCAAATCCAAAACTCTACCGTACCGTTTGCTGTACGGTTTACCGCTAGTCAGCCGGGCCACACGCAAGGCCTCCGTTTTATTGCCCGTTATCTCCTCCTACTGCTGACTTCGCGATTGAATCTTTGCGCGTTTATTGCTTTGAGCTAAGCACGTACCGTCATGCCACCCCGCGGGGAGCTACATAGCGTGGGTGGGGCGGACGAGTCAACCTTTTTGTTTGCCAGCGAGGGGTCCCAACCATTTTTTTTTTAGGACGTGTTCGGATAACTCGCTTGCGCGTAAATTGCGCACCCTCTTTTTGGAGCCCTAATTAAAGAAAAAACGTGCGCAAATTACGCGAGCAAATACGTACGGTGCTCTATGCCGTATGGAACTTCTTCGTGATTTCCTTTGTAAACGAACTATATAGTTTTAAGGAATCACAGTCCTCTCTTAGTTATAAAACAGTGACACTTTCCAGGCGCTATGGCCGAGATAACAACAAAAAATGCACCGCCATACAGATTACTGCTAGGCGCAAACATTTGCACACTACAAGTAATAATATCAAATGGAAATGATGCCCCAAAGAAACATGTGGTGTGCTCGATGCTATAGATGACAAAGATCTCTTTATTTTCTTCTAATGAGGGAGTGCGTAAGCTAATAAATAAATAATCATGTACAGTAAGCAGAATTTCATCAGAGCCATATATAAACCGCAGCCAGTTTAGGAGTAATGACACAATTACTTTTTATCAGTGCGGGAATACTGTAGCCGCGCTACTCGATCATAACGTCTAGCTAAAGCCATTTATTCGCAAATCATTCTATTTCTTGCATGAATACCTAAAACGTCATATTGAAAGCATACATGCAGTCAAGCTATAATAAGCGCCTTCTCAATAAGAGCATTTCTTTCCAATCTCTTGAGAATGTATCGAGGGGGTTCCTCACCTGAAGGGGGACGGCATCCGCACGTATACGAACTACGAGCGGCGACATCTGATCGAAGTGCTCAGGCAGAAAATGTTTTGAACATACGAAGGTCCATTTTGCTGGTTCCCAGTTGCTTTGGCCTGGTCTAACGGCCTCAGTCCACTGCCTCATTCGCTCTGGATCTTTCGGAAACCTGTTTGAAAACAATACTATTCACTGCACTCGGACAAAGAGCCACGAATAAGGCCGGGGTGGTACGAATACCACGTTCACGCCGTGTCGTGTGTTATGTTCTGCGAGCATGCATTTTACTCATTACGCAGTCGATTAAATACGAAAACAAAATGCAGTATACTTACGTGTGGAAAGTGACGCCCGGTTCTTGTCCTGGCGTGCGCGACCGACACCCAGGAACGCAGCAGCTGGGCATCGCAGCGTCTTTGTTGTCAATCGGAGCAGAAGTCACACTTTCCGCCGTGTCTGACAGCTGCCGACAGCCAGGCGCGGCGCGAAATCGTCTGCTCGCGCCGCTCGCGTTGATCTTCGCGGCGCTATAGCATGCCATTGGCTGAGACAACGGCCAAGTGTAATGGCGGAGCCCTCGCTTCCTGCTTCCAGAAATGTGACGTAGCAACCTCTCCTCTTTTCCTTCTTTCCTCCATGGGCCCGACTTTTTAAGCCTAAATTTTGACGTCACTTCCGCCACAATTTTGTCAATGCATTGGGAATACGAAGGGCCTCTCCTTCATGGAGGAAAAAAAAACTAAGGAGGGAGCGTGGCGTCACGCGGCCAGCGTTCGCAAGCCAAGTGTTTACGAAGCCGTTTTCTCCCTCAGTTTTTCGCTCTCCGAGTCTGTCCTTTATGTTTTGATTCTGGTAGGTTTTAGTGCGCGCGTATGTGCGACCCGCGGCGCGGGCGTCTACAGCAAGGAGGTTGATCTACAGTCAGTCTGCCGCGCTAATCTGCGCATGCGCGCGCGCAGCGGGGCTAAATTTTACCGCACGCTATCACGTGGTGTGATCACGAAGGGGGGGGACACACTTTCTTTTTTATATATATCTTTGCTTGTTAAGACTAGGCTTCAAGGTTGTCGCCGGCCGCTCCCTCCTCAGTTTTTTTTTCCTCCATGCTCTCCTTAGTTTTCCTTCCTCCATGCAAAACTCGCGAGTAGCAATGGCAATCGTGCTCCTGCGGGAATAGTAGGCGCGCGGGTGTTATGACGTCTAGTCGCAGGTTCCACAGGCGGCCGCCAGGTGCAACGATACGGCAATAAGTCGCGAAAAAAACGTGCTATCCGCCTTTTTCTGCTAAAATGCTTGTCGCGTTTATCAATTTTAGCAGTCAAGCTCGTGTTTACATGTAAAAGAGCAGCTCCAAAAGTTTGCTTCAGTGTCCCTTTAAAGTCTGCAGTGAAGCTCCGCCCACAAATGTAGTCCGCTGTTAGAACTCTTTTTGTTACCTAAACAAGAAGGTAATCATAAGAAAAAAATTTACAAGCTCTAGAATTTTGATACCTTACTTGTTTAATAAAGTCAAAGATTAAAAAGCTGACTTCGTTTACCGTTGTAATTGGTTAGTAACATTGCCTCGGACCGTGCCCAGTGTTGAGAACTGTTTTTTTTTTAATATGTACGTTTCCAGATTAAGCGCAGAGCTTCATGGGAAAGTCGTCTGCTACCGCTACTTCTGGTTCCAGATTTTTGCTTCACGGAAGTTAACTCGCTTCTTACACTAATTTATTTACACTGCAACACCGCTGATTGTATTGCATCATCGCAAGACCAACGCGACGTCGACTGTGTTCTGCTTCGATCGTTAACGGTAGAAGGCTTTCTATGCGTATGAAGTGCGATGCGTTGAAACGCGATGTGCGTACGGCTGCATGTATAGATAGTTAGTTGGGCGTACGCAGTAAGCTTGCGCACGCATCGCTTACTGAGTTGCGTACGCTGTAAAAAAATTACGAGGAACTTTAGCGGCTAAAGTGCTGAAAGGCGAAAGCCTGAGTGCTGCATTCTGCTACGCGATTGTTCACTTCACATTTTGTTGGTGCATTAATTAACTGCCAATTAATGACGCTTAAGCTTCGCCTTTAGGAGTGGAACGCGACAGCGTGTTGTAGCGCTGCCACGGAGTCCATTGAACGCCACCACCCGTTCGGCGCGATGCCTTGCCCTTTGAACGCAACGCTTTTTAAGGAAAGGAAATGGCGCAGTAATTCTCTGTCGTCTCGGTGGACACCTGAGCCGCACTGTACAGGAAGGGAGGAAGTGGAGTGAAAGAAGAAAGAGGGGCCGTAATGAAGAAAATGAAAATTGTATTTGAGAAAAGGAAATTACGCATTAACTGTCTCGCATATCTCAGTAGACACTAGTCGAAAATTGTATTTGACGAAAGAAAGTTGCGCAGTAACTGTCTCACATATTTCGGTGGACACCCGTCAAAATTCGCGCGTGGTGACATCACGACAATTTGGACCAATCTGAAACGCGGACAAATACGCCTTGCTCGTCAGTAAATTTGTTTTTGAGGAAAGGAAATGTATCTGTCTCTCATATCTCGGTGGACACCTAAACCTCGCCGGAAGAGAAGGGAGGAAGATGGGAGTGAACGAAGACACCGTGTTCATTAGACGCACCTTTGTTCATTCCAAACCATCGAGCTGGCATATATATGCTTTGTATACAAAACCATGTAAATAAATACCATGAAAGAAAAAAAAAGCTGGCATGGCGAAGTGGTAGCGTGCTCGACTCGCACTCCGGAGACCGGGGTTCGATTCCCAAGCTGGGCCAATTTCTTACTCGGTTTTATTTATTTATCTGGGCTGACAAGAAAGGTTAATTGGATTAATTGGTTAAGTAAGCAATTAACTAAACTCAAACTTACTTGGAGCATCACTATACGATCCCTTTAATTGGTTGCATGGTTAGTACCGAAAGTACAATTGGCCCCGTTTGAAATTCGCGCACTGTGACGTTACGACCGTTTCGACCGTTTCGACCAACTGAAAAGCGTGACATTTTCTGTCGACAGCTCCTGCTTACAACGATGAGGCATTAAAGGCTTCCGCCTTAATAGTGTAAACACGACACTTTCAGCTGGCCGTCCTGTAGCGTCCCTCAGGGGCACGCGTAGAGTTTTGGTAGCATATACAGTAACTCTAGGCACGCGTAAATGGTAGCGCCATCTAGTGACAAGATGACAAAGCACATCAACGCTGTGTTGAAGAAATTTTCATCCGTAATTACTGATAACTAGGGTGGGTGCATTGCAACCCTTTTTTCGTTTCAAGTAGAAGAACTATGCAAATAGAACAAAATGTAACAAATGACTAAAAGCTAGACAACTGCTTCGCCATGTGCCGTTCTGGCGAGGTAAACAATAAAGTCACCTTAGTAAACACATCGCAATTAGCCTAGGAGCTTGAAAGTCGCCAAATTATCTGAAAAACAGGGGCTAGTTATCGCTTATGCCTCTACGCGTGGGCTACAGTGTGTGAAATAAAAGCGAACCGCTACCATCTGAGTGAGCTATCGCTACAGTGGCTACAAGGGGGAAGTGTGAGCCACGTGGTGTGAGCAGCGCAGCGCTCGCCGTATGCGGTCCACTGAAGCCTTTGAGGAGGATCCGACAGGCGGCGCTCGGCGACGTTTGCATGTCAGTCGATGGGCAAGGCGCGGTGGCATACGCTGGCGTGAGCTGTGCTGCACGTGTTTCTCTCGGCTTTGCCGGCAGTTGTGTGAGTTATTTCTTGTGCGCTGTATGTGTGATGATGCCCAGAAAACAGAGCCACTGTTTTGTGCCTGGGTGCACAACTGGCTACGAATCGTGCAAGATGAAACTGTCGCTGTTTGGTGTACCCAAGAATGAACTGGCGTTGGCGCAATGGCAGCGGGCTATACCGCGTGCTGACAAACAACTCGAGAAGAACTCTGCGGTGTGCGAGCTTCATTTCGACACAAGGTACATTTCAAGGTACTTTGAGCACACAGTGAATGGAGAGCTCGTCCGAATCGAAAGAAGCAGGCCTCTGTTGCTTCCTGGAGCTGTGCCCACGCTTTTCCCAAATCTACCAAAGTATTTATCGAAGCAACTGCCGCCTGACAGGAAGCGGCCCGCAAAGCCTGAACCCACAGCTCCAGCCAAGAAGAAATGTGCAGAAGACAGTGCCGTTTCTGTGAGTGTGGGCTTCGAGGAGTTTCCGTGCACAGCTTCGTTTCAGGACCTCACTTTACCGTCGTGTTCGTGGGGCATGCACACGTTGAACCCTTCGCCGTTGACTGTGGCTTACAGTGTGTGCAAACCAGGGAAGGATAAACGGGTCCTATATGCAAGCAAGCTAGTTGTGTTTTCACAAGAAGCGAACTGTGTGAAACAGGATGTTTTTTTAAAGGGAGTGCGCCAGTCGGGGCTGTCATCCACCGATCCTACATCTCTTTTGAAATAGGTCGACAGCATGGAAGTCTGTGTTGGAGCCGGCACAGTCGATGAATTTCCGTTTGCGTTGGGAAGCAAGAAATTTCACTTTTTTGACGCAATCATTTCAAGCCTAAAGTGTCGTGGTGTAGCGCATGACAGTAGGCCATGTGTGATGTGCAAGCATCTAAGAAACGCTCTTTTGAACCAGCGATCAAAAAAGCGTCGTAGCCAGAATTCAGCTCCCAGACTCTCAAGGAAGAAAAAACTTCAAACGCAAACTGTTCGGCGACTCAAGGCCAAGTTGTCAGTCTACACACAAACTGTCAAGGATCTTGAGAGGCAGAGTGTAGAACTGGAAGAGAGCGTCCTGGAAGACAGATTAAAAGCTCTTCCACCTAAGCAAAGGCTCGCGGTACTGCAGTGTTTTCAGGTAGCTCGTCGCAAATCACTGAGAGGGATGAAATACAACCCAGATTGGCTACTCGAGTGCATTATAATGCGCATGAAGAGTCCAAGACTCTACGAGCACGTAAGAAGAGAGGGAATACTAACACTCCCGAACAGAACCTGCTTGAAGACATATATGCGGAAGTATAAGAGCGGGTTTGGCTTCAACTCCCTTGTGCTTGCAGGGATTGGCAAGAAAACGAAGACCATGGATGAATTCAGGTGCCACGGTGGCCTGATAATAGATGAGATGAAACTGTCGGAGTGTTTCAGTGTAGTTGGAGGGGGAAAAATTGAGGGACTTGTGGACTTCGGAAAATTCACCCCCGAAAGTGAGAAACATGTGCCTTGTGATCACGGTCTAGTGGTCATGTTTCAACCTCTAAGCGGTTCTTGGCATCAAATACTTGGTGTTTTTGCCTCAAGGGGCAATGTGAAGGCAGCTCTGTTGTCGAAAATCGTCCTAGAAGCTGTGATTCTTGCCGAAAAAGCTGGCCTAAAGGTTGATTTTGTGACAGCTGATGGCGCTTCATGGAACCGCTCTATGTGGCGCATATTTGGATTATCTGGTTCCTCGAGCTGTGTGAAGTCGTCGGTTGCTCATCCTGTTGATAAAGAAAGACGTATTTTTTTATTTCAGATTTTCCCCACTTGATAAAATGCGTAAGAAACGGTTTCCTGTAGTGCTTCTACAAAACTCCGGATGGTGCTGCCTACATTGAGCACATCAGGGTGGCACATGAGGAAGATAAATGTGCAGTCACCCTCAAGGTCATGCCAAAAATTAGTGCATGCCACGTGAAGCCCAATAATTTTGAGAAAATGAGGGTGAACTTAGCATTCCAACTTTTCAGCTCAGAAGTCGTTCGTGGCCTTTTCTTTTACAAGAATGAAATTCAAAGGAATTGGGGTGACCCAGCAGCAACTGAGGCATTTGTCAGCACAATGGCCAAGCTAACAGAGGCGATGACAGCACGTATTCCATCTGAAGCTCTAAGACCTGGGTCCATTCAAGAGAAAAACATCAAAGATTTCATCGAGTACCTTAACAAATGGGAAAGATCCTTTGCACCTTCCAGAGTAGGTTTTTTGTCAGCAAGCACAGCTGAAGGACTGAGGGTTACCCTCCATGCAACATTAGATCTGTTAAAGTATGTCCATGACAAGCTTGGGTACAAGTACTTGCTGACAAGCCGCCTTTGTCAGGATAGCCTGGAAAAACTGTTTGACGTCATACGTCAGTTTTCCGGCTGTAATGACCACCCCAACGCAACCCAGTTCTTCATCACTGTTAATTGCCTAAGTTTTTATAACTTAGTGAAAGCGCCGAACAGTGGCAACTGTGAAGGAGGCACCCTGCAGTTTTTGCTGGGTGAGAAGGAAGCAGGCGGTGAAGTGGATGCACTTCTTGACAGAGGACAGATAGAAGATGCTTCAGAAATGCTCCAGAAATCTGAGCTTCTCTCTGACCATGTGTACAATGAAAAAACAAGCGACAGCCGCCTGGTGTTTTACATTGCAGGGTATGTTGCACGAAAGACCATCCTGAAAACTCATTGCAAAGACTGTTTTGATCAGCTTCTCGTGAATCCGGAGAATGCTAACAAAGAACTCTCGACATTTACCAAATTTTGTGACAAAGGTGGTCTGCTCTACCCATCCCAAGAACTTTTCTCGTTTGTAGAGGCGTTAGAAATCACCTTTTCTATGTGGTTTAGCAACAACCAACTGCACCATGACAGCCTTGATCAGCTGACATGCTGTCTCAGGAATAACAATGTCTTGATTGGCTGTGAACTTCATGGGCTGAGTATTACTAACCACATCACCAAGTTTTTCCTGCTAATACGCCTTCATTTCTACATGAAATCCCTTAACAAAGAGAGGGAATCATCGCGGGAAAAAAAGAAGCACTTGAAACTGAGGCGGGTTACCTAAGGACTGTTTGGAAGAGGTTTCACTCCAAAGTACCAGGAAATCATTTTATTTTGCCGCTACCAAAGCAGCTTAGCAAAATAAAGCTTGATTCAGAAATTTTGCGCATTTGAACATGTGGTGCTTTGTCTGAGTACAGCAGAAATCAACCCGTTGCGAAATAATCTACGCTGTTGGGCGATCCAACATGGATACGGTAAGTCTGCTTTCTCTTGTCATTCTGCTCAATTTGGAGTTAACTCAATAATATTTCCGGCTCCCTTGTACAACCAAGTGTCCAGCAGAACCGAATTCTGTAATATAGTGAGGGCCATGGAAACATGACGAAAGAAAAACTGCGTCCGCCGCGTATAAAACACGCGTTTACCAACGCTGCAGCCGAAGAATCTGACGTGTATGCGCGCTGCAGCGCCATCTGCCCCTTTTCTTCCAAAGCGCTTCGCCTGCCCGGGCGCGCTCGTCACACTTCCCCCTTGTAGCCACTGTACTATCGCGTCGAAGAATCCAGCGGTGACATGTACTTATTCCGAAGCGGGCGAACGGGGCGCCGCCATCTTGTCAGTGCATACGTGCGTACGTACGCAAGCGGACCAGCTGTACGGAACGTTCTGCGCATGCGCAGTCGCGACCCGCAACGCTCCTGCGTACGCAAGCCCGTTCCGTACGGCCAACTAAAAGTGTCTAGTTTAATTGCTAGCCCACTGGCAGCTTTTACATGCTGTGAGAAAAATACATCTATCGTTTGCTAAACTGTGCAAACTCAGCCCTTCGTTGCCTTCGCACTGCAGCGAAAAACAGGTAGCATCCTCGATCGCCCGCACCGGTGCGCACCCGCGGTCCTCGATCACCGAAGCGCACCCTGCCAGGTCAGTTTTTCGCTGCCCCGTCTCGCACCCGGAAAATCGGCGGTTCGCAAGGGTGAAATCCTGGCATGCATTGCGTGACGCGTGCTGCAGAGAAGCCGCTTTGCCCGTACACGGTGGCCCATACTATCCTGCTCATGTCTGCGCAGTCTCGCGCGATGGAACAGAGAATACGGATGGTTGCCGCCATTGATGAACTGCTGTCAAGTTCGTCTGATAGCGAAGATGACATGATACTCGACTTGATTTAGCCTAAACACGGCGATGAACGACCGAAAATTTTTTGATCGGGTCGTCAGGCGCCTCGCCGATACCGGAGTGAGCGTCTGTTTACATTTCACTGATTGGCATATATAGGTGTGTGCATTGCATTGTACATGTAAAATGTTGTAAATGTGAATTTATTTGCAGTTCCGAAAGCATTTTCGGGTGAGCAGGAGCGTGTGACCGGTGTTGTGGTTTACAATCAAATGCATGCGCCAGAAGAAAGACACCCTAAAGGCGGCGCTGCATGCACGCCCCCGCTGTGCGTGCCGTGCGTGCTGTGCGGACACATGTTTAGGTGCTCCTTGGATAACACGTGGAGACCGGACCGATTGACGACTGCGAGGGCGACGAGACTGCGTAAAATAGATGAGCAGTTTCTTAATATTTTTAAAGTAGGGTGTGTTTAGTTTTTAGGCTGTTAGGGGAAGTGCAGGATAAAGAATTGCATTTAGGTCAATGACCTATAATCAGCCGGGTCTATTCTGGCCGGCAACTATAGTTTTTCAGTGCTTATTTGTGCATTAACTTTTTTAGAAAGATCGTTATTCCTGTCTAAGTGATCGATCCGCATTTGCGGTAGGCAGAACTTTATTTTATTTGTTCACGTGTTTTCAAGTGTTTTTTTTTTGTTTTGAGGCTGTAGATATCTTAGCATTTGGTGGTAGCAATAATCGAGTGCTGCACTACTGAAGGTTAAATGTAAGGAGTGTGAGGCGTCGGTGAATTTAAAAGAAACGCGGTTCGAATCGGTGGAGGAGGCCGAAGGCGCAGATTTTATGTGCAAATGCTGCGTATTAGGTGAACGCCTGGACAGGGATGAACAGGCGAACAGCAAATTAATGCTATAGTAGGATACGACTTAAAAAAAAACAGCAGTTGCTAACACTGGACCGCGGTCCGCGGCGTCTTGTATTACTCCGCTGGCGAATCGCCACTGTAAACGAAATCAAGCGACGCCGCACAAGTAGTGAAAAGATTAGCTGATGGAGTTGACGATATAAGGGCGATAGCACAGCAAGCGCAGATCGTGGTGTGCACAGTGCCGGAGGTACAAGGAAGGAATGGAGAGGTTAAGAGCGTACGTTGTTGGGCTAGTCGGTCAATCATGGTAAATAAAAGGGGGTACTGCGCACAAAAAGACACGGACAAGTGTCGTTTTTCAAATAAAGTTAGTCGCGAGTCTGCGCTTGTTGTGTTAACTTCTTGTCCGTGTCTTTTTGTGCGCAGTACCCCCTTTTATTTAATGGAGAGGTTGCTAACGACGTTGTGAATCTTAATCGAGAGATAAGGACCTTAAGCCTCGAGAAAGGCTTTGAGGTGGCAGACATAAAAAAGGAAGTTCACAGAGCAGGCTTGGGTAGAGGCTTTAGATGAGATGGCATTCATTTCAGTGGAAGGGTAGGAGAAGAGATAGGCTGGCGCCTGGGAGGCCGAGCAGTAGCTTTTTTAGGGGGTCCATGGTGGCTCAGGGCGTAGGGGTAGGTAGAAGCGAAGTAGTAAATGTAACAATGGCAGCTGAGCCCAACAAAATGGCTACTAGGAGGCCCAGAAAGAAAACTACGAAAAAGAAATTTAACGCCAGGATCAGTTACCTAAACATGCAAGGGGGTATAAAGAGAGCGAAATGGATAGAAATAAAACAGCAGTTAAAGGACGAAGAAGTAGGTGTGTACGCACTGTGCGATACACATCTGAAGGATTTAGAAGATCCACCTTTAATCGATGGCTATGTCTGGGAAGGGTGCAACAGAACAACAACGGAGAAGAAGGGAGGAGGAGTAGGTATGCTGATACATCAAGGAACAAATTGGCAAAGAATAAAATCAACTTGCAAAGAGCATGTCTGGGTATCAGGTACAATTGCTGGTAAAAGGACATGGCTAGGGGTAGTTTTTTTAGGGACCGGGGACAAATGCAGGCAAGAAAACAAGGATCTAGTTAAGGGCCTCAATGACGATATAAAGCAGTTTGGAGACGGTGCCGATATTATTCTGCTTGGAGACATGAATCACCAAATCGATGGTCTAGATGGATACACAGATTGTAACAGGAAGTTAATGCTAGACTTCTGTGAGCGGCACAACCTAGTTATTGTCAATAGAAAAAACTAAATGTGAGGGAAAAATCACGTGGGAATCCCGTAACAGGCAGACAACCATTGACTACTGTCAAATGTCGCAGGGCATCTATAGCAAGTTCGCAATAATGGAAATAGAGGAAGAGGGAAAGTACACCCTAGGAAGGGATCATAGTTTTTCAGCGCAACGGCACACGGCCAAAGAAAAGCAGGAAGAGAAGAAGGACGAACATAGCGCTGACTGTCAACTGTTTATTTAGGGACGCACACACAGCTTAAATACACTCAGACCAGCGCAGGCGCACACCGTGCAAGGTAAACAAGAAAACAAAATTGCTGAGGCTCAGCTTGGCTAAGCCTGGGGAATGCGAAGCATATTAGTGGCTAGGCTTGGTAATACATGGCTTTCCTTGGTTGAATACTTGGTCATTTTAATACAACCACTAGAAGCCTTCGTCGTGGGGGAAGACAACGGCATGGCTACAGCGGAACGCCGACTAACCCCGAGACGCGCGTTGGGTGAGCGCCTGGATTGCCACGGAAGCCGCGTCTGCCTGCCCGGTGGAGCGAGCGTTTCACCTACACCGAGTGTGAACGCGCGTTCGAAATGCGCGGGAATGCGCGGGTGTGACGGCTAGGGGTCCCACGGCGACGGCGCGAGGTGGAGGCCGGCTCTCTCATCCGATGTCACGTGGTGTGACGTCACGGTGTCACGTGGTGTGACGTCACGGTGTCACGTGGGGGTCCCACGGCGACGGCGTGAGTGGTAGCTCTAGCAATATGCTTCTCATAAAAACTCATTTCACATCTTTATCGCAAAAACTTTGAAAGGAACATCTTTTCTGTAGCATACAAAAGAACTGAAGTATCACTGATACATTGTGACCCTGCTCTCTGAATATAATATGCATCTATCGTTTCACGGGTTGTTTTTGATTTGCTTGTGCTCAGAATTCTCACTCCCGAAAACACCAGTGTATAATCCTTGCAAGTAGCGCAGTGCTCGACAAGGTAAGCACCTTCCCCATTCCTTAGGTCATTGACGCAGCGCCCAGTTTTCCCGATGTACGATCTGCCACACGTCAAGGGGATTTCGTACACAACGCCTGTGGCGCATTCCGCAAAGCGGTTCCCGTGCCTCTTTTTACACCCAGGTTTTTTGTTTTCACCTGTGATGCGTCGGGCCAACTGGCCAAGCTTCCGAGGGGCTGAGAAGACCAACGGCACGTTGTGCCGGTTTGCCACCTTTTTGAGGCCATGGGATACTTTGTGCACGTATGGCATCACTTCAGGCTTTATACTTTAGCCTGCGGAGGGGTTGTTGCCTCCTTGCCAGTTCCGGGCATGTTGATTAGAGGAGGGATTTAGTTGCATGATCATTAAGATAAAGGTGATATCGGACAACCAAGTGACTTCGGTGGGATCCACTTATACGACCTGCGCTTGCTATCACCACTTTGCCTCAGTTGGATTCCACCAGTGGCAGGTGGTTGTCTTAATTCTTTCTGAAAAATTATCTCCTATTAATAATGCTTCTGCAATCAGTTCACTTCTGTAATCAGCACTTATGCTAAAAAGCAACCCTCCATGCTTGCCTTGATTTCTATGGCTGCTAGCTTCTTTCGTATATAATGCACATCCTAACAAACCCTTCACTTCTATGTCGCTGTCTGCTGATGCGCATTTAAAGAGGTTTTTAAAGCTACTGAGGTGTTCATGGAGGAACGCTTCGTTTGACATTTTATATAGTAACATTTGTGAATATGCTTTGCTTATAAGTGTTCTATCGTGGGCCCCTTTTATACACATGTTCTGTCGTTAAGCGCTTTAAACAGTGCAGACTTCTTGGAGGTAGCGATGTTTACAGCTGTCAATAATTTACGGCTGCTGATGCTGCTGCTGTTTGTCTAGGTTTATGTGATACTGAACTTTTTTAATTTTGTGGTTTATTTTGGAAATTTTATGACAACTTTGGGGTATTAATGTAAAGGGTTTTTAATGTTTACATTTTAAATCTGAAGCTAATGAGAAATGCTTGATGATTAAATCCTAATCACGCAGTGCTCCCATAATGCTGTGCTTCTGTTGCTTGTGTATGTAGACTCTAGTCACTGAATTGCCCCTGGGCGGAGACGTAGGCGGCGGGAGTCGTTTGCTTGTCATCTCTTTTGCTTTATTGCTTTACGAGCTCGTTTGGTTGGCCATGTTCATAGAAAAAGGGATATAACATTATGATCAATAGTTGAAAACTGTAAAGGAGTCACTGGGTAGTTTTCATGGTCATATACCACGCTATATTTGACTAAAAACCAGAACAGAAAAGTTGAAAACACCCCTGATGGTAGTTTGGAATGGCCATGTTTACCTTCATATTCACTTCATTAGGGCTTGGCTATTCAATATGACTGAGGAAAAATGTAGCCTCATGAGCTCAATCAAGAGCTCAGGGTTGACACTATGTTCTATCCCAGTGCCACGTTCATGAAACACATAATCTGCTGCAATACACTGCCAGGACCACACTGAAAAAAGCCTGTGAGAATTAGGCCTAAGCGGGGGCTGTAACGAGATGGCGACACTACACTGTTACCAAAAAAAACACCCAAAAGGGAGTAAATGGCTTGTCCTCTAACGCACACCCAAAAGGAGGTTTTTTTTCTCCATATGTATGGTGTTTTTTATTTACTCCCTTATATAAGGGAGTTAGTAAGGAGTGAAAAGGGAGTAAATTTTTTACTCCCTTATAGAAATGGAGCCCGAAAATGGCGTGATGTTTATAGTTTATTTATCCTCATTCAGGCTCATTCTTACAATGACAGCGGTGGAAACGGACAGTAGCTCTGCGGGCCGCCGGCAAGCCAACTTTGGAAACTGCGCTGCCCTAATGTAACTCCGCGTCCCGCATTCTATTCGCCGTCTGCAAGCCCAGCGGCGGCGTAGGCGGCAGGAGTCGTCTGCTTGTCGTCTCCCTTGGCTGTACGAGCTCGTTTGGTTGGCCGTGTTTGTAGTTAAAGGGATGTAACATTATAATCAATAGTTCAAAACTGAGAAGGAGTCGCTGGGTAGTTTTCACGCTCATACACCACGCTATATTTGACTAAATACCAGAGCAGAAAAGTTGAAAACACCCCTGATGGTAGTTTGAAATGGCAGTGTTTGCTTCCGTATTCACTTCATTAAGGCTTGGCTTTTCAATATGACTTAGGAAAAATGTAGCCTCATGAGCTCAATCAAGAGCTCAGGGTTGACACTATGTTCTATCCCAGTGCCACGTTCATGAAACACATAATCTGCTGCAATACACTGCCAGGACCACCCTGAAAAAAGCCTGTGAGAATTAGGCCTAAGCAGAGGCTGTAACGGGGTGGCGACACAAACAAAGGAAAGTTAGGTATGGTTAGAGCACTGGAGGTTTCACAGGAGCAATTCAATTATGTACCGTACTGTAGCGGAAAACGGCGACAAGCCGATGTCTTGTACCGCGGCAGGCGTTCATGAAGGAGCAGAAGTGAGCAGAGATCCAGCGAAAGCGGTCTTCACTCACCGCCATTATAAGACGACTGACCAGAAGCAGACGAGACGCTAGGTGGCGGGGCGGATTGCACAAAATGGCGCTTTTTACTCCATTTCGGCACTGGTGGAGTATTTGGCACAATTAACTCCCTTTCTAGACTGAAGTAAATGCTGGTAAATCCTCATTTTAACCCCATTATTCCCTCATGGGAGTAAAATGGAGGACAGTCCACCTTTTTACTCCCCACTCATGGAGTAAATGTTTTCACAAATGGAGTGAAAAGGGTGGCCGCCACCATTTTTACTCCCTTTTGGGTATATTTTTGTTTACAGTGTAACAAAGGAAAGTCAGGCATGGTTAGAGCACTGGAGGCTTCACAGGAGCAATTCAAATATGTAGCGTACTGTAGCGGAAAACGGCGACAAGCCAATATCTTGTACCGTGGCAGGCGCCCGTGAAGGAGCAGAAGTGAGCAGAGATCCAGCGACGATGGTAACCAAGCGGTCTTCACTCAGTGCCATTATCAGACGACTGACCAGAAGCAGACGAGACGCTAGGTGGCGGGGCGGATTGCACAAAATAGTTTTTTATTCCATTTCGGCACTGGTGGAGTATTTGGCACAATTAACTCCCTTTCTAGACTGAAGTAAATAATGCAGGTAAATCCTCATTTTTACTCCATTATTCCCCCATGAGAGTAAAATGGAGGACAGTCCACCTTTTTACTCCACACACATGGAGTATATGTTTTCACAAATGAAGTAAAAAGGGTGGCCGCCGCCATTTATACTTCCTTTTGGGTTTATTTTTGTTTACAGTGTAGGGCAGCGCAGTTTCCCAGGTTGGGTTGCCGGCGGCCTGCAGAGCTACTGCCCGTTTCCGCCGCTGTCACTGCTGTAAGAATGAGCCTGAATAAGTATAAATAAACATGACTCCGTATTTCGACTCCATTTCTGTGAGTAGTAAAAATTTACTCCCTTATACTCCAAAATAACTCCCTTATATAAAGGAGTAAATAAAAAACACCATACATATAAAAAAACTCCTTTTGGGTGTGCGTTAGAGGACAAGCCATTTACTCCCTTTTGGATGTTTTTTTTGCTAACATTGTAACATGACCGATGAGATGGTGCGCTTCATGATGCGTGGTATAAGAGAGTGTCCTATATGAACAAGTCTGTGCCCCACATCATTACCGTAGCCCCACATCATTACTAAAGCCGAGAACACCGAAGACATCATCGAGGGGAACACGAAGTTGCTTCTTGACCGAGGAATCGGCATCGCAAGAGGCATCGACCTCTTCCTCAATGGCCAAGCTGAAGTGCTGCTGACGAACTTCAGCGAAGAATACCGGAACAAAGAAACGAGGATTGCTTTCTCAGACAAACTATCCGACGTTCGCAACGCCTTCGTCCTCTGCTCTCGAATCCGAGAAGATATATCTAAGGGAGATCACAAATCCGACTGAGCCCTGCCCCGTAAAAGACAAGACCAGATCCGCAGTCTTCGAAGCTACAGCGAGCACTTCTCATCATCGCCGAAAGTTCGACAAACGCCGAATGCGAAACATCGCACTGTAGCCGACCAGCACGACCGACCTGTCTGCCAAAGCCCCTACCGTGTGCCGCTGCGGGAACGATAAGTCGTCCGAGGCCAAGTTCAAGAAATGCTTCGCGACGACGTCATCGAGCCATTAAAGAGCCCCTAGGCGGCACCGGTTGCTCTGGCAAGGAAGACGACACGCTTCGGTTCTGCGTCGATTACCGCCGCTTGAACAACATAACAAAGAAGGATGTCTACCCCCTACCCCGCATGGACGACACACTGGACCGGCTCTGCAACGCCACGCATTTTTCATCGATGGACCTCAAGCACGGCTACTGGCAAATTGAGGTCGATGACAGAGATCGCGAGAAGACTGCGTTCATCCCTTTAGATGGCCTTTAGATGCCATTTGGTCTCTATTCCGTACGAGCGACGTTCCAGCGAGTATTGAATACATTGCTGACAGGCCTGTTGTGCAGATTTGTCTGGTATATTCAGACGACGTCACTGTCTTCGCCTTGAACTTTGATGGCCACCTAAAAAGGCTTCGAACAGTGCTGGAGGCAATTAAGTCATCCGGGCTGATTTCGAAAGCAGAGAACTGCCACTTCGCTTAGGTAGAGCTGCTGTTTCTAGGCTACATCGTAAGCAATGAGGGAGTACGCCCATACCAACACCCCCCCCCCCCCCACACACACACGCACGCACGCACGCACGCACGCACGCAGCTCCTATTGCACTGTTTCCGCCGCCGGCCGCTAAGAAAGCTATGCGCAGATTCCTCGGACTGTGCGCGTATTACGATTCATCCAGAATTTTTCGCACATTACCGAACCTCTCAACCAACTTCTCTGAAAGGAACTTCAGCGTCGTTTACAGTCCCCTCCGGTCGTCGGGCACTTTGATGAAAACGCAAGCACTGAAATTCATACCAACGCAAGCAGCGTGGGCCTTGGCACCGTCGTCGTGAAAAAAAGCTACGTGGAAAACGTAATCGCGTACGCTAGCCGTTCCCTGTCTAAAGCCGGCGCTAACTATTCGACAACCGAGAAAGAGTGACTCCCTTCATCTGGGCTCGAAATTCCGCCCCTACCTGTACGGACGACCGTTCAAGGTGGTCAGCAATTACTACACACTGTGCTGGCTTGCCATTTTGAAGGACCCCTCCGGCGGCCTCGCTCGATGGGGGCTGCGTCTCTAGGAGTTCGACATCACCGTCGTCTGCAAATCTGGACATTGATTCACACCGGTGCGGACTGCCTATCCGTGCCCTTGTCGACAAGCCGCCGGAAGAAGACTATGAGGACACCTTTTTGGGGCCGATAAGCCCCAGCGACTTCGCGCAACAGCAACGCTCGAACCCCGGCCTACAGCGTCTCGTCCAGTATCTGGAAAGTAAGGCTTCTTCACCTCCAGCAGCATTCCAGCGTGGTTTGTCCGCTTTGTCTCCAAAATGGCTTCTTCGTGAAGAACTTCGTTCCCAACAAGACCGTGTACCTCCTCGTCGTTCCTAACAGCTTACGAGAAAAAAATTCTGCAGGCTTCGCACGACGAACCAACAGCTGACCATATCCGTTTCACCCGCACCCTACACCGCCACGACTGTCTGCCGACGTCGCACGTATACGTCAAAACCTGCCGTGAGTGTCAACGCCGAAAGACACCACCAATCAGGCCGGCTGGACTATTGAAGCCCATGCCACTGCCGAGCAAGCCCTTTCAACAGATCGGAATGGATCTCCTTGGCCCCTTCCCAATGTCAACATCAGGCAACAAGTGGATCATCGTGACGACCGACTACTTGACCGGCTACGCCGAAGTAAAAGCCTTGCCTAGTTGAACTGCGGCGGAAATCGCAAAAATTTTCGTCGAGCAGACCCTTTTGTTCCACGGCGCCCCAGAAGTTCTCATGACTGATAGGGAAACAGCATTTACGGCCGAGCTTTGAACTGCAGCCACATGAACCCCCACACAGCACACGGAAACAGCATACGGTACGCAGACCAACGGACTTACGGAGCGTCTGAGCAAACCCGTCGCCAACATGCTCATCATGTACAAGACCTGGGAGGCCATACTCCCTTACGTCGTCTTTGCTATAACCCTGCAGTGGAAGGAGACCAACCGATGATACTGTTCAGGCTCATCTACGGCAGGGAAGCAACCACCACGCTCGAAGCCATGCTACCAAACGTCACAGATGAAGGCTACATCGACGTCGCCGCCTACCTTCAGCGCGCAGAAGAAACTCGAAGCCTTGCCCAGCTGCGGATCAAGGAATAACAGCGCACCGACGCTACAAGGCGAAGCGACACGGAATACAAGCCCTGTGTGTGTGTGTGTGGTTGGAGAGGGGACGTCCATTCGCCGCTGCGGTCTCAGCGAAAAGCTTTCGCGCCGCTATTTCGGCCCGTACAAGATTCTTCGGATCGTCGAGTCGGAGAACTTGACTACGAGGCCGTCCCCGATGGAGGTACAGCATCTCAGCGGCGCCGTTCACGCCCAGAAGTTGTGCGTGTTATGCGCGTGGAGCCTGTTATGGAGGCTAATGGACGGTTGTCTTTTAATTCTCACTGCTTGTTTTTGCATTCCTTTCTTTCTGCTGTAAAGCATCGAGCCGATGCTTCTTTGAGAGGGGAGTAATGCCGCGAATGTTTAGGCGGAAGCTTTTAATGCCTCATCGTTGTAAGCAGGAGTTGTCGACAGAAATGTCACGCTTTTCAATTCCCCGCCGCGGTGGCTCAGTGGTTACGGCGCTCGGCTGCTGACCCGAAAGACGTCGGTTCGATCCCGGCCGCGGCGGCCGAATTTCGATGAAGGCGAAATTCCAGAGGCCCGTGTACTGTGCGATGTCAGTGCACGTTAAAGAACCCCAGGTGGTCGAAATTTCCGGAGTCCTTCACTACGGCGTCCCTCATAGCCTGAGTTGCTTCGGGACGTTAAACCCTGATAAACAAAACCAAGCTTTTCAATTCGTCGAAACTTGACGTCACAGTGCACGAATTTCAAACGGTTCACAAGTGTACTTTGGCTAGTAACCATGCAGCCAATTACAGGGATGGTATTAGTGATGCTCCAAGTAAAATAAATAAATAAATAAATAAAACGGAGTAGGGAATTGTCGAGTTGGGGTATCGAACCAGGGTCTCCGGAGTGCGAGACGAGCACGCTAACCACTCCTAACCACCATGAACAAAGGCGCGTCTAGTGAATAGGGTGTCTTCGTTCACTCCCATCTTCCTCCCTTCCCGTTACGGCGAGGTACAGGTGTCCATCGAGGTATGCGAGACGGGCGATGGCGTTCTGTGGACCCCTGACAGCGTTGCAAGACGCTGTCGCGTTCCACTCTTAGAGGCGAAGCTTAACGTCTTAACCATACATCAGTGATACAAGCAGCAACACCGCGCTTAAGGCTTTCGCCTCACCGCACTTTGTCAACAAAGCGCCCCCCTGAATTTTTGTACTGTTTGTTCGTTCACGCTCAAAGCCGCAGGTACACGGCGTTTTCGTTTTGTTAGTGACGCGAGATGCGATCGTGCTTATCTCGATTGATCACGGCCATGAACAATCTCGTCCACATTTTTCCATATTGTTGTATTTGCGTTTGGCGTTTTATCTCGAAGGTTCCTTGCCTGCTTTAAATTTAGCGCGGCCGAGAGCGGCAGGCGTTCAGTTCGACGAGCGTCGAGCACGCTTGTTGTTGAGCCGCCGCCGAGTCATTCAGTTCTTTGCGGGCGCAGGGCTGCCCATTAAAAAAGCGTCTTTTAAAAGCCCTCTACAATGTCTTTCTGACTGCCGTCACTACTACGGGACAATATTGTTGAAGCTTTCGGAGCAAAATGTTATCGAAATAATAATAAATGTTATGACTGACAAGGTCAAACGCCTTAGATAAATCCACAAATACACCTACTACAAATGCTTTGTTCTCAATGCCAACTCTGTTGATTTATTCTTGGAAAAGCGAAATCGATATGGCGTCAGCAAGTAACAAGCAGCAATGAATGCTGATAATCTCGAATGCAGGATTTCCTCTAGCACTTTGGAAAAAAAAAAACATAGGCAAAACTGACAGAGGGCTGTAGTGGCCCAAATCGCTGCTGTCATCTTTTTATACACGTAACCTTTTCTGTCTGTATTTTATCTGGGAACACTCCCGCTAACAAACACATGTTCAAAAGGTCAGCGAGAATCAGTGCAATGACTTCGGCTGCGTGCTTGGCAGGCCGTATCAGCATGCCATCGATATCGCAGCTGGTAGAACTGTTAATGTTTTTCATTAGTTCTGTCACTTCTCCAGCCCTGAGGAAAAAAGAACTGGCATTACTTGAGCGCACATATTTAACCACTTCAGATGCTGCCCCATTCGAGGCCATATTTTTTAGAGAAATCTTTTATTGGCTAGTTGGCTGCAGCACAACAGGCCATCAGTTACGTGTAATTTCAGTAGAACAGAAAGTGGTTGACTACGTTGCAACAGCATGATTAGTCTACCCCACAAAATGTCGTATCGGCCATTTTTCACCTGAAGGTACGGCCGCCGCGGTGGCTCAGTGGTTATAGCGCTCGGCTGCTGACTCGAAAGACGTGGTGTCGATCCCGGCCGCGGCGGTCGAATTTGTATGGAGGCGAAATTCTAGAGGCCCGTGTACTGTGCGATGTCAGTGCACGTTAAAGAGCCCCATGTGGTCGAAATTATCCGGAGCCTTTCATTACGGCGTCCCGCATAGCCTGAGTCGCTTTGTGACGTTAAACCACCTTAGACCAGATCACCTGAAGCAATGTAGAATAGTATGCTATTCGCGTCGAGTGCGACTTTTTATTGTTAATATATTTCAAAACTTATTCAGATAGCAATTGCCGTGGCTGGCGACATGCTTTCCTTCCTTTCTGTATTTTTCTTTCATTAAACCATTGCTACTATTGTTGGTGATATATACATAAACCTTCTGGATTCAAATTTTTCTAGCAGCCTCAATTACGTTAGTTGTTCTCATTCTTTCGGTTCCGAATGCTTAATCTGTATTCCAACGCTCTGCACTGTTGGCAACAGTGACACTTTAATCGATCATGCTCTTGCAAATTTATTGCCTCCTCCGGATGCTGGTGTGCTGAACATTGACATCACCATAAGTGACCATAGTCATTCGGTTTAGCAGTAAACAAAGGCAAAATATTATATCTTATACCAAAGCAGTCCTTGACAGGGAGTGGTTTGTAAGCGCAGTTACCGACACTGACTGGTCCGCGGTAATGTCGATCCATGATCCCCTACAGGCATTTTCACAATTTCTGAAGATACTATAGCTTCTATATATTCATTCCCAGTCATGAAATCACAAATGCAGAAGAAAATATTCCTCGCCCGAAAATCCGTGCGTCACGGATACTCTTCTTAGCGAAATGAGAAAAAAGAAAACCGTTATAAGAAAAGAAAGCAACAACCTTTTAACTCTAAATTATTAATCACATACAAAAAAATTATGAATAAGTTATCTGCGAAACTATGAAGGGCCAAAAAAAGCTATTTTGAGCACCGCATTTTAAGTTGTGGTAGCAACACGAAGAAAAAATGGGAAATTGTTTATTCCTTTCTTAACAGAAATGCTACATCAGTGCAGATATCTAAGATTGAGGACGATAATGTGTTATATACTGAACCCAAAGATATCGCTGATGTTTTTGTCAATTACTTTGTTAACGACAATCCTACACCAGCAGACAACTCTTACGATCTAGCATATAAACGTCGACCTCATTCATTTTTCCTTTTTGCCACTACGCCACAGGAAATCATTGATGTTGTACGTCATTTAAAGATAAGAAGCCCTGGACTTGATGGTATTAACCCAACTGATATAAAACTAATTTTCTCCGTTATTTCTCACGCACTTTCTCATATTGTCAACTTAATATTTAAAATTGGCATTTTTCCTGAGGAATTAAAACGAGGAAAAATAATCCCTCTCTTCAAGAAAGGCGTTTGTTCTCGTCTAACCAATTACCGACCCATTTGCATTCTTTCTTTCTTCAGTAAGGTTATAGAAAAAGTAATTGAGACCCGTTTGACTAGATATCTTAACAAATTCAATATCATTTCTTCATGGCAGTTCGGTTTTCGTCCGGCGTTTTCTACGGAGGTAGCCCTTATAACATTAACCGATCAACTAAAGGCTGCCATAGACGAGGGTAAGTTTGCTGGCTCTGTTTTCGTTGATTTGTCGAAAGCTTTTGGCACAATTCATCATGAAATATTATTTAGTAAGCTGAAAGAAATAGGTATAACCGGTCCGCCTTTATCACTAATTAAGAGTTATTTATCTAACAGACCTCAGGTTGTTTGTGTCGCTGGTGTTTTCTCTGAAGTTAAGATTTCTAACGTGGGTGTGCCACAAATATAGATTCTCGGCCCACATTATTTTTAATTTCTATTAACAGTTTACCTAATTGTCTCATCTCTTCTGAATGTATACTATATGATGATGACATCACGATATTTAACTCCGATAAAAGCATAACAACCCTTGTGTCCAAACTTAATAGCGACTAAGCCAATTTATATTTGTTGTGCTCTCGACACATGTTACAGATCAACGCTGGTAATACTAAGTTTGTACTGTTCACTTCTCCCCAAAGACAAATAATGTGTGTTCCTCCCATTTCTTTGCGACCAAACTTCATTGAAGTCAGCGAGTCATCACTGTTTTTAGGAGTAAAACTAGATCGCCATCTGAAACTCATTCCCACATTGCTTGAATCAGGTCCAAGATTGCTTATGGCTTAAGAGTTTTGCTCAGAACCCATTGATACTTTGCTCAGCCTACATAGCACTTTACAATTCGTTCATACATTCGCATCCCTCATATTGTATCGTATGCTGGGGTAACACTTACAGAACTCATTTGAAATTCTTACATCTAGCTCAAAATCAAGCAAGCCGAATAATAACGTTCAGCCTTTTCGATTCAAATGCCCAGTCATTACTGCATTCTTTGAAAATTCTTTCCGTATCTGAGCTTGTTCAGCATAACCTTGGTATCTTCATTTACAAACTAATTAATAGACGCATCTGATTTCTTTCCATTCCACAACCAGAGCTTACAAACGCTAACGCTACAAGATTTGCGATTAACAGAAATCTAATTCACCCTAATGTACACACCATTATGGCAAGCAAACAGTTCATTTTTCATCATTTTCGTTCTGGAATAGCTTACCAGTGGAATTAAAAAACACAAATCTACTGTATAAATACACAAACGAATAAAATAACTAATTCTTCATAATAATGATTAAGCTGATTTTCCAAATCGCACAATTATTATATTAACTGCACAGGAGCTAATAGCATATTCATGAACTGTGTATTATATGTTGCAAGCGCAAATTTAGCGATCACGTTTTCCTCTCCTCTTGTTTCTCGTTTTCTATTGTATAACTTCTTTAGCTATGTACTGCTTGCATATGCCTATGTTTGTTTATACCTACATTTTTGTTATTAACTGTACCACTGCCGATAGCGAGAACTGCAGAAATGTTTACTGAGTTTTTATTACAGTTGTTGTTTCGCTAATTACTACGCTTTACTTAATGGTATAGGAGGTCCCAGTACAGTCACTGACTACGGGACCTCCTTCTGTATATATTTGTCCACCTTACATTTTATTTTTTATTTCAAAACTGATTCTGATTCTGATACTACTTACCCGGTTCCCCCATCACCACGCATGTAATCTGCCGTTTGTGCGAATGCATGCTGCCTATTTCTCCGGTGACAGCGTGCGAATAGGAATTAGACTGATCGACAGCAGACATGAGTCGCAGATATGTGCGCCGACCAATTCGGTGTACACGCGATATGCTTGCCGCGGACAAACCTCGCAAAGCCTGCCTCAATGTGGAGCTGATCGTCATATCATCCCCTTTTGTTACTTTGGATTAGTCTTCGTCCACGCGCTGCGTTAGAAGAAAAATCCCACAATTCTGTTTGTTTCCCCGGAGTGGGCATGGTGCCTGCCTCGCTACCCAATCAAGCGGCCAGCAACAACAGCGCGCGCGAAAAGCTCTTCGACGGCAGGCGTATAAAAAAGTGAACACAGCGGGTGAAAATGGATAATGATTTTCACTGTCCATACAAATTAGAATAGGTAGTGGAGCGCTGTTGGACTGGAGAGTAGCACCCTTTATTTATTTTATTTTCAGATACTGTCCATCCCATGAGAATTTTTTACAGGATGGGCATATGAAATGTGCACACAAATTGTATTAATAAAGTAGACTTCTAACTCTCTAATGCAGTGCTGGTTGCAATTAATTACATTGGTATGGAAAAGAAATAAAGCAGGAAGTATGAAACGAACGATACAGTGGATTAGGCAGAAAAGCACATGCCCCTGTCACACGGGCAAGTTTAGTGACACTTCCTCGAAATGCGCTTTCCCTTGAACGAATAACACTTTCGGTGCGCTCTCACACGGCACAAGAAGTGTAATTTGGAAATGATGGCAGTGGCAATGGATGTTGCAGCACGTCATGCAAACTCATTTGTTTTCGCCTGAATACTTCGAGAATCCAATTTTATCGCAAATCTAATTGCTCCAAGTTAATTTCCAGGGTTTGACTTCCACATCTGAATACATATTGGTATCTACAAAAAGCATCACGATCCGAGACAAGTAATAAATACCCCTGCAACACGAACTCGACTGCCGCCTTGTGCTGCTACACGGCTTTCTGAACGGCGTTCGGCTGAGATACATTCGAGTCGACGGGGCTCCGCGGAGACGTTTCAGATTTGGGAATGCCTGCGAAACGCGAACACAGCCCCAGCTGACCAACTGCCGTAGCCATCGCATCGCCCCGCGCACCAACGCCGGACGACTGCTTCGGTTCTGTGGATGCTCATTTTCATTTGTGTTATCGCTTTTTCCTGCTGCTTCTTTAGCAACTATTTCGTGTACTCGCTAAATGACTGCTTGAAGTTCATAGAACATCAGCGAGCATTTACCACATAATCGCGAAATTTTCCCAGGCATGCACCGATGAGGACGACTGCACTCCAGCACTCTTGTGCAAACAGCTGCATGGTGCTCGTTTGCATAACATAAAACGCAAGCTGCGCTTTGGTTATATTAAATCATCTCTTTTTTATACTGGCACACCCTTGCTTGTTTACGCAGTGCGACAACACTGTAGGAAGCGTCGATGTGGTCGCGCGCGTGGGAAACATTTGGTAGCTGGGTTGCTGACATTGCGTAGGACCGGCGCTTCTCGCTAATTGTCCCTGTTGTTTCCGATGTTACGAATGCTTAATTTTAAATCACTTTTTCCAAAAATATGTTCGGTGACCATTCGCCTTAATTGAAATGGCCTTATTTGTTATCCACAATCGACGGCGAAGATTGCTGCTTGCTGCGTAAAGCATTGGACGGCACTCTGGGTCCCAGCAGAGCTTCCCGTTCATTGCATGCGCGTCCTGTAATCTGGGAAAAAGCCGAATTCAGGTCACAGTTGTCAAAGCTACACTTGTTGGCCATTTTCATTCGCTAAAAATTCCGAATTTGCTCTCCGCAATCGCCGAAATAACACACACGAACCCTCGGGCTCGTTAGGGCTATCGCGGAAGGGGGTCGATCACTTGGCGGAGCGAGAGTAGCTGTTCATGGGTTAGCATTATTTATAGTTTCTGAAGACCTAAAACAAGTTGTCATCAAAAGCACAATCAAGAAAATAAGATGTAGGTGTCGAGGCCGTTTAATCATCAAAACAAACTTTTATTTTTTTTTTACATCGAAGCGGTGCTGTTGAGACACCATGGCTGAGACTACACACTCGCCTTGCCGGACCCAAGACCTACTGAAGTACAGACCTGCACACATGGCACGGCTCTAACGCGCAGGTCCTAGTCCATGCCTTTTGTCGCCAGAACAGAAACACTACCGGCGGTGTGGCGCTAATATACCGGGGGCTTAAGCAAACACTTTCAAAAATTACTGGAAATATTGGGTTCCATATAGCAAAAAATAGATGTAGGATCACACTCTCTGCCCCGGCAGACACAATATGCGGCAAAACCCCTATAATTATTTAGATAATTAACAAAACCCCCCAAATTAACTTTTTGATTATCGTAGCTCTTAGGACACACTCTGTGCACGTACTTTTTCCCAGTGAGGTTTCCGTGAAGTAAGGACCGACAATACGGCCGTCATAAATGCCACACCAAAAATTTGCTGACCATCTTACTTGGTGCTTGTGCTGGCGTACCCAATGAGGGTTCTTGACGCACCAATAATGCGCTTTGTGCAAGTTGACATTGAAGTCCCTGCAAAATTGGGCCTCCTCTGTCCAAAGCACTTTGTGCAGGAATTCCGGGTCTTCATCACATTTAATTAGGTACCAGTTGCAAAAATCGAGCCGCTTCTTAAAGTCATTCGGTGTCAGTTCCTGACGGAGACACACATGATAGAGGTGGTAGCTGTGTCTTGATAGTGGCCTCCAAACTGATGCCGGGCTGTCTTTGTACGCGTTGGCAATTTTCCTGACACTTGCTTCTGGCCTGACAGAAACGTACGCGAGGACACCAGTGTCAAAATCGTCGGTTGCGCTTCCTTGTCTCTTCCTTTTCGGAACATGAATTGATCCAGTAGACTTAAATCGATTAAATATCGATACGAACTTGGGACAAGTCGGCACACGACGACCAGGATGTTGGGCAGCATATACAGTCTAGATGCCAGCTCCGTGTCCATTTGCTCGCTCACATAAGCGATCGCAATGTCCACCTTCTCGGCAGTGCAGCATTGGGGTGACGCTGGCGCGGCCATTCCCACAATTCACACAATGTGGCGTGACGTTGTAGACCTAGGCGACACTTCAACACATTCAAGTGACTCGAAACACTGGCACTGCAATGGCCTTGTCACACGCGTGCCTCCAAGACAAGCACCTGAAATGTAAACTACTGCGCTCTATTCGAGAACAGAAGCTAACACACACTACCACAACCGCAAGAACACCTGCCCGATAGCACACAGCGACTGCCGTGCAAGCTGTTCTTGCCACGCTGACAAAGCTCTTCTTGTTCGGACGTGGTTCGTGATGCGCAGCGTTTATAAGAAAACAGATAATCAACCTAGTGAGGAAATGAATTCATGATGACGCCCAAAAACGAGCCCGTCGGGCAGCCATACCAGAAGTGGCGCGCGAACACACACACACACACACACACACACACACACACACACACACACACACACACACACACACACACACACACACACACACACACACACACACACACACACACACACACACACACACACGCGCACACGCACACGCACACACACGCACGCACGCACGCACGCACGCACGCACGCACGCCGCCGCCGCCGCGGTGGCTCAGTGGCTATATATGGTGCTCGGCTGCTGTCCCGAAAGACGCGGGTTCGATCCCGGCCGCGGCGGTTGAATTTCTTTGGAGGAGAAATTCGAGGCCCGTGTACTGTGCGATGTCAGTGCACGTTAAAGAACCCCACGTGGTCGAAATTTCCGGAGCCCTCCACTACGGCGTCTCTCATAGCCTTAGTCGCTTTGGGACGTTAAACCCCATAAACCAAACCAAACACACACACACGCACACACACGCACGCGCACGCACACACGCATACGCACGCGCACGCACGCACGCGCACACACGCACACGCACGCACGCGCGCGCACACACACGCGCGCCTGCCTGCAGATGCGCCCACCAGCCGCCGCGGTGGCTCAGTGGTTATGGTGCTCGGCTGCTGACCCGAAAGACGCGGGTTCGATCCCGGCCGCGGCGGTTGAATTTCTTTGGAGGAGAAATTCGAGGCCCGTGTACTGTGCGATGTCAGTGCACGTTAAAGAACCCCACGTGGTCGAAATTTCCGGAGCCCTCCACTACGGCGTCTCTCATAGCCTTAGTCGCTTTGGGACGTTAAACCCCATAAACCAAACCAAACCAAACACACACACACACGCGCACGCACGCATACGCACGCGCACGCACGCACACGCACGCACGCGCGCGCACACACACGCGCGCCTGCCTGCAGATGCGCCCACCAGCCGCCGCGGTGGCTCAGTGGTTATGGTGCTCGGCTGCTGACCCGAAAGACGCGGGTTCGATCCCGGCCGCGGCGGTTGAATTTCTTTGGAGGAGAAATTCTAGAGGCCCGTGTACTGTGCGATGTCAGTGCACGTTAAAGAACCCCAGGTGGTCGATATTTCCGGAGCCCTCCACTACGGCGTCTCTCATAGCCTTAGCCGCTTTGGGACGTTAAACCCCATAAACGAAACCAAACCAGATGCGCCCACCAGGGCTCTCAAAATCGACGTTCCCGTAACTGACGATGACTATAATTTTCCTTACTCCGAGCGACGAAGCAGTCGATAACGCCGGCCGCGGACTAAGGCGCGGTTATACTCCGACGTAGCGCGCGCGCGGGCGAGAGCCGGTTGTGGTCGGATACGTCAGATCGGCGACGGTACGCCAGGCTCAGTTCGGGAGCTCTACACTCAAGCCGCTCCGACGCGAGGCAGCGCATGCGCAGAACGTTCTTCGTTCGAAAACCGGCTGGGAGAGGAGGGAAGTGGCGAAGGGGGTAGAGCGGAGGAGTGGCGTGGGTGGCGCGCGCGGTGCATTCTGGGTGGGCGGCTTCGGCGCGCTCTCGGCGCGGCCCGCGCGAAATGCAGCCGGTTGCATTCCGCGCCGGGCACCGTCAGACCGCGCCGGAAGCCGCCGAACACGCCGGCGATCGGGCGCCGCTGGAGAATAGAGGGTCGCGTTTCGCCGACGTGACGTCGCCGTGCCGCGCGCGCACGCGCGCGCGCGCTACGTCGGAGTATAACCGCGCCTGAGCGCCGACGTTCTCTAGCGAGGAAAGTTAGCACACGCGTTTCGAAGTGGGCGCTGCATTCATTACGATACGTCACGAGCAGACGCTGCGCTTGCGGCATACTTCCGGCGCTCCCCGTGCGCTCAGTTTCGGTCGCGTGCGGGAAAAAAGCGTCGTATTTCTTCACACTGCAGGGCTCTAGAAATTGAGTTTTTCTTCGTTTAAAAAACTGATATGACATCGTCTTGTTCATGGCATTGGGACCAACCACCCAGCTAGGATAATTAAAAAGTCAATTAGTGGTTTTTTGCTAATTACCTGGATAATTATAGGGGTTTTGCAGCATATTGTGTCTGCCGGGGCAGAGAGTGTGATCCTACACCTAGTTTTTGCTATACTTAACCCAATATTTTCAGGAATTTTTGAAAGTGTTCGCTGAAACACCAGGCATACCTGTTGGGAAAATGACCACCTGCATTATTTTATTTCAAGTGTTAGAGATGACCGAAAAAAGGAAGGGGGAGCGGGTAAGAATACCCACGCACACACAATTTTTGGGGAATAAAAACGGATAGATTGTGGTTACAATTCAAGTTCGCGCACTTCAAAAGGGTTCGCACTGTCTTACACGCACGTCCGCTCAGACCACACACTCTCGTTGCGCTTCCTGCCGCCGACGCTGATGAGTCGACGCGCCGCACTCGCGAAAAAACAAACATCACAAACACAAACGGCGTCCGGACGGCGCCGGGAAGAATGGAAGAGGATAGGCAAGCGATGCGGTATGCATTCCGGACCGACCGGCGCACCGAGCCAGATTCACGTGAGCCTCTTGAGTCGAGGAGACGACTGCCGCCGTCTCGACGGAAGTAGGCGCCGATGAGAAATTGCGTCGTACGATCGCTTACACAAGGAAGACATTTTTATCGTTTGCCAATGCCATCACCATCATCAATATATTTATGCTAGATGTGATGGCGCCACTGATCTCTGCAAGAGGGCTGAATGGCTCATCGGGCGCCCGAAAGTGAAGCCACCGGAAGTAAGCGGCCTTATCCCGGAAGTCAGCCTTTGGGAGTGCACGGAATCGGACCTCAGCACGGTTTTTCAGTTACAATTTTGGTTTTCAGCCTAGCATTTCGTTTTTTCGCCGTTCTCGTCTTTTCCCACTACGATGCCAACCTGTTGCGCTGTCAACTCCACGAGGAGACTAGCAAAGTCTTCGGGAAAGACGTTTCAAAAATAAGGGTCCATTGCATCGCAATGGGACGACACTACGACAGGACGTCGCTACACACCCAAGTATGGAGCCTCGTCTGCTCAGTTCTGTGTCGTCCCGTTGCGCTAGCGTCGCCAACTCTGCTCTTTACTGTGACGCACGTGCCCGCGCTCAAGCCCAAGTTATGCTATCAATGGGAGATAAATTTAAGAAAGAATGGGTGGAAACTTTCACCAGGCAGCCGACTTTTCAGTGACCATTTTACCGAATTAGGTTTAGACCGAAGCGGAACGAGGGTGAGGCTATCTGATCAAGTGCCGGCGTTGTTCGGTTGGTTCATATTAGCGCCTCCAAAACGTATGGTACTGCTTTTTCGACGGTGTGTGTCATGTACTGTTTCGTACTGTAGCAAGTTATGCCTGAATGGGCTTTTATTCGTGATGCATGGTGGAGTTGACTTCTAATAGCGCTTCTCAGGCGCGCTGCAGCATTCGTCTTTCTCGCCAGTCGTTTCTCTCGCGCTGTGCAGCTGAAACGTGGCTGTGCCTTTGAGTTAGATTAAAAACACTTCTGGAAGGTAAATGGCACCGTAAAGCGATAAACATCACCTGTCATCGATGAGAACAGTCATCATCCGCCACGAACTCGAAACTGAAATTGCAGCACCTGTATAACGAATGCCTCTTCGAGTGTAAGGATTTACGCGCCATCGTGCGCCTTTTCTTTGCTGCACGAAAATTCGCTTTTAAGATGACCTAACCTCATCGTCATTCCACTACTTCTATTTTACTCTCGGAAGACAAGAACGAGATAAGAACATGGTGTTTAATGTACGTACCCCTTTGACGCGGCAGGGTGACACCTGCATGCCTGTTTTCTTCGGTTGCTCTGAAATTAAATGGTTCTACGCACAATGCTCACATTTCTCGCGTTCAGCTTGCTTGTTCCTTTCATACAACAGCAGACATTACACAAGAACGACGCAAAAAAACTGAGAACGAAAGGGTGAAAGACGCGACTTTTTGCATTGAAATACACAGCAGACAGCCACTTCCGGGAGAAGCCATCCAACTTCCGGTGGCTTCACTCGCGCTCGTCTCTGAAAGCGGGAATGTGACATCCAGCCACCTAGTGGAGATCAGTGAATGGGGCCGACTGCTGGCGACGAAATGAAAGGGTGCAGAAAGGGAGGCGCTTTTTTTGCTGTCCAAGAGCGGAAACAGTTTTCATTATGGCCTTTTCATTGCTGATACTGAGAGAGCAGAGAAACACAAAGTAAATGTGTTTAAATAGCATGCATGAAATAGCAGACAATGATGATGACCGTAGCAAATGAACAGGGCAACCGAGCGCCCTAAACGGCCAAAAAGCGAACTAAAGTTGGCGCACGCTGCTTCCTAGGACCCTGCCATATGTGCAGGTCTGTAGTTCAGTAGATCTTGGCCGGGCCAAGTGAAGTGGGTTCGCCAAACTCATTACGGGGCAAATGCGTTCTGCGGCGAGTGTCGCTAAAGCTCATCGTGTGACACTTGAGCGAATGACACTTTAGGCGAATGTCACTCGTTCAAAATGACACTAAATGCACCAGTGTGACACTCGCTGCAGAACGAATTTGCCCCGTAGTGAGTTTGGCGAACTCGCTCCACTTGGTCCGGCAAGGCGAGTCTGCAGTCTTAACAGCAGCACTGTATCGTAATATTTTTTTTTTTTTTTCATAATTGAAAGGTCCTAAAATCACTATCTTATTTTCGTGATATTGCTTTTGCATGAGAATTTGTTTTAGGTCTTCAGCAACTGAAGATAATGCCCACACTTGAACGCCTACGCTCGCTCAGCCAAGCGACGACGATCCCTTCGGCGATGGGCGTAACGAGCCCTAGGGTTCATGTGTGTGATTTCGGCGATTGCTGAGAGTGAATTCAGAATTTTTAGCGAATGGAAATGGCCAGCGAGTGCAACTTTGACAGGTGTGACCTGAAATCGACTATTTCCCAGATTAAAGGACGCGCCAACTATGCACCGGAAGCGCGGGTGGGACTGCCGCGCAATGGTTTAGGCAGCCAGCAGCAGTCTTTGCCGTCGTTTGTGGACAACAAAAAGGACCGTTTCAGTTAATGCGAACGGCTACCGAACATGCTTCCCGATAAAGTGATTTAAAATTAAGTTTTCGTCACATCACAGAAAGCAGGGACAATTAGTGAGAAGAGGTGGTCCTGCGCGATGTCAGCAACCCGGCTACCGAGTGTTTCCCAGGCGCGCGATCGCATCGGCACTTCATACACAGTTGTCACACTGCGTAAACAAGCAAGGGTACAGCCGGCACAAAAATGAGATTATTTAATACAACTAGAGCGAACCTTGCGTTTTATGTCATACAAACGAGCACTAGTTGTTTGTATACAGCGGTATAAACAAGAGTACTGGACTACAGTTGTCTGGCTTTGCTGTGGGCGGGGCGAAGCGATGGCGACGGCTGTTGATTAGTACTGGCTGTGTTGGCGTTTCGAAGGCATTCCAAAATCTCGAATGTCTTTGCTCAGCTCCGTTGATTCGAATGTATCTCAGCTGAATGCCTTTCCAAAATTCGTGCAGCAGCAGAAGGCGGCAGTCGAGTCGAATGACATACGGTTGGAAGGCATTGGAAGCGCCCGTGTAGCGGGTGTATTAGCTGTCTCGGACAGTGATGCTTTTTGTAGTTACCAACATGTGTCCAGATGCGGAAATAAAACCCTAAAAATTAACTTGGAGTAATTGGAATTGCGGTAATATTTTCTCTAGGTATTTACGCGAAAACAAATTTCCACAAGGTGCTGCAACATCCATCTCCACTAGCATCATTTCCAAATGACACTTCTTTTTGCTACATGACAGCGTGCACCGAAAGTGTCATTCGTCCAAGGGAAGTGCACCTCGTGAAAGTGTCACTAAACTTGCCCGTGTGACAGGGGGCTCATCGTGTGACACTGCGCGAATGGCACTTGACTCGAATGCCATTCGTCGAAAGTGACACTAATGGTCCCGTGTGACGGGGGTATTATACATGGCAAGTACTCTACTTAGAGAGATGCTGTCTTATTCAGCGACGTGAGTGGTCGGTTGTTTCTGGCTAAACATGAATTAATAATTGCGTAACAGCTCTGCCAGGGTTACGAACCTCGGCAATGATGTGCTAGAGTGATGCAGGGGTCGAAGGAATTCCATTGAAGTACTGCAAACGGTGGTTCCGAATGCATTTTTTTTAAAGGTACAGTCTGTTGACCTTTATAGACAATTTTTTTTTTGAGCAGTCGGAAGCTCCTTTCCCAAATAAACAAGTACTCTGCTGTGGCGCGGAGAAGCACAGCGTAACAATGTAAAACGTAACTATTTCTTTCCACATGAGTCTCGCTTTCTCAAGGTAAGGTAGACAGCAACGGGGACACGAAATGTGGTCAGTAGAGTGACTCTATGACACGACGACTGCCGCTTCCATTAGGCGGCGTGTGTGAAAACCCAGTTTCCCCCTCCGTCTCGAGGCGGCCGACCATCATCACTATCATGCGTCGGGAAAAGCACCGTTAGGATGACGAGGGGAAAGCTCCCTCCTAAAGGAAGCTGAAGCAGCTACGGGACCGCCACCTAGACGTATACGCGGAACTCTGCGGAGCCGAGGCACGCGCGCCCCCCTCGAGACCGGCCGTGGCCGAGGAGACTCGGGAAAGTCTTTTCGGGTTTCGGCCAGCGTCACGAGCGGTTGTGGCCTAACGCTTCTGTCGCATCGTTGCCTCCCGCAGCAAGCGCACGGAGGGACCGTGGCGTTCCGCCGCCAGACTCCTGGCTGAGGCCAGCGAAGAGTCCGGAGCGGAAGACTACCCCATAACTCCACACGTGCAGTGATAATAATGAGAGTGAAATTGATCTAGATGCATAGGTTTTATTAAAAGATATAGTTGAGAGCACTGAGTTCGTTTTAAAAACACTATAAACAAAATAATACAGATGATATCTATCGCAGATGCGAGCAGCTTTTGTCAGCAGAAGCACTGCCATTATTGAACTAGTGAAGAGAGGGCTGCTCTAAGTTTATATGAGAAAATATAACTCTCTGTAAAACACTGGGGCATGGTCATGACATTCAGTATATACACACTAAGCCTCTTCAGGCGTCTGCCATGTTAGCCGCAACGAGAGAACACAGCGGCGCTAGCATTCGCTCAGACCTGACTTTTTTTGCCAATTTAAAATATAAATTCCTGCCTGAACCACGAGTTCCGCCCTCGTTAATGCCACCATGCGGTGAGATCTACCAGAATATACCAATATTTTTATACTCGTCTCCGACAGCAGACTGTCGTTTTTAGAGTTAATGGATGCTTATGCCTGGAAGGTCTGGGTTCGGAGATGCACGACGAAGTACCTATATTTCATGCATCGTGTTCTAATTGGAACAATAATTTCAATCGTGCTGCTCTGGCACGGCTTTGTAAAGTAAGCATACAGGCCTATTTAAACAGTTGAGGTGGCGAATCACTTGTCCTGCATTTGTTAAAGGTGTATCTATTGCATTTCGGTGCACTTTAGTTGTGTAAAAGGAAGCCAAATTGTGTTACCCTACTCTAGAAATGAGCATATAAATGCGTTATAGGCTAGTAATTTGGTATCCGAAGCGCTTATCGAAGTCGCTTTCTGAGGAAGAACAACCGCCTTGACGCAGATGATACACCCCATCAACATGACTGATGTTGGAGCATCGTTTCTCGCTTGTGATTGCTTCCCCACGCGCTGCCTCCTCTTGTAACGAATACTCAAGGTCTGTGCTACAACGTGTTGTAAAATGCTCAACACAGTTGTGGCATCATCAGCCACAACTTTTAAATTGAACCTGAAGTTACTTAAACAAACTGTTGTACTGTTGCGAGATGCACCGTCTTGGCCTAAGTTTCTATCGCCAAGCACTCGCACTAGCACCGAAGGAGCCGCTGCTCACCTTGCTTTTGCGCGATATCTCAGCGCATGTATTAAGTATCGGAGATCGAGCTTGGTCCGAACACTGAAGAAAAAGTTCGCTTCCTAAACCTGCATGCTAAACGCGCTTGTATTGTTCACTGTAATTCAAGCTAGGGCTTCAAGAATATCCTAGGCTTGGTTCAATTCATCTTTTAGAGGAGTCTTCATTGGCAGGGGCCACAGCTAACCCTTGAGGACACATTGTGTCCCTTCAAGGCCGGGAAAGGAAGCCACAACAAACACGTATAAGCTATTGTGTACTATGCAGACTCCATATAAAAAAATCCTTGCACAACGGCCCAAGAAGTATGGGCAAGCCTTCTTTTGAAAAGCTTTGGTGTTTATAAGAACAGCTGGACAGCGTCCGTCGACGAGCAGTGGAGCAAATTGCTTCGTTACGCCCAGCTGCTTGACGTGTTCAGGCAACGGCAGTAGCTGCATTGCTCCCGTTCGTAGAGGCGCCTAGGAAAATTGTAGAAATGTTTTCCCGGGAAATTTTCACACCGGTTTGAACACCACATCACATTAGCAGTTGTTTTTCTTTACTTGGCTCAGACATTACTTTAGGCAAGAGCGCCGATTTATCGTAATTATTATTCTCTACATTCGGACGACAGGCGGCACAACCACCGCAATGCTTGGGGCGTATAGCTCCGAGCTGGGTACTTTTTCAATGTTATCGAACTTATATGTGGTGCCAATGTTGTTTTTTTAGGTAGAATTAAGAACTTGTATAATTCTTTATGCTGAGAATGCGTCTCAAAACTGATAGGATTAGGGGTCAGCGAGGCATGCCCCTCCCCGTTTAGTCGGGTTCACTTGTGATGGCCACGTCGAAGTGTGATAGATTGGCAGTTTAAATCCGGCACTAAAAGTGCACGAGAGAGCGGTAAAATGTACAATGCTGTCATTTAACATTTAAACGTTTTTAGCATGCAGGCTTTCATCACCTGTACAAGGTGCTGAAAGTTAAGCTTTACAGATTTCGTAAAATTAAGCACCGAGAGATACGTTCAATCTGCCTCAGCGCACATGCGGCCAGAGGCCAGGGGCACACAAAGTGAGGTGAGAATTGTCACCGTCTGGCACCTAATCAACTTGAATATGTTAATGAACTTTATAACCTCTGCGGCTGGAGTGAATGTTTGTACGGAAAACACAGAGGCGGTCGCATTTCTAGGCTGCTACTCTATTTGGTAGAATTCTAGAGTACGCGAGTTCCTAGATAGGCGGTGGCAGTAGACGTGAAACTCCTCTCTTGTGTGACGCAGCTTTTGCGTCGGCGTTTCTTTCATTTCGATAGCCGGAAGAGAAACAGCTGTCAGCTTCACTGGTCGCTTTACGCCGTTGGCAGAAGAAACGGCGCGTCACGACGGCCCGCCGGATTGAGTTTAGCGCCGATCGCCACCGTCTTGCATGCGCAGTTACCTGAATCGAGTTAAAAATTTGGACGCAGATACCTAGAAATACATACGTGCTAGGAGAACTCCACCAAATGTAATTAGGTAGGAATACGGTTGCCTCTTAGTTTCCAATATAAACATGCTCACTCACAGCAGTCACTAAAAAGTTCAGTGAGTGATTTTAGTTAATTAGGTGCCTGGTGGTGACAGTTATAATCTCATTTTGTGCCCCTTGACATCATAACTTATGGCCAAAGGTGCATTTCACGACAGCCCCCGTCAAAAGTATACAGCCCAACGGGTTTGCTTGTGAGGCCTGCAGCATGTCTCGTTATGCATGCTCAGCGGCCGTAATTTATCGAATGAGGAATGGCTTCGCGTTCTCAATTCTCCCAAACTTTCGACTGCTAGATGTGCTAGGGAGCCCCGCTAAACAGCTTAGAAGCGAACCTCTTGGGCTGTATACTTTTGACGGGGGCTGTACCTCTCAACGTCTAATTTCACGAAATCTGTAAAGCTTGACTTTGACCACCCTGTATAATTATAGATTGCGCCATAGAAGCAGGGAGTAGTATTGCTAGGCAGGATGTTGGAAAGCTTTTTCAGGAGACAATGATCTGATTAAGAAACACACAGCATGAAACTATCGGAACAAATCGATAAAACAGAACTGAACTGGCAGACATGTCCAAGCTAATTAATAGGCTTAAGGTAAGATGCTCAAATAAGTGTAACATGGAGAAGATCGAACGATCAAAGAAAGGAGGAAGCACCACGTGAGCACATACTACAAGAACACTTCGCACTGCAAGAAAAGTATGACACTTGCACTGAATTTTCTACTGATGGACCAATGACAGAAATGCATGTCGGAAGCGGAGTAGTTCATGTAGAATAGAAAAAAAAATTATACGATGCCACAGTGTGCATCGGTTTTCACTGCCAAGTATCGTATCATGTCATCTCGGTGTCTCTAGAGCAAATAGTTAGAGAGAACATCTAAAACAGCATCATTTACACCGATTTCCTGAGTATGCTCACAGCACTGCACTCTAGAAGTGCTGACGAACCCTTAATAGTAAACATTATACACGCCGCTGGGTGGCGCGCACTCGTAGGCGTGGCTAGTGCTCTTGCTGGCCGCTCGGTATCTGTTTACTTTATAGCGAAAAGCTTTACTCCTTCCATGCTGAGCCCGAAGGTCAACTGGCTCTTGGATTTGACCTCTAACAGGAGGCGCGCCACATGGGCAAAATCGCGCGTGGCAGGTGCCTCGATCTTCTTCATCGACGCCATAGCTGCGCGCTTGGCAGTCACGTCCGCCGCTGCGCTGCCTGCTGTTCGGCCGCTCCTCCTCGCTAGTTGAGGCATGTGATTTGTCAGGTGACTCGCTCTTGCTCTTGGCAGTCACGTCCGCAGCTCTGGACGCTCACTTTTGAAGCGATAGCTTCACTACGCCAGCCACTTCGCTTCGTCGAGCGTGGTCGCACCTTGGCCCTATGCCCGTGGCTGCAGCTGTGCGCCGGAGCCGCCGCAAGAGCCGTTCCCCAACAACCGCCGCACCTGAGCTTCGCCGCTCCGCCGCGCCATCTGGTTGACGTCACCTAACCGTTGTGCTCGCCACCGGCAAGAGCGTTCGGTGCACTATCTGGCATGACGTCATCTAGCCCCCCGGCGGGGGTACGTACATATAAAGGCAGTTGGTTCGTCAGTAGACGAACCGTTAGGGAGGACGATGGGCCGTCTACGGCACTTGCACGCTGGAATGAAACCAAGCGTAGACGGCGTGCCGAGGTGACGGCAGAAGAGCGCATCGAACGCCTGGAGAAGCGCCGTGAAGGGGATGAAGTGGGAAGTGGAAGAGGATGAAGTGGATGAAGTGGGAGTGGGAGGGATGTTGTGTTCGCTTATCAAAGGAAGACCTGCATCAACCCTTACCTTCTTGCACCTGAATATGCAATCAGCCCGAAATAAGAGTGATGAATTTTGTGCATTTCTAGAACAATTTGAGTTTCATTTCATAGTCATCATGATGACTGAAGCGTGGTACAGTGACGCCAGTGTGTTATGCATCTCAATGGTTACAACCCATTAGTTTTAAACCGTGAATGTAAGCGCGGTGGTGGTGTTTGTCTATATCTTAAATGTGGAAATGGCTATGAAATTATGAGTGAATTATCACTGTCTGCCGGTCATTATGAAGCTATTTGTATAAAGAGTGGTAATTTTGTGTTCTCTGTCATGTATAGGCCACCCGAAGGTGAGCTAAACAAGTTCTTCGGTTATTTAGATTTGGTGTTTTCCTCTATAAATCAGTGTAACTACACAGTGGCTCTTGGTGGTGATCTTAACATCGACATTCTCTCTTGCACCGCGAAACAAAAAGAGTTTTTAATGATTCTTGAGTTGCATTCATTTTACAACGTTGTAGAAACCCCTACAAGCATTACTGCAAATATTGCAACGGCAATTGACTTATTTATTGCTAATATTCCTGATAATAATATACTTAGAGGTACTGTAACAGCAGCAATTAGTGATCATTTACCTATATTTCTTGTTTCCGATTCAAAACTTATACCCGCAAAAAATTGCATGCAAAGTTTTATCATTCAGGATGTTACAGAAAATACACTTCAGCTGTTTCTAAACGAAATAGCTATCACACACTGGCATGACTTGCTACGTTACTGTTCACTCAATGACGCATATGACCATTTTATTTCACTGTTTTCTTCAGTATACAAAAAAACATTTTCCATATAAAGTAGTAAAGAAGCCCAAACCTGCACGGAAGCCCTGGATGACTACCAAATTACTAAAAATGATAAAGGTTAAAACAAGGATGTATCATAATTTTCTTGAGAGTCGTGACCTTGAAGTTCTAAAAGATTTTAGAAAATACCGGAACTTGTTAAATACGTGTTTGAAGCATGCAAAACGCAACTATTATGCACATCTCTTTGACGGAATTACGGATTCTAGACAAGCATGGAAGAAACTGAGCTCAATTCTACCTTCCAGGCATCAGGCAAGAACTTTAGAATTAAAAATAGATGGCCAACAGTACGAGGGAAAAGCTCTTGCAGAAAAATTCAATGATTATTTTCTCTCATTAGTCGAGAGTCCTTACAACACCGACGCCCAAAGGTATCTATCTGCCCCATTAGAACATTCCGTTTTTTTAATCCTACTGACGAGTGTGAAGTCCTCAATTTATTCCATGCTTTGAAAAGAAGCAAATGCGAGGATATAGATGGAATAAAAATGCAGCCGGTTAGCTTTGTCATTGACCTTATTGCCCCATACCCAACCCATATTTACAATCTAGCTTTGTATACCGGTGTATTTCCAGAGCAACTAAAGGGTGCTAAAGTGAGAGTAGTGTACAAAAGTGGAGGAAAAGATAACTTAGGAAATTATAGGCCAATATCAATATTACCAATATTTTCAAAACCACTCGAGAAAATCATTTTTTATAAGACTCACTGGTTTCTTTGATGCTAACTCTTTTATTGTAACATCGCAATATGGCTTGCGGACGGGTGGATCTACTGAGACAGCTCTACTTTATCAAAAAGAATTAATTTTACATAATATTGAAAGGAGGCAACTAACACTAGGACTCTGTGGATTTTTACAAGGCGTTTGACAGAATCAATCATAATATCTTACTAGAGAAACTGTCTTGCTACGGTGTTCGTGGTATTTCTTTTAATTTGATTCAAAGCTACTTGACAAATCGACATCAAGCAATATGTATTGGAAATGAAATGTCCTCATTACAAAAAAATAAGCATGGCGTACCTCAGCGGAGTATTCTCGGCCAACTGCTTTTCAATGCTTACATCAATGACCGTGTATCTCTAGTTAACACCTTAAATTATGTTATATACGCCGACGACACCAGTACATTTTTTACAGGAAGCAATGTAAATGTCCATGTCAAATACGCCAACCTATTCTTGGACAAACTATGTAAATGGTCAAGCGCTAATAACCTAAAAATAAACTGTTCCAAATCAAAAGCAGTTCTCTTTCAAGCTAAACAAACAAATGTTCGCATTAATCCACTGAAGTTCAATAATACAGAAATAGAATTTTCTTCATCAGCAAAATCACTGGATGTCGTTTTTGATGAAAATATGCTATGGGATTTTCACGCCGAAAACATAGAAACTAAAGTGTCCAAATCACTAGGTATATTGAGAAAAGTACATTTTTTACTTGTCCCCCGAAAACTGATGCTCTAGAACACGCTTTTTGCACCTCATCTATTATATTGTCATCTGGTTTTAGGTAATGGCACCAAGAAATCAGTAGATAGGTTGATCAAATTACAAAAAAATGCAGTTCGAGCCATTCCAAACTCTCCATATAATGCCCACACTTCCAATCTATTCCTTAAATACAAGATTACCAAACTTTCTACGCTTTATGAGCGCCAGTTGCTGGCATCCTTGAAATCTGAAATCCATAAAAATATAACAACATTACGAGCCGTTGCAAACTTGCAGATTAACATGTCATCTCGCTCCACCCGCCACCATGAGCATTGGCATGAACCGCGACCACGTACTAACTACGGTCTCCAAATGCTTCGAAACAGGCTGCCTAGTACACTAAACAAATATAAGCTAACGGAAGAGCAGCTGCGGGTTCTAACCAAGAGAAAATTATTCGATATTATTAACTAACCCGTACTGTACGATTTGATTGTATTTTTAACTAATGCACTGATTCACTGTTTTTGCACTTATCTTGTTCTGTATATTTTCTCCAATAATAAATGATTGTTCCTTATTATTCTTCCCATCATATATGTTTACTGTACTTCCGAACTGTCGTGCTTGCTGCGATGTCCGGGGAGACGGGGCCAGTCAAGCTGCCCTTCACGCAGCTTTTATCCCGTCACCCTCGCCACACCTCGTACATGCCCTGTACTTGTTGTAGGAAATAAACTGAAACTGAAACTAAGTGAAAGAGGGAAGAGAAGGAGGGGCCGTAATGAAGAAAATGAAAATTATATTTGAGGAAAGGAAATTGCGCAGTAACTGTCTCGCGTATCTCGGTGGACACCAGTCATCCATTTGTAGAGGAAGGGAGGAAGTGGGAGTGAAAGAAGAAAGAGAAAGAGGGACCGTAATGAAGAAAATGAATCTGAGGAAAGGAAATTACGCAGTAACTGTGAATCCACGTCCAGGGGCGAAGATGAAGAAGGAACGCCCAGCGAAACGCAGCGGCGAAAGACTGACCTTGCAATTCGACTGAGCGAGTTCCACTCGGCCAGCTGTAGCTATCGCGTCACTCCAGGTTTAGCCACATCTAAACCACAACCAATTTCTTGCACTCGTGGCACGTGATGCATCGCGTTATTTGCTCTCTCTGAAACAATCTGCTCCCGCTGAAGTCTTGAAAAATAAAGGTGAACAAAAGCTAAACCGTGTCTAACCATGCCTAACCGAGCTTTCGCTTTGCATATTCTGGCTCAGGTGAGTTGAGCCACAGCCACTTTTTTGTTTGGCACAACTCCCTGTATTGATCTGTTTTGCTTAGGTGTGGAGGCCTGCGCGTAGTCACCAATTCCTTGGATGCACAGTTATTAGCGCTTTATGAGATGAAAGACTAAATACATGTGGGCATGACAGGCGTTTCTTTCACAACGGTTACGTGTGAGGTAACTTCCATCAAATAAGGACAATGAATCACGCTATCAGTGGCACCAACAAAGGAAGGTGTCCTCTCAAGCGCGGCATATATGCTGGGCAGCGGCGTTGATTTATGTGCAGGGACTCCGGAATTTTTTTTTTTGAGTAGGGACTTTGAGTTTTTGTTAGTTATTTTTACTTAATGTTTTATTTAAATAATTGTTCTTATTTCTTGTTTATATTTTTCCCTATTTCGCACTGTTCAAAAGTGTACTTGTTAATGCATATGAAAGTTGAAATTAAACGAGGAGCTTTGTAACGCTACTCAAGATGTACTGTACAAACGAGGAGTGATTGGCTGCACTGAAAAAGTTTGCGCGTAGTCTGTTTTGAGTTCTGCTAACCATGCTCATGAGCAGGGGTCAGACAATCAACGACTTCTGCTGGGGCGTCAATGGTTTAGGAATAATCCTTCATTGAAGGACTATGGTTTAGGGTACTGAAACGAAATATTTTACGACTGGCTACGAAACCAACTAGCTCAGCCCCACTGTGCTTTACATTAATAACGTCCTAGAATTGAAGCGTTTGCCAGAAATTTGATCTGTGTGCAAGCAGTTGAAAACTGGGGGGGGGGGGGGGGGGGGGGCGACCGCCCCCCTTGGCCCCCTGCTTTGGGGTTCCATATATGTGTTCCCTTTTCTTTTTAAATGTGTAGTAGCTGTGGCCTGGAACGGCGCTTGGGTATTCCTTGTGGGGTGGCACGGAGGGGGAGGAAGGGGGGGGGGGGCTGGGTGTGGTTGATGCATGGAGCCACATTTCGGAAATCATGATGCCTCCGTGGCATTGCGCTTTTTTAAAGTTGACTAGAGATTCGTACATTCACTTACCAGCAGCAGTTTAATGTACGATGTAAGACATGCAGTTGCGTTGTTTTATCCTTTGTCACAAGGCCGCAGCGGTGGCTCAGTGGCTTTGGCGTTCAGCTGCTGCTCCCAGGGTCACGGGATCGAATCCCAGTCGCAGCGGTAGCATTTCGATGGAGGCAAAATTCAAAAGCGCGCGTGTGCGGTGCAATGTCAGCGCACATTAAAGAACACCAGGTGTTCTAAATTAATCCGGAGCCTCCACTAAGGCGTCCCTCATAGCTCATGCGTCGCATCGGGACGTTGTACCAGTACCTTTTCAGACGTTCAAGCGCAAGGAATATGAAATAGGCACCGCAGAGAGTGACCGATCGGGATATACTGGTGGCATGAAGTGGATAACTGGGCAAGTCGGTGGACTTTTGTTTTGATTGGCGTGGCCCGGAGCAAAGCCGCCTTGACTTTAATGCCAGCCATGACAGCTGGTTTTCGAAAATAAAGCCCTCTCTTACTACATTTTTCTTTTCGTACGGTCCAGGAATTCATTTTACTTGCGTATTCAGCTGTTTTACGGACCAAGGAACCAAAAAATATATTAAGGTATCAGGTGCAAGCGGAGATACTGAATAATAGCAGTGTGTCCTCAAATGAGGACGCCAGGGTAGTTGCAGGAGTCATGAAATGCGCGAACAGTCTTTTACCCACCTCTCTGTCCGCGCAGATAGTTTTATGCGACAGAAATGAAGTCTTCCTCCAAATGAGCTTGAATGAGGCGGAAGGCAGCAATATTAGTGCGCGTGAATAGAATTCAAGCAACTTTTCTTTTTTTCCCATTCCACAGGCACGGATCCGTATTTCGTTTCTTCCACGTGATCTTGGGTTTCGGGGTACAAGCTGTTGCTGCGTCTTGGCCGCACATGGCCGGTGACCATTTTAGGTCGTAGCAAACATTCACGTCTAGGCACCGAAGAAAAACTGAACGTTTGCCTCCGGCACAATGGGGCGGACGCAACAGGAAGGGTAATGGTGGCTTTCCACGCTGTTTGTGGTGCAAAATAGTGCCAACTGTTGTAAGCGCATGAACTGCGCCAGGGTGCAATGCGAGCAAACGCAGTTCCCGATTTTTTCTTCTATTACTTCTAATTACAATTGTGATTAATCAAACAACGATTTTCCTTTTTATTTTGCCTCTAATTAATTTTGTTTACATCTACATCTTCTATGATTCTGCATGTTCTGCAACGTCTACTTCCGCAGGTCCTCACCAGGGCCTCATTGACATAAATGTCAGCGAAAGGTAAAAAAGAAAGGTCCACAGTGCAGCTTCACTGCATTATGGATCCTTCGTTAAACTACCACCGGAATTGCCCCGAAACCATTCCGGTGCGCAGGTGCCCACGGTAAGGCCCACGAGAATGGAGCCGTATGCGCTCAGGTGCAATTTATCGAAGATACAATTGGGGTCCAATCCCCACTGGAGCGCACCAGTGCGCGCCGGTGTCGTTTATCGAAGGTGATACTAGATAAAAAAAAATTAAAATGCTTCGGAGCGCGCGACGAAGTGGCGGCAGCGGAGACGAAAGCAATGGCTTGGTCGGGAGATTCAGGGGGCAGCGGGAGACTGCGATGCTGCCAGGAGAGAACATTGAAAAAACAAAAAGGTTGGAAAATGAGTGTGGCTTCTCTTTAACAACCCCGCAATAGGGTTACGACTGATCAAAGAAGATATATACTTCTAGTCTTTCAGAACAGGTTTATAGTCCAAGGTGTTCTCTCTTTGTCAAATTTACCGAGCATAAAGCAGTATTTATGCTGTTCGAACCCCAGCATTGTCAGCCACAGTTTGACATGGATAAATAGCGTGGATATATGTGGTCTTCATACATTTTAGACATGTTATGAGATAGTATGACACGTTCATCAAAACTTCTCAACAGAGTTCTTCATAACTGGACAGGGCTTCACAGGGGAGGAAAAGTGCTATTGCACATATAACGGATTTACAAACAGGATTAAGTCGTCAGTAACTTTTTTCTTCGTAACGACTGCAACTTTTTTTTTTTCTTTCCAGCCTTGTAGGCTAGATATCGCAACTATGCTTTCCTTCGAAGATAGGTATATGCAGCGGGGGAAATCAAGTTGCCGCGACAGCTTGGCATTACGCTTGGCTGTAGCCGATAAACAGCATGGGTTGCTTCACACCGAGCAGAACAGCCTAACAGACAACGCTCGCTCTACTGGCCGGATTCATTTGCATGCTCTAACCCTTCGCCCACTGTCCGCTCTGGTAATGTGAGCTAGATCACTTTATCTCTGGTTCATTCCAGCGGTGCTACGCCGGGCGGTCGACGGTCGCTGGATATTATTAAAAAATTGCAAGGCTGTAAGATCCCATGGGGTGCTTGATTTGTGTCGTGCCCAATTTTCCTCGTATTTTCCTCATCGTTTTCAATCAGAGTAAAAATTACAGAAGTGTGAGAAACGAAACCAGTATTTTTAGCGATTACAGTTGTCTTCTCAGTGACTTTAATATATGTCGGGCCTGAAAAAAAAACAAACATTTTTTTTACCTCATTTGAGCGCATCAGGGCTGAAAGGGTTAAAGCTTCTTTCTGCAACTATGCATTCAGTCAATGAACTCCAGCTGAATCGTTAATCCTAATGAACCAGTTTCTTACTTTTGATAATTTGCCAATAACTTGGCTCATGCGTGGCCAAAGTTGCTGTTATGAACGCGTGCTATAGCCAAATAAAAGTGAGCTGTACCTAAGCTTGTTCTTCTTCCCTTGTCCTTCGACTGAGCAATACTGGGCAAAACCTCCTCTATTTCAATACCAGCCACATCACTCGCTCTGCAACGGGGCCCGTTTGGATGCCTCGATTCGTTTACTCGTCGCGTTGCGGCGTCATTTATGCAGGGCGCTGGCTTACGTAATACTCCTTAACAAAGAGCTGCGTCGAAAAGCAATATGTCTGTTCATTGCCCGTGTTACGTCGATAGTTGTTTGGCGCAGTCCATTTTTCCATGCACGGGCGCAGCATGCATGAAAGCTGGCGCTTGAGAGAGCGGAAGAAAAATGTAGTAGGAGAGGGCTTTATTTTCGAAAACCAGCTGTCATGGCTGGCATTAAAATCAAGGCGGCTTTGCTCCGGGCCACGCCAATCACCGACTTGCCCAGTTATCCACTTCATGCCACCAGTATATCCCGATCGGTCACTCTCTGCGATGCATATTTCATGCTCCTTGCGCTTGAACGTCTGAAAAGGTATTGCTATGGGTCGGCACAACCTTTACGCCAAACGGAGATACGCTGATATGTACCGAGTGTGAACATACATCAACAGTCATTTTCTGCAGTATTCATCCTCCGCGTATGCGATGCCATTGTGTGGCCATTCAGGGAAAGCAGAACGAACGACTTAAAGAAGCCGCGACCGTCCAGTCGAGTGAGCGTCCCGCAGAAAGCGTCAGCTACTCAGACACTTTTAGAGTCGCTGTCTTCATTTGGGAAAGAAATTGGCGCGAAAAGTCTACAATTAAAATTCTCCGACGAAGAACCGTGGAGAATACCACCGTTGTGCTACCAACCTGCAGCCTGTTCGCTAATAACAAAAGAGGTGGCTGCACCGAACTCGACGCAAACAAACGAACAGCCGACGGTGGCCACTTTGCAAGACAGCAGACCGCAGGTTGGGTCAACGCTACGCAGCTGCCACTCAGCCCGGCGCTGGAACGCAAGAACGATGAGCCGTCGAGCATGCAATGCACATAAGTGGCTGTGCATGTGTTACGCGGCGGCCGTGCTCCTCGACTGCTATAGTAGACCACCGCGGACGTCCACAGCTGCGCTGACGCAAAGCCGCTTTTACTATGCGATCTTGCACTCACGTAGCCCACAGTGGGGCCTGGCGACGCATGCGTGATAGTACACAGGAGGGTTTGTAAACAGCTAAATTGAGCTGTTCGCGCTCGTCACAAACTGCAAACCGAGCCCGACGCGACGGACGCCCCGTGGCGTAAAGCGCACGACGCATGCGGCCCGGGGAAACAATGCAGACAAAGCAAGCGTCGGCCCCTCTACAGATGAGCGGACTGTAATTAGCGTTCTGTCAAATCGCTTCGGGCCTTTGCTTTTCTTTTTTTTAAACACCGCAAACGGTCACTATTTGTCAATCATCTAAAATCTTGACAGTACCGCACGGACGAATCCGAGGCACAGCCTGCCAGCCAGCTGTTAAGGCACAGGTCATTGAGGCGGTACCTCGGGGCCTTACGCTGCTGTCCCATTGAGCTGCTGCGACACTGCAGGGAGCGCTGCTTTTGCGCTCGAATTGTCTGCGCTCGATTTCACTGTCCCCGGCCATTCACAGAAATCTTCTGAAAAGAACATTTTGCCCCATCCCTCGGTTCTTTTGTTTCGAGCGGAAAATTTTCTCGCCATGGCACTCAAAGATTGTGTTTCTAAAGGGTTCCAAGTGCCTAAGAAGGCCAATGTTAGAGTGAAAATTGACAACGGGGTTGTTGCAGCATACGCGCAGGGGGTGACAGTTCCGGACGTCGACTTTTCAACTTTTTTTAGGGACGTCTTTGGCACATACAAGGACGAGACTGCTGTGGTGAGTTTCTAGATTTATTTGCTAATCGTCTGTAGTGTCAATCTTCTGTGTCGTCTACCGAACGCCTGCATTTCGTGCTATAGTTGTCTATGCATTCGGGCCTTGCATAGCGACGTCAGCTGCTTGCGCTGTGGCTAGTGGAAGTTATTGAAGAGTGCAAATGGCTTTGTCTTTTTTTGAAGGGTGCATTGATTGGAAACTTGGATAATTCTGAACTGCTTTCCAGCAGCACATTGCGTTTTGCTCTCGATGGAATAATATGGAAGGAAGACGCGTGAAACGTAGTGGAATGACAGTATACTTAACTATAGTCGGGTACAACTCAAGAACGCAGCGGCTTTTCCCCGTCAAAGGACCCCCTTCCAGCCAGTTGCGTCGGCCGATTCTCATGACCCATCTAGTGTGACACAGCAGAGAGTAGTAGATGTCTCCTCTCTCCACGATCTGGAATATGCCCATCTCTCCACTGTTGTGCCGCTCCCTGCACTGTCACGCTAGCAGGGTTAAGAGAGTTGGCCGACTTGGTTGGCTGGAAGGAGGTCCTTTGGCGGGTAACAGCCGCTGCGTTCTTAGGTTGCACCCGGCTATAGAAGACTATCGGTAACTGCCAGAATATGATCTCGGAAATACAGCAAATTCTCGATGTCTCACTCTAGTTGGTCATGGCGCGAATCGCACGTGCTTCCTACAGTGCTGGAGCCAGCGTTAGCAGCGGAAGACTTGAAAAATGCGGCATTGTCCTTCAAATGGAGTGTGTCCATCTCTTGTATTTTGTTTCTCTCTTTTTGTTTAATTGTTAGGCTGTCATGTTTTATTTTGGGAGGGAAGTAAGACAGGTATTTATGGCTTGCGTATTGGCCGTCAGTGCACACCTGACGGCCAATATGTAAGTAAACAGAAGTGAACAGTCACGCTTCGATGCATTTATGATGCCATGCTTTGGTTTGTCCTGGGCAGGCCGACTCTACAGCGTTGGGTCTTTAACTGCGCCATAATCTGTAACCATTGCGCGAACACTTAAACGGCTCTCCCTATGCCAACCTTAGAGTGTCGTGATTCTGGCTGGTTTCCAAGTGCGCACAGTAGAGCGCCTCCTGAGCGGGACTCTTCGGACGGCCTTTGTCTCCGAGTTTGAATATGGCGAAAAAACAGCACCCTAAAAAAATTTGCCACGTGCTTCCAGTAGCTCCCTCCCCGCATCGGAGCCGCTGGTGACGCAGAAGCGGAGTGCCTATAGCGCGGGAAGCCAGCCGGTCTCACCCGGCATCAATGATAGTCTTAATTTCGAAGATCTGGCGTATTCGTCTGCATGTTCGTTTCTGAAGGTGTCGGGACGACTTGGTAGCAGTTTTAAAACTATGTCATGGCCTTTGTCAGCGGGGTTACGTCGCATATGCCTAAGTTCAGCGAGTGGTTGCTTACGAGATTCTCAGTGTGTTGTAGCGAGTAGCGAGTAGCAAGCACAAGAGAGTCGCTTTCAAATTTTTGAGTGAAGACAAAATGGAAGACTTGGAAATAATGAATTCGGAATCAAAATTGGGCTAGTAATAAGTTCCTTTTACTCTGCATGCATTTTACACTCAGTCTCGTAAATTTTTGGCAGTGAATTAAGAACTACAGATGACGACAGAAAACTAGGGGCCGGGTTCTGAAAACTGCTCTCATATTAAAATAGTGCGTAATTAGCTCGTACACGAGGCTGCCGCAACTGCCGAAATGAGGACAGTGTTCTCGCTTGTTATTCGAATTGAGAAATTCAGCGAGAGCTAGCGTAAACGTTATCAGCTTTTTTTTAAATATCTGTCCTTTCCCTCCTTTCTTAACTGAATACCTTCACGGAACTGTCCAGGTACTCACCTCTGTAAGACTATTACCACGCCTTTCCACGTAACTACTTAAAACCTCTACGCAGAAGCCCGCACCCCGTGGTTTCGGCAGAGCGAGCACGCCCATGAATCGAGCTGTACGCTATGAATCAGGTGGGACTCGTCACCAGCGCAGACAGGCGATAATGCGTCCTCTGCAGGTGTCCCGAATTACACGACATGGCGTAGATGCCGTCACTTTTTTTGTCTACGAAATGTGTGGGCACAGACTCGCGGATGTTTTAGGGTAGCCCGTGTGCGGGCAGCGTCCCTACCAAAGCGTCCGTCTCGAAGCGTGTGGCGGCGTCTTGCGACAGTGTGTCCCACCTGTAGGCGACAAAGGTTGTTCGAAGCGCGAGGCAAAGCGTGTGCCCCCCCAAGAAAGACGCCGAAGGCAGCGTGAGGCACCGGAAGGAGTGGACACGCGATGACGCAAAGGCACCACGCGTCGTAAGCGGGGTTATGCCGGCTTCACGTGCAAGCGAAAACGCTAGCGAACCCTGCCGCCGCGGCGTAAAAACCTGCGATGAAGTTTGCCGCGCTGATCACAATACCGTAACACAAATCTAGTGAGAAGACCTTGCATTTCTTAGGCCCACTCGCAATGCTTTTCACACCACCTTCCTGCGCCTATTAAGGCATGAGCGTCCGCGCTTTGTCGAAGCCACATGTGTCGTGCGTCAATTAACTGGGCTATGTCAAGAAGACCTTGGCAAGGAATGTTATCAGCCAAACGCACGCCTTTAATACTTCGGAATATGGTCTCGTGTTTGTCGGGGCCCAGGCGGCTGACGGCAGCAGTTTATAGGCGCGCAGTGGAACAACTGCGGCGCCGCCAGGGCACTGCAGGTTGCCTATAGATGCGAGGTGCTTTGACAGCTTGGCCCCTGTCGTTGGCGCAGGCTGTATAACTTTCACTTCACTTGCAGAAATTTCTGAGGCATACTACCGGCGGTCACCATTGCATGTACCATTTGAGTTATCCCTTATGGCTCGAAACATGCACTAACCATTGCATTCAAAGAAGCCTGGCACCCCCACCACCACCGATATTATCGTCATAATCATCATCATATCGGGGGCCATATTTTGTAACTATTTATTTCCTGATTCATCTTTGTACCTCTCGTGGCTAGCAGCTGCCGCGTGTTACATTGCTGTTGATAAATAAACAATCAATTTAACTCGCCAGCTCCGGTATCAAAGGCAGTGCTGAGCAATAGCAAAAGAGCAAAACAAAAGAGTGGAACCACAAAAGAATCGCAACATAAATACGCGGCCAAGCCAGATGCATTAGTGGTCATACCATAGCATCACAATAACCAGCTATTTAGGAAGCGCCGCGGGTGATTCAAAGCTTGCACCAACCACCACTCAGCATCCGCACCGCGTTGATTGCCTCCTCTGTCGCCATTATACGTCGTGTTAGTCACTGCCTGCAAGCAGCGACACACTCAATGCACGCGTCACGCTTATGGAATCAAAACTGGGTGCGTGACTGGTGGTCGAGCGCGAACATTGTGACGGAAAGACATCTTCGGATGCATCCATTTGACCTTCATTCTGCATCTGTGAATGAGTGCTCTTATCAGAAAAGGACTGAAACACGGGAAATCAGTAAATTTGCGTCTCTTAAATAATATCAGGAAGAGCCTGGGGTATTCTAGCCGTCGCGTCAAGCAGCAGCTGCGCATTTTCTTTCGTGTGTTTGGCTGCCTCTTTATCCCCATAGCTGAACACTAGTTGCACATGAACCTTGCTGTATAGTGCGCCAGTTTGTGGCATCAACTCCCAAGCACACGCTATACTGTAGGGTCTGCCTTTCTCGGCTTTCATTGATGATCTTGCGTGCGCGAAGGACGCATTCACCCCTCATTCGCACTTTTAGGGGTCTCATTTATCCTTGAAAAGAAGTGCATACCGTACAGATAGTTTCTGTTTTCACCACCGTCATGGCAGCTGAGAAGGTACATTTTGTTGTTCTCTTTTTATTTTCGCTGTTCGTTGGACGAAACAGCCTCCAGCAGCTGCGAGCGAAACTTATGCCGCACATGTCTCTCCTCCCTTCAACGACATCGCGCTGCCCTACCATCTGACATGTGCACATAGCAAATGTTAGGTTAGAAGACTATAAAAACAATGGCTGGAGCCAAGTCCATTGCCATGTTGGTTCATTGGCTTTACTGGCGACCTGGCAGGTGTTACAGAAAGTCAATTACCTAGGCCGCGCGTTTCTGTAAGCTATTGATAAGTACGGCCGATTGCAGGGCTTTGCGGTATGCGCCCTGATAAGTGTATTGCCTGAGTGCTTAGAAGGGAGCACAGGAAAAAAAAATATGAATGCATGTCACTCTCTTAATTACTATCCCTCTACTAGCTATCAGCTGGATGTTTGGGCTGCCGATTATTTTTTTTATAAACTTTTAAAATAATTCTCTTCTGAAGCCCACGCAAGTTTATGGTGCACAAAATATTCACAAGCGACAGACACACTTTATGCAAACACGATAAAAAACAAATAACTGCGGTTAAAGCACGCTGACAAAGAGGCTCCAGTTCGACTTTGGCTTGCTGCAGTGGCCAGCCGAGGATTGTGGACACCACCATCATCATCATCACCATCATCATCAGCCTGACTACACCCACTGCAAGGCAAAGGCCTCTCCCATGTCTCTCCAATTAACCCTGTCCTTTGTCAGTTGCCGCCACTGTATCCCCGCAAACTTCTTAATCTCATCCGCCCACCTAACTTTCTGCCGTCCCCTGCTACGTTTGCTTTCTCTTGGAATCCACTCCGTTACTCTTAAGGACCAGCGGTTATCTTGCCTTCGCATTACATGCCCTGCCCAAGCCCATTTCTTCCACTTGATTTCAACTAAGATGTCATTAAGCCGCGTTTGTTCTCTCACCCACTCCGCCCTCTTCCGATCTCTTAACGTTACACCTATCATTTGTGGACACCATGGAATGCGTGAAATAAATAAACGACTGCACTGACAGTATTAGCGTTTGTAGGGAGCATACTGGCGCTTCTGAGGCGTAGAGCCCTCGGGGCAGGCACGACCTTATCAGTAACGATTGTTTTGCGTCTCGACCCTGAGCTAGAATTACACAAATCAGCAACAGCAGCAGAAAGCAAGATTATATAGCTATGAAGCACTTGTTACTACTATCATTCAGTAAATAATGCAAGACAAACAAAAAAGAACCTCCACCTCTGTATTATCAAACGCAGCCTCCGAATCCATCTGCTAATGCAACTATATTAACGCGGAAGAGTTAAGGCACCTGTTCTGCAGAAGATCCGGTGTCGCGTCGGGATCGAAAAGCAAGTGGCCCACCTGCTACCTACGTCACGTGACCTAGTGACGTCGTCACAATCTGCGAACCGTTGCAGGTGGCAGTTAAATTAATTATATGTCGCGATGGGTTGCTCTCCTCGAACAGCCTGGGTCTCACAAGTCCCATTGGTGGCTGTGTTTGAAGCAGCCACCTGCTGGGGCACGGTCGCATCGCTTAACCGCTACTCCACTGCGCCAGGAGTGGTATGGGCGCCCCGCGATCTAGAAACGTAAAGAATGACCGTGTCTGCGAAGTGACACGCATAGGGGACCCCAGGCCGCTGAAGGGGCCCATTAATACTATCGCATCATACCCTGAAAGCGGAGCTTAAAGGGCAACTGCACCACTTTTGGAGAATTTCGCGATATTCAACGATTCAAATCCATATAGGTTGTAGGTGAAGCATGCCAAGTGTTTTTGCAGTCACATTTACAGCAGTGACGTGATCGATTGTTGAATTTTGTGCTTCTACTCAAAGCACCGGAGCGCAGGGAAGTTCAGTGTGACGTCACGGAAGGTATGATTTCAAATTAACGCTGCCGTCAGCGACCACCTGCTGTGTCTCGTTGGAAGCTGCCAAACAGCGCTCGGCGGACTTTGCCTTCGGTGGCGTTGTTTCTTTCCTTCAAAGCAGGCGTTTATGCATTGGAAATGTACTGATACCTTCAATGATGTCATCATGCGTCCCCCACTTGGCGTTGTGCGCTGCGGAGAAGCTTGAAGGCCGTCGCGATTTTAATTGGCGATTACGTCACCATTTCAAATGCTAGCCCAAAAGGACTTCGCATGCTTAACCTGCAAGTTTCACACATTCGACCCTTTTAAGCTCGTCGATTTCTAAAGCTTATGCAGCTTCCCGTTAAGTATCCCTCAAGTTTGTTTTTTTTTTTTGTAGAAAGTAGTATGTGTGGTTTAACGTGCCGAAGCTGCACGCGAGCTTCTAGAGACGCTGACATCTCTACCGAGCAGATAATCGGAATAGCTCTTTACAAAGAGAGGCAGTTCATGGGAGCGTCATTTCTTTTACCTCACAACATCCTCGAACTGAGTGAAGCTGACGTCAGCAAATCAGAGGCTGAATTAAAAACGCTGATAGCACGTTAGAACTGACCTTAATTGGCCGGTGCCTTTACTTTCGTGCGTCGGGCTACCATAATCGTCGAAGTGATGGCCGCGATCAACACACGAAATGTTCTTGCCTGCGAGATGCTTTACTATTTTGGTCGCTGATTTGCTGGCGCGTGCTGTAGCGTTTTGTTACAAGTCTTACCGAAATTTTGGCTAAGTGGAGTGAGGCTTCCCCGTTAATCCTTGTTCACTTTGTTTTGTGTTGCCAAGGAGCTCATCATCCTCACTTCTCTCTTTCGCGTAATCGCATATGGTCGGACACAACTCAAGAACGCGGCGGGAAATGCACCTCAAAGAAAGCCCTCCAGGCAATGGCATCGACCGATAACACATCGTGGTTAATCCAGCTGATTAGGCTAATCAGTGATTAGTACTCCTGCCGCTGGGGCTTGCAGGAACAAGAGGATTGACTATGGATTAACCGGACCAACTGGATTTACCACGACTTCAAGACATTCGGTAGACGCCATTAGCTGGAGAGCCTTTTTTGAAGGGCATTTGAAGCTGTGTTCTTGACTTGTACCCGACAAAAGACTTTTACCTGATTCCCGGTTGCCTGCTGACACGCGCAGCGGCAGAAGCATGGCCGGTTAAGGCGCGCATCTTTCCCTGCTCATGAGCAGCAGATATACGGTAATCGGACATACGTATACCCTGATACGTCCCTGCTGAGCTAAAACACTCTAATGTTCATACTTTAGTTTGAGCTAGTTGGTTGTAACGAGGCATAATTGCACAAATTCCGTGCCTTCGCGCCAGTTCGCATTTGTAAAATTATGGCTGTAATTCGACACCGTCGTGTGTGAGCGCCAGCTCATCCCCGCCGACGGAGATCCTTCGCCGGAGGGCGAGCAACCCGAACTTTGAGTCCGAGCAACCCGAGCCGCCCGTGGGAGGAGAGAGTGATGTGAGGAGAGCATGAGGAGGACGAGCGCTCGCGCGGCGCGTAAACAACAGACTCAGGTGTTGGACACGAAAGAAGCAACACGGCCTCTTGTTAACCCAGAGCTCCTTTGTAACGAAAAGACGAATAAAAGTCTTTTGAATTGTTCGTTTATCCTAACAATTCAGAAGTGGGATAGAGTCAACGTTCGCCCGAACTTACGAAGTTAACCGGCCAGCCCCACCACGCCTGTCACCCGCACCGGAGCATCTTCAACGGATATGGCAAACGAAGATGGCGGACGACCGAGCAACGATGGCGGGAACGACGACGCCGACGACTCAAGTGAAGGCGGATCCGACAACGTGGTGACAAGTGGAAACTTATCCCTGATACCTCCGTCAACGATTAACGTGGCGGAAATCCTGCAGGCCAGCGTTCAGGCCGCAGTGAGAGAAGCCATCAATGGAATTGCCTTGCTTCAGACGCAGCAAGCAGCGGCCACACCCATCTTTGGAGCGGGAGAGACAGCTCGATTAGTGCCATCGTTTGATCCGGTGTCATCCAGCTCTCCGACAGTAGACGCGTGGATAGGACGCGTGGACGATTTGGCACAAGTCTACCATTGGTCCGACCGGCTGACATCTGGCAACGCACTCTCGAGGTTGGAAGGGCCTGCGAAGACATGGTATGACTCCCTCTCTTCCGACGACAAAACATGGCCGGAATGGAAAGAAGAAATTAAGCGCGCCTTCCCCACGACAGCGGGATTTCAACGACTCCATCGAGAAATGCAAGAGCGACGACAGAAGCGCGGTGAGCCCATCGAGTGTTATTACTATGACAAGCTCTCGAAAGCTCGCCGTTGCAACCTCACAGATGAAGCATGCATTGAATACCTCATCACGGGGCTATACGATGACGACGTAATTAGAGCAGTGAGCGTACGCACGTACGAGTCGCCGGAAGACCTTCTTCACTGCCTGAAACGCCTCGAAGAAAGATTAGGAAACACTGCCCCCAAAAGTTCAAAATCAAGTGGTCCCCCGAACCATTCTCGTTTCCCTGCATATGCCAACGCCCATGGCAACAAAAGCGAAGCAATGGCGTCGACCTTGAACACTACCGACCACAAGAACCTTTCTCCGAAGGCGAGGAGGAAGCCGCCATGGAATGAAAGAGGAGAGCCCCTCTGCTTCAACTACAGCGAGTACGGTCACGTGTCCCTCAATTGCCCGGCCCCACAGCGAAAGGCGAGATGCAACGCTTGCGGACGAGTGGGCCACGGAGAAAAAGACTGCAGGGCAAAAACGGAGAGAGGAGCGCGCGTCGCTCAGAACGCGTTGGCTTTGACCTCCGAGCCGCTGAAGAGGCGAACGAAAAGTACTTTATGATGGCGAAAGCGAACGGCTGCGACATACGAGCATACGTCGATCTCGGTAGCCAATGCGTAACTCTGCGGAAGGAGGATGCCAACCGAATCGGAGTCGCTTACACGAAGTTGACAAAGCCGTTCACTATCGGGGGCTACGGGTGCGGACATGTGACACCGTGTGGGGAAACGAACATCACCCTCACGGTCGACCAAGCTACAGCGGACGTTCCCGTGCTGGTCGTGCCGGACGCGTCACAGTCCATACCCCTACTTGTGGGCCAACCTTTCACCGAGCAACCACACATCACGATTGTGAGGCGGAAGAACACAGTGCGGATTTTTGAGGAGCAAGGAACGAGGACAATAGAGACGACACGCTTCAGTCCATTGAAATTCCAGAGCTCCCAGAACGACCTGTGTGCCTATGGGCGAAGGAAACAACGGTTGTGCCCCCAAAATGGTAGCGCACCACGCTCAGATGTCTTCGTGGACATGCAGCTCAGGTGCCAAGAAGGTCGAGAGCATTGCATACCACGCTGTGTCCTCAGCGTTGACGGGACCAACGAAACAGTAGTCCCTATAATGAACATTTCCAATCATGAACTGACCATCAAAGAGAACGAACGAGTCGCACGAGCGGAAATTTGATACCCAGACGATGCATCGCCACGAGAGGGTGAGTCGGACATTAGCACTGACCAGCCCTTATTGATACCGAGCGAAGAGATTCAAGTAGGTCCTGGTGTTGCTCCTGAGGAACGTGCAAAGCTCGAACAGCTTATTTTTGAGTATCGGGACTGCTTCGCAACCACCGTTTCAGAGATTGGCTGCACAAATGCCGCTGAAATGAGCATTGAGCTAACAACGCTGGAGCCAGTGAAATTTCGTCCCTACCGACTCTCTTACGCCGAACGGGCACACACAAAAGAAATGATTGAAGAACTAAAGCAAGCTGGCATTGTTGTCGACTCCAAATCGGATTATGCAAGTCCTATCCTACTGGTGCGAAAAAAGACAGGGGAGCAACGAATTTGCGTGGACTACCGTGCCCTCAACCGTGTCACAAAAAAGGACCGGTATCCACTGCCTTTAATTGAGGATCAACTGGACCGTCTGAGAGGGAAATGCTTCTTCACGAGCCTAGATCTTGCGTCAGGCTACTATCAAATTCCTATGACCGAGGAATCGAGACACAGGACTGCGTTCGTTACTCCAGACGGCCATTATGAATTCGTTCGAATGTCATTTGGCTTGGCCAACGCACCGGCAGTGTTCCAGAGAATGATCAACGCTGTACTGGGTCCCCTACGGTACACCGTGGCTCTCGCCTACATGGATGACATCCTGCTGCCCACAACGACCGTGGAAGAGGGGCTTGACCACCTGAGAATGCTTTTGGATGTCCTCCGTGGAGCGGGATTAACGCTGCGATTAAGCAAGTGCCGTTTCTTCTTCGAGAAAGTCGATTACCTTGGCTACGACATTTCTGCCAGAGGAGTGCGACCCGGAAGTTTAAAGATCCAGAGCGTCGCTGACTTTCCCGAACCAAGGAATGTACACCAAGTGCGTCAGTTTTTGGGTCTGGCAAGCTATTTTCGAAGATTTGTAAAAGGGTTCGCCAGCACTGCTAAACCTCTAACGCGACTGACGTCTAAGGACGCAGTTTGGAAGTGGACTTCAGTGCACGAAGCCGCGTTAACTGAAGATGAAGTTGACTGAAAGGCCAGTTTTGGCGCATTTCGCGTTCGACGCAAGAACAGAGGTGCACACGGATGCCAGCAAAGACGGCCTAGGAGCAATACTTCTGCAAGAACAAGCAGATGGGCAGCTTCATCCTGTCATCTACGCAAGCCGGCGGACAACTGACTACGAAGAGAGATACCACTCATACGAACTAGAAGCGCTTGCGGTTGTTTGGGCGTTAGAAAAGTTTCGACTGTACCTAATCGGGATGAACTTCAAGGTGGTCACTGACTGCAACGCAGTACGGGCAACGATGAGCAAAAGGAATACGCTTCCCCGTATTGGCAGATGGTGGCTGCGACTGCAAGAGTTCACCTTCGACATGGAATATCGTAAGGGGGCGGCAATGGCTCATGTTGATGCACTAAGCCGCTCTGCATACGACCCTAACATGCATAGCGACAGAAGACGTGCTAACCGTTGCCCAGCTGAATGATCCAAAGGTTCAAGCTTTGAAGCAAAGGCTAGAAAAAAAAGGAGAATATCCGAGAAGACCAACGCAAGCAACAGGAGCGGTACAACAGGAAGCGGGTGGAAGCGCCGACATACAATCCCGGAGATGTTGTACTAGTTGAGCGAGAACCGGCAGCAAGTGGGGAGTCAAGGAAACTGAAAGAAAAATACAAAGGACCGTACGTCATCCGAGAAAGGCTTCCCAACGACCGCTACCGCATCGAAAACGTGCATCCGGCGCGGCAAAGGCGAAGAGCATACAGTAGTATTGCACCGGTTGACAAGCTGAAGCTTTGGGACCGGGAATTCAACGAGACAAGTTCAGAAGAATCGGAACGCGAGGATGATTCCGACCGGGACGGTCGGTGGTACAGAAGACACAAAACTACGCAGGAAACAGGACACAGAAAAGAAGCAGACAGGACGAGCGTAGACTAACAACTGATTTATTGGTCGAAAACAACCTTCCTTCAAAAGCAACGCATGCGCAACCAAACTTAACGCCTAAAGCAAAAGTACACAATCTTATCAACCCAAAAAGTCGAGTTCCTTCTGATACAGGTGAATTGATGCCTCGCTAACACATTTTTCCGCACCGTATCTAGCAATTTGCCAGGCTTCAAAGATATCGCGTGCCTTCTTGTCCTTCGCGCAGCCTATAATCTTCGTTTGCTTGAAAAGCGGCGTACAAAATACTTGTTTCTTCTTGTCATTGATCTTACAAGACTGGCAGTGCCTTGCTAAATGCTGCCCACCGTGCTGGCTCAAAGAGTTATTGTGCTCCTGAAGGCGTTTATTTATTAATGCAGCGCCCCGTCTGCCCTACATATACGAGAATGATCTCTTTGAGCCAGCACGGTGGGCAGCATTTAGCAAGGCACTGCCAGTCTTGTAAGATCAATGACAAGAAGAAACAAGTATTTTGTACGCCGCTTTTCAAGCAAACGAAGATTATAGGCTGCGCGAAGGACAAGAAGACACGCGAGATCTTTGAAGCCTGGCAAATTGCTAGATACGGTGCGGAAAAATGTGTTAGCGAGGCATCAATTCACCTGTATCAGAAGGAACTCGACTTTTTGGGTTGATAAGATTGTGTACTTTGGCTTTGGGCGTTAAGTTTGGTTGCGCATGCGTTGCTTTTGAAGGAAGGTTGTTTTCGACCAATAAATCAGTTGTTAGTCTACGCTCGTCCTGTCTGCTTCTTTTCTGTGTCCTGTTTCCTGCGTAGTTTTGTGTCTTCAGTATGTCTTACCAACTAGCCTCTCATCACACACTTCCGGTGGTACAGGATGGCCGAATGTGAGCGCCAGCTCATCCCCGCCGACGGAGATCCTTCGCCGGAGGGCGAGCAACTCGAACTTTGAGCAACTCGAACTTTGAGTCCGAGCATAGCCTCCTTTATACTTTCTGTGCCTGTCAACTCCGCGCTCCGCGGCCGTCGTCGCCGCTCCTCCTCCCTTGAGAAGTTACGCCGCTGGCTGCCGAGAGATGGCGACAGCGACGTTGGGGCATCCTCGCGAGGCGAGTGCCGGGTGCGCTGTGTTGACGGCAGCCCGGATAGCCACGTGCTGTTGATCTGTCGTTGTTATGTGGGCTGTTTTGCAGTGTTTGCAGTATTAGAGTGCTTTTTTAAAGCTTTGATTATTGCCACGTCTTGAACAGTTTTGCAGCGCTTTTTTTAAGCTTTGATTATTGCCACGTCTTGAAAAACATCCGCTCTCAGTTCCTTGCACGCGACCTTGGAAAGAAAGGAGAGGTTTCGTCATCTCACTTGAAGAAACTCTACGAGATGTAAAAAAAGATAGGATTGTAAAACCTGTGAGGAGTCTAACCAGAAAACATGTTTTTCCGAGCAATATTGAAAAAATGAACGTCTAACGAGCTGTCCAAGGTTTTCTCCAGACGTTATCATCTGCTCAGGAGTTTTTGAAAGAGCACGCAGGACAGAGCTGCCATACATCATTTGCCTATGCGGAACCAACAACTACTACACGACACCAGCAACAAGTGCCAACATATCGAGCAAAATTTCCCTGACGCCGGGCACTTTGACGACAAAAAATGATTCTAGGCTACAATGGCTGGAAGTTACATTTCCGCTATATATCGACCAACTAAAGAAAGATGCAACTTATCTTCGTGCCTTTTTCACAGCCGAAACGTACCAGGCCCTTCTGCTCACAACTTACTCGACTGCTTGCTGCATTCGCTATCTGGTAGCTGAGGAGAAGTTCTGTTTTGTACTAACGCGGAAATTCAGCAGTGACCCAATTGAAGCGCTATTTGGAACCCTGAGGCGGTCACTGGGATGCAACGACCAACTTGACGTGCGGCCGGTACTCAGGACTAGAAAAAGTCTTGAAGACGGGAATTGCCGCGACATCTGAACACAGCAACGTACTATATCATGAGAGTCACCACAGCACTGGACTTAGGACTGCAGGGCTATGTGCACTTGGGAGGAGCGATGAGCTTCCAGAGGCTGCTTTGGAAGTCTTGGGACGCTTAGACGTGCAGCATGTCCCTGCTTCTCTACCTACATCGCAGCTGTCGACCACGTTCTAAGTAGGTGGCTACATCGCTCGTGTGATAAGTGAACATATGGAATGTGAGCAGTGCTGTTTACTCACAACCAAGCGATCTACTATACCCATTCGAGAAGTTCAACCAAGAACAGGACCGTGGTGGGCTGCTTTACCCATCTGACGAATTACTCTGTCTTAGGCTGCGGCTGTTTGTGGAGAGAAGCTTAAAAGAAAACCGACGACTTCAAAATCCATTAAAAAACGGACCGATTCAGCTGTTACAGCCATCTGTAAATCAAGGTTGCTGAAGTGCCCTGTCAGTGACAGCAGTCACCGTGAACATTTTTCTCTACTTGTGGCAACTAGATTCATCAGACCACTGCTGGTGAACTACGCATCTTCGATAACAGACAAGAATGATTTGTATAAGCCGCTGTTTCGGCAGAAGCCACTTTCACGATAAGTCATGAACTGTAAAAGTAGTTACTCTTGTAGCACAACTGCTGTTGTGAAATGCGTAAATAAATGGTGGTGCCTTTCTTCTTAAATTTTGTTTCAGCGCAGCGTAGACTACCATTGTAACTGTTCTATTACCACTGACGCTAGCGGAGCAGTCATGCAGTTTTTCGAGCCATGCCCTGATATCTTGAAATTACAGTAACATATCGTTGATGTTACTGGCTAACAACTAACGTGATCACTTGTTATCCATAGAGGATGTCGGCCTCACAAGTAAATATAACGAATATGTACGATTCATGCTTAGTAGCAGTTATCCCGCGAGGGAATAACAGCGCTCCCATGCTCGCGCCGGCATTCGCACCAGTGCGTCTCGACACCTACATCAGTGGCGCCCTCAGAGGCGGGAGCGGCAGCGCCGCGCTACTTTACCCGACGGCGCCGCTCCATAGTTTGCGCGGCGCGTTGACAGGCACAGAGAGTATAAAGGAGGCTATGGTCCGAGCAACCCGAGCCGCCCGTGGGAGGAGAGAGTGATGTGAGGAGAGGATGAGGAGGACGAGCGCTCGCGCGGCGCGTAAACAACAGACTCAGGTGTTGGACACGAAAGAAGCAACACGGCCTCTTGTTAACCCAGAGCTCCTTTGTAACGGAAAGACGAATAAACGTCTTTTGAATTGTTCGTTTATCCTAACACGTGGGTGTTCTCCCCGTAAGCCATACTGCCAATTGCGACTGCGATGACGGAACTTTAGACATTACTCACATTTTTATTCTTCCAATTATTACTAATAAACAGAAGCGGTAAAACATGAAACAAAGAAAGACAGGCTGCCGTGGCGAAAGAGTAATCTACACTTAGCCGTGCACGATGATCAACAGGCTAAGTTGTGATCGAGAGCTCACGGCATTTCATGTAATGGTGTCGTTTTCTTTTTGTCTTAAAAATTATCAATCGTCAAAGAGAATGTCGCGCCAGTCATTTAAATCGTTGATTTCACATAAAATATGCAAACGAAAGGACAGGTGTAACAGTTCCGGCGGCATTTACCGTAAGCGCTCTGAATAGTGTCACTATACTGTTCCCGAGTCGCACGTGCCGCTTTGTACGGATGTTATCGCGACGTTCAGAAATCGGCGCGGTATGCATCGTAGTAGCAGACGTTTTGCTCAGCTCACGGGCTGTACAAAAAGGAAGTGCGAAACAGCCTTCGTGTTGTGTACGAATCATGCTGCGACGTGATTTGTAATACTTTTTCGGGTAACCAGCTGTGATGCACAAACGTCTTTGACGTCGAACTTCCTGTGGAGCTGTTTCTATGCAGGTCCTATAGGTTTTGCGGAGGCCAGCACACACCTTAAGTCTGGTCGAATTGCTTTCTAGCTGCTCTGTGCTCAAGAAGTAATTGCCGTATCCAGATCTTTTTTATGTGGGACGTGATCCTTTAAATCGTAAAAAAGAAAACTTTTAAAGTGTTCAGATGGTTTGCAGTGCTAGTTGTTAAGCTGAATGGGAATCTCCAGTGCCCGAGCAAGACTGCGCTGTGTCATCGAAGGCGTCCTTGAACTGATAGCTTTGAGCGTCCGAATACAACTCTAAATATAAGATGTCCTTGGTTTTCGAAGGCAACGTTGTCAAGAGGTCTGCTGCGAACAGTATCATACCAGATGTCGATTTTTCGACGTATTTGACGTGTATTTGCAAGGAACATGTGGAACAAGCTGCTGTGGTGAGCGTATGCATTTTACATGTTTTTTTTTTATGCTACTCAGACGGGAACTGTTCTTGAGATATCGAAATTGTAATTCCATGTGTCACGGCGCAGCCTTTGTGTACATTCGGAGTAAAAAATTTATGGAACGCAATATTAGCTGATAATTTTAATTTCCTCTTTTCCTCGCACGCTGGATATGCAGTTTAATTTTTCGTGTAAAAAGTGCACAATGCGTCATTGAGGACTCAAGAAATGCGCCCCGGGAGTGACGAAATTAAATCTCTTTGCTAGAGTTGCGTTCCGTGTACTTTTGACGGTGTGTGTACAAGCCGTATCTGGTCCGCATAATGGCGACCTATAGTTCAGACTAATATTCAAGACAGAAATATCATCTGGTATCCAGTGTTTCATACCGAAGCCGCATAACTTTCTTCATGTTTTCTCACTTTAGGTGATTTTTTAGAGCTGTACAAAATCCCATTGACGTTGTCATGTTGATGTTTGCCCTCAGAGGAAAGATGACTTAGGAAACATTGCATTTTGGATGCTAGCCTGCTTCTTTTCCACCTGTAGCGGACACCACTCGCATGGACAAATAATTCCATTTGTCGAGTAGATGCATGCAGTATGTGATAGCTGCCGCTTGTCCGCTGCGGGGTTGTCAGGTCTGTTCGCGCTCCTAAAACGGAATTGAAGTTTTATGAAAATGGCAACAAAAGTGATTTGCGGTATTTTCGGTGGTGGAATATTCCGCCAGTAAAAGGCCGTGGATATAATACAAGGGAGTGCTGAGAAGGAAGCTGGGAAGGGGGGGGGGGGGGGGGGCGGGGGTTAGTTGGAGGTCACTTTACTCGAGCGCAAGATCATACGCCTTTCGGCTCATGAGCGAGTCAGTGTTGAGACCTATCACCACATCAGGCATTTATGCTACATTTTGGCAGAACCAGGTTGCAATTTCATTTACTCTGTCTTTTCTAAATGTGCATATAGAGAGAGACCCTGAATAATGGAAATGTTTGCTGCCCTACATATGGGGAGAGAAAGAGATAAGAGGAATAGGAGATCAGACCACAATATGGAACGTGTCCGTGGGAGTCATTACCCATTGAAAACACAGGAGGCAGACAGAGACAGACAGGTGCTCAAGCCTGTGTCCTTTAATCATCTCAAGAGCGCTTTCACATGTCTTTCTGCTCAGACGAATGCTGGGCTAAGGTGCCAGGATTCTTGCTCCCGTTAGGGGACGAGATTTTAATCACGGAGCATTGTACCCAGGTATGCTCGTTCCCGATCAAACCGAGGGCACTCACTTAGTGGGCGAGCAATTGTCTCTTCGCACCCGCAGTGCTCACATGCTGGAGAGTCTGCCATTGCAATGAGATGGGAGTAAGCATTTGTAAAAGCCACTCACAGCCAAATGCGACCCAAAATGACCCTATGTGCTGACCGAAAGTGCGAATCTTACCGACTTCTAATGATAATGAGCAAATTTAGAGTTGGCCACAAAGTTTACCCGACTGAGCATAAACGAGAAAATCACTCTGAACAGCGCATCAAATAAAAGGCGAACCTCAATCGGCCACAAGTAAGAATGCAGCAAGAGAAACTAGATGTTCAGCTAAGCGGCAAACGTGCGTATCGCCGCTATCGAAATGAAACCAGCTGTGCACTGTGTCGCTAACACAATAAAAAAAATTAATGCTCGCTGGTATTAAACACACATCGTAGATAATGTCACCGTAGCAAATAGACGCAAGGGTGGTTTAATATAACGATGGTATTTTGATGATATTCCATTCTTCTTGCTCTTCCTCATACACTGAAGCGAGACCACAGCCCCGCTCCCTCTTCGTTATTGAGCGGGCAGCGACGGTGAGACGTTCCATCGCTTGAGGCAGTGGCGAAGGGCGAAAAAAAAAAAGACGAATTGGATCGAAAAGGAATTACTTTAGTATAGAGCACCTAGTGTGTGCAATACAAGTAAAACCGTAATGTAGACGCTCGGGAAAGGTAGCAGTTAGGCTGCCACAGAGGCATAAAAATCCCCTCGCAATAAACGGCAACATAGCTGGTTGTACACAGGTGAAGATGGACATCGTTTCTGCTTCAAATTTCACCAAGAATGGTCACATTTATCTTGTGTCTCTATACAAATCAAGCTGTGAAAGAAAAGCCGCTGGATACGGAATCCATATTGTTCGGATACAAAGATAGCAAGCTTCCGTTTGGGAAGACGATATGACAAATAATACGAGCGAATTAGTCCGCTCAAAAATTAGTGTAAAAACTAGCATGCGTCGTAAAAACGCGTCGCCTATCATTAACCACGCACTTACTGTCGGCACTTTAAGGTTGCTGCCTCGCTCTTCGTATGGCTCGTGTAGACGTACCGGGCTGACCAGGAGGGTAGCGCACGCGTTTATAGTTCATTCGTGGCGTAAGCTAAGAATGGTGCATATCCTGTATGTGCGGACGTTAATGGCGGGAAAGAGAGTTTGTGTTGTCACTTCGCGTTTCGGAAATTTAAGAAATCGGGACCGCTCCTTAACAAGTAGGAATTCTGGATTATGCACCTTTGCCTGCACCGGCCAAGTTTTGCGCATGACAACCGCCAAATGCCGCGGTAGAAGTCCTGCAGTGTCGATTCTTCTGGGTCGTAGAGTATGTGCGGGTCACCTCCGTAATAAATCTTTGTTCTTGAATTGGTTGAAATGAGTGACTGGCTGCGTCAGGGGAAGCCGAACTTGATTTGTTGCTTGAGAAGAGTAACAGTTGGACAAAGAATTGGCATTCGTAAGATTGCGGCTTACGATAATGCGAGAGGAGGGGCAATATTTTTTGCTATACATTTCACTTCCACCTGCGAGGTTCATTTTTTTTTTATTTGATACCTCAAAGGCCCCTGGTATGGGGCATTACATGAGGGATGGGCATGACAGTTATACAATAATGGTCTTGATGGCGTTCTTAAAATGGATGGCGTTGATGTGATGCACGGCGTCCTGTGGTAGATCATTCCAGTCCCGGGATGACGTGACGAAAAAAGATCGAGAATGAGCGGTAGTTCTTGCGGTGGGGGCGTAGACGGCCTTATGGTGGTTAATACGGCTTGAGAGGCGATAAGCGGGATAAGCGCCATTTGCAGCGCTCTCAACTTTAAAAAAAAAATTGCGTGTTAAAAACCGCTCGCTAGCGCCTGAGTTGAAAAGGACAGCCTTTTTCTTTTTAAATATGCCTGGGTTTAGCCGGCTCAGCAGGTGCGCAAGATATCGTCCAATTCAGTTATGCAGTACTATTCGCAATTGCTTTTGCAGTAGAAGCTGTCGCGGTTATTCACTCGGCACCCGCCCTGATTTGACGTCGTTGTTTCTCTTGAATATTAGCATTGGATGAAACGACGTCGCGAGAAGCAAGAGTTACACGATAGAGCTGCCCTTTTCTGTACTTTCTGGTGTCGTCATTTCGAGCGCTGTTATCAAGTCTGCTTTATCAACTTGTCGAAGCTTCTACCTTATGTCTCTGCCGTTCAAACATGATGGAACGTAAATGAAATATCTGAAGTTCATATTACACTTTGGCATACACTTACACTGCCTTTACTTTTACCCTCACCATTTGTAGTGAGTAGCAGCAGTGATTGCAGAATTTCTTTCTTTTCCTTTTAGTTATACGGGCAACGTCCGCAGTCACACTAGTGTAGTAATTACAACCTGTAGTGGGCTTTCTTGTAGCGGTTTTGATACATTATTTTAGCCCTCTAACACCTGTGACGTCAGTGCTGATAGTGAGAAAGGTGACCCTTCTTGTGTAGCTTCTTGTGACTTTTCTTGTTAACTGGCATGTAAGCCGAAAGCGTGCTGTTCATGAGAATTGCTGACACGTAAAGTGCCGCATATTTTTCTCTTGTGCCATCCAAAGCAGTGGATCTTCGCATAATGGACGTATATAGTTTCGTTTGTGCTTCATATCTCCTATGCAACCGACGTGTCGCATCACCACAACTTTGTTGTCCAGTTGGTTACGCTTTTGCTCATTTACCCTTTTGCCCATAGCAGGGCAGCCATCAGCAATTTCGTCTGAAACCTGCCTTTCAGAATCTTTTTTTGTCTAATGTGAATTAAAAGATGGGGTAGTGGAAAAAGTGGGAGTTGGGGCACATAGTCCGCGTGAAGCCGGAAATATCAACTGCCGACAATGGCACTGCAATAAAGTTAATGGTACTGGTGAGCTACTCACTTCTGTAGAGTTTCTACCCAGAGTGAAAGCAGGCGCCCCTGCACTTCATGCACCATGGAGAGCAGCAAAAAATGCCGGGAAGATGAGGTTTTACATTTGGCTTGGCTGTTTTTGCCCGAAACGTGGAATCGGCCATAACTATGCGGCTATTCCCCTGCAAACCTCGAAGAAATGCGGCGAAAATTTTAATTCCAGCCTAGCACTTGTATTAAATTTAGTGAGGATGTGAAAAGCTCGCTAATAAAATAATTTCATATGCGCTCAGAGGGGGGCATCGTGGCGCAGCTGCCTATTAATAGGCAGAATCCATGTTTTCGGCGCAATAATCAGTCTGTAATTTCTGTGTTGGATGATGTACTCTTTTAGAAACTCGCATAGACAGTAACGCCGGCTTTCTCTCGGGGTAATGTTGAGAAACTCTGTTCACGAACAAACGAGCAGACAACGTTGTTTCAGTATTGCTTGTTGCTTCAGTCGACACTTCTGCCTTCACGCCGCAGCTCCCTCTTTTTCACTACCTATACTTCTGTAGTCGGATACAACGTAAGAACGCAGCGACGTTTTCTCGTCAAAGGACCCCTACCTGCCAAATGGTGTCGGCCGATTCTCGTGACTCTGCTAGTGCGGCAAAGCAAGGTGTGGTAGATGAAAAGGGAAAATCCCTTCCCTCTATGGTCGCGAATAGCCTCTCTATCCATTGTGGCGCCGCTCCCTGCTTTGTCATACTAGCAGGGTCATGAGAATCGGCCGACACCATTGGCTGGATGGGGTTCCTTTGACGGGGAAAAGCCGCTGTGTTCTTTAGTTGTATCCGGCTATAGTTCACTACACTTTTGTCCCTCTCTCTCTTCGCAAGACAGGCGTTTCTGCCCTGTAGAAAACTGCAGCTGTCATTCAGCTTGAAGATTTGAAATCCTACAAGTTACGGAACTACGAATCAAAATCCGACCAGGACCTGCGGCCAGTTTATGGAGGTTAGAAGATTGGGGCGCCGCGTGTGAACTTGGCACTCAGGTGTCGTCGAGTTCATTCGATTGCCGCAAGTGGCGTGACAATCTGTTAACCTACAAGTTCTGGCCGAGTCAAAGAACAGCGTTTGGTTACGCCCATGGGCCCTACGGGGAGTTTCGCACGTGGTATGATCAAAGACCCCTGACTCGGGTGGCGCTGCCGATCGCCAACTTGTCCTCACAGAGCAACGAGATGCGTCTCCCTTCTCGCAGGTTGACGCCAGGACGGGCGCGCAGTACACTTTCGGAGAGCTGTACGATGCCTCCCTGCGTGTGGCAGCAGGCCTGCAGCGACTTGGCTTACGGCCGGGAGACCTGGTCGGTTTCCAGGGTGCCAACGGCGCCGAGCTCCTGGTGACCATGTGTGGAACCTTCTTCGCTGGCGGCACGGCTGCGCTGGCGAAGACTAAACTGACCGAAAGTTAGTGTTCATCTTTAAAGTCCCTCAAGTTTATCGCGTTTTTCGTTAGAAGTGCGAGGCATAAAACGAAAAAAAAAGAAGAAAGAAAATAACATAAACGGATAGCCTTAGATCTCTGTTCAAAAAGAAGTAATCTTTCTAATGAATACAGTAACAACAAAGCTAAAAAATTGCTGATGGTTTAGCTTGGTTAAACCCAGTGTGTACGAGAAAGCTTCTCACACGCTGCCGAATCGGTTGTCCGTGAAGTTCTGGTGAAACTGATTCGTTCCAGACTAGGTAGACGCTTGGGCATATTGGTTAGACATCATTGGTGCAGCACATTCGATGAGTACGAGATGAGACACAGACACAGCGCTGTGTCTGCGTCTCATCTCGTCCTTGTTGTATGCGCTGCACCGATAATGCCTCGTTACAGTCCCAAATTCATTGAAACGAATCACGTGGTTAGTCCGTCTCTCTGACTCGGTTTCCATCGGCTGTTGTTGAGTAGACGTCGAGGCGGCGGCTTCGTTCGCGGCTCGTTGTCGTCGTCGTTTAGCGAGCCGGTATTCCCGTTCTTCGGGTGTCTCGGCCGCACGCTTGGCCTTCCTCGCTTCCTTCTCGCGCTGTCGGCCGGCCTTGTACCATGCTACGACTTCGGAATCTGTCGACGTAGCTTCTCGTAGCCTTTGCTGATGCCGTACTGAGTACGTATGCTTGCAATCCACCTCTTCATCTATTGAGCATCTGACAAGCGAGCGCACGCTCACGATCACGCTGACAAGCGAGCACAGCTGCACGCGCCGCCGCGGAAAGAGCACAGCGCATGCGCAGTGAGGCGGATAGCTGAGTGATAACATCACAAGCGGTGACGCGGAGGAGACCGGCGCAGCAGTGGCAACAGCGCGCAGCGAACATCTGTGGCTCGACGCAACCGGTTGCCATGGAAACGACGCATGCGCAGAAGTGGCTTGCGCCCGACCTGGCGAAATGCTCCGCAGCTAGCGTAGTGAAGCTTTCGCTTCGATATGCACGTACTGAGCTCTTGTGTGTATATTTCTCTCGTAATTTGCGAGATCGTCTCTGAAAACAATGTTCAATTCCACCGCGCCACCGGCACCAGTGCCCCACAGTTATGCCAAATGGTCACACGTGCGTCACTTTGCAGTACCGAGAAACGGTCACATTATGGCCGATTCGCAGAGAGGCCACTTCATGAGCATGGAGAAACCAATCACGAATCGCTCGGCCATTTTCTCTGAAATCTACCGACCGCATGTCGTGTGTAATTAGAAGATCAGCTACTATGCCTTGTTTTTATTGGCACCTAATCTACCCTCTACGCTAACATCATAGCTGAGCATGCCTCTGAGTATACCACTTGTGCCTCTGCTCGGTCCTGGAAGGCTTAGACGCTACCGGACACCAATTTTCGGGGAGGAGTGAAGTCAAGTGAAGCTACTAAGATATTCAGTAGTGGCCATTGCTGAATTCTTCCGAGGGATCTTCCCCGGCCAGGACTCAGTTCTAGGATAGTTGGTGTAGAAGGCGTTTCCTTCGAGTAACAAGCAGCACGAGCACCAGCAACCGTTCAAAAGGAGTACCACGAGATGTGCGCATATACTCTCCGTCCGGTCGCCATTACTGCCGTCTGCCCCTAAAGTGAATGGGTTTTTGTGATGTAAACAAATTTGCTTTGCCAATTTTTTATTCTGTAATTTAATGTATCTAATGTTGAGATGTACTGGCACAGCTGACGTCTATGATCTACCTTGCGCAAGTACATGCTCCATTGTGCCGTTCAAGAATATTTGAGGGCGCTTCCTGACATGCTCCATGCTCTAGCGCTCAGAAAGGCACCTGCAACGGTTTCGGCCTTCAAGGACTCGAAGAACTGGCAGGCTGAATTAACTCGTATTTTGGCTCCATACCCTACTGAATAAGCCGCCGCGGTGGCTCAGTGGTTATGGCGCTCGGCTGCTGTCCGAAAAGATGCGGGTTCGATCCCGGCCGCTTCGGCTGAATTTCGATGGAGGCGAAATTCTAGAGGCCCGTGTGCTGTGCGATGTCAGTGCACGTTAAAGAACACCAGGTGGTCGAAATTTCCGGAGCCCTTCACTACGGTGTCCCTTATAGCCTGAGTCGCTTTGGGACGTTAAACCCTCTTAAACCATAAACTATATCCTACCGAATTCCCTCGTTTAGCCGCAATTCCTGGGGCACAAGGGCCAGGTCACTATTTCATTAGCGCTCTCGCTCCTGTTAACAGAAACTGCGATTATAAATGCAGGATGCATCTAGTACCTCTCCAGATCGAACCTTCATGTCAAAGCCTCGTACCTAGTGGTTGCCTACGAACCGCGACAGACGGCGCCACATGCACTGTACGGGGAGCTCCGAAGGAGCACGTGTCAAATTTGAATTGTGAGAGCGGAAGAGTGGTCGTAAATGCGACGGTGAGTTTAAAGCACAGCCGAGCGACGGCGTGCAAATGCAACGCGGCTGCTTGCTCTGAGCAAGACGAGCCAAGGCAAACTGCAGGTGGAGGTTTCACCGGAAAGGCGCTCTTTCCAAAGGAGAGGTGCGTGCTCATCAAACCGCGTAAGACTGCGCTGAAGATAGCTGGAGGAACCCTGCTGCTGATAGCAAACTGCTCGCTCGTGAAACCGAATAACACGTCGAAGTTAGGAAAGAACGCTGCGTGCGCTGCTATGTATTTCCAAATCTACAATGGGCTGCGTTGTCCCCTAGTTTTTATTTTCGTCAAATGAGCTTTCGGTTGATGCATGCTGTCTATTACATTACGTAACACTAATTTTAAGAAATCTTGAGGAGTCTTAGAATCGTTTTTAAAGACTTGTGGGGTCGGAATCAGATTAGCTTGTTTACACATACGGTGTTCGCGCCACAGAACACTAATCCTGCCTGTCGTCGCGCATGGCGCCTTTTTTCGTTTTTTTTTTTGTTTTTCAGGAGAGATTCATTACCAGTTTGCCGACACCAAGCCGAAATTTGTCGTGTGCGACCTAGATGAAGCGCGAAACATGCTGAAGGCTTGCGAAAAAATCACGTCGGTAGAGGTAAGCCACTGTGCATGTAAGCTGATGCTGTCGTGCAGCTTCTATTAATACATAGGAACAAACCAGACACCTGGAGCGGAAAACTAAGAGCTCAGCTCACGTCGCCTCACTCACCTAGTGCCGTAAGCTGAAGATAAATAAAGTGGTAGGTAAGTTGGCGAGAACATAAAACATTTCTCCGAAGTTATTTTATTTTCGCAAAAAAATGTAAAATAGACAAGCCAAATACGAAGAACGAACGAACAGATATCCCTCAGTCCTGTAATGATGATTAATGTTTTTAAAGATTCTTTAGCACGTAAGGCGGACTCCGAAATTCAGTTTTCGGCTGATTGCTGGGGGATGCTACGCCGTCCTTCGGCTATACAAGGAATATGTGCTTCGAATGCATAGCGATCTTTTCCCTGAGACCACGGCAATGTGCGACAGGGCAGTGATATTAACAGCGCTGATGAATGGAACATGATTGGCAAGCCTAGTTGTACAAGTCGAGGATTCTTGGAGGATTTTAATTGTGAGGCAACTGCGGAAGATTCTGAGGTACTTTTATAGAAATATTGAAGGTGGAATGAAGATGATGATCCAGCACCGCCACCAACGACGACGAAGCGCTAGCGCCGCCCATGAAAGGCTCGTGCTGGAGAACTGCCGCTTGTGTGCCGGGCTCTCGCCTCGCTGGTTCCTAGACGACTTGCGCCCGGGTCTTCGTTGCCGGCGCTTCAACGTGCCAATAAACCAGCCGTGGCCTTGAGGTAGAGCGCCCGCCTCGGCTGCGGGAGGTTGCGGGTTCGACTCCCGCTACCGCCGTCCCACCCAGTCGGTTTTTTCGCAAATGGGTACCAGCGTTTCTCCCGGCCAGGCGCTCGGCTCTCTCGGGGATGTGAGACGATTGGTAAAAGGAGCCCGCGCCTACAAATCCCGTGGCCAATTGTGAGCATTCTTCGTCGTCGTTGGTGGCGGTGCTGGAGACGTATTGATTCTTATAGAGTGAAATCTTACTAAGCATGAAAAAAATGCGTTCAGAAGCTATTTGTTGTTGAAAAATGCGTTTGCCGCGAATTACTGGGTATGGTTTTTCGTGTATGATGGTAAGTTCTTTTGTGGTTCTCGTCGCTTGATTGGCGTATGTTATTTAACGTTTCCAGCATGTTATTGTCACCACCGGCTCTTATGAAGGGGCGCTGAGCGTTTCGGAGTTGATGAAGACTCCTTTGGAAGACAGTGACCTCCCTGTGAAGCTCAGCCCGGACGCGGTGCTCGCTATAATTTACTCCAGTGGCTCTACGGGACTGCCAAAGGGTGTACAATTAACCCACCGCAATATCATTGGCCAGGTGGTGTCTTATGGGTAAGAGAAGCCCGTAAACTTTCTGTATTTCTTTTTTATTTAGGAATGTACAAATGACTGTAAGATGCACTAAAGCAGCCAAAAGTGCGCATCGACTAGATTCCCTGATCCACAAAATATCTGAGCTAGAATCACGCAGAAAAAAAAAAACGGAACCAGAAAGCTATTGACCAAAAACAATAATTTCCAATGAATTCTGGTATGACTTCTGGTCTGGTAATGGTATGACTTCTGCCAATGCTAGAAGTCATACCAAGACCACGTGCCGAAATCACTGACTTGTGCGTGATCATTTCACGCTCGTTCGTTTACGCCAAGGCTGCAAAATAACAGCGAGATTTTCGTGCGCATTTATTTTCGTTTTTGTGCAGTATTTTCTGCAGACAAGTGAAGGTAGTTGTTGCTTGATGAAATGTCTTACCTGACCGCAGGGTTCACAGAGATTGAAAATATATGTGCTGATCTAAATTATAACTATTCATAATCTCATGAAGGCTATAATGGCTGTTTTTATTAGAGGTTAATACAGATCATACGTGTTGTGCCGGTCCCAGTTTTAGACAGGTACTATAGATCATGCTGCTGTTTGCATTCACAGTGCTTGCACACAGATATAAAAGTTACTTGTGTTTCGGAAAGGAAATCAGTTAAAAGTACGCGCTTGTATCCTTTGTTTCTTTTGCGCTTCATGTTTTAGCCTTGTTTTATAGCAATTAGGAAGGAGTGTTGTGGTCTGACGCGTAGTAACCGCTTAAGTGACTTGGAGAAATTACGTTCGAGCAACCTGAGAACAAATATCCCGCATTTTTTTCCGAATGTAATTGTGGATGACGCTTGATTACGGGCTCATTGTGGTGCGCAGATACTCGAAGTCAGCTCATTTATCTTGCGAGTGTTTTTGAACGTCAGCTTGTTTATTATTTAATAGGTGCGATTTTCATTAGTTAATTTCGCCGTAAATTCTCGCAAACACAATATTTCGTCAAGGTTTTGGTGAGAAACAGGACGCTTACGAGCGATTGCGAGCGTCTCCAAATATGCGGACCCTGACATCCTCTTGATAATGCGCTCAGAGAAAACATAGGAGGCTACGCTCAGGGGCGCATTTATGAGTTACTCTTAGAGGGGGCGGTTGGAGAGGGCAGTCTCATATGAACCATGTATTTCTTAGACTTTTTTCTTTCAAAAAAGGGGGCTCAGCATGTTTTTTCTGCATAAAATTTCTCGCTTACAAAGGAAGGGGGGGGGGGGGGGAGGGTGATCTTCCCCCCTGCTCCCCCTCCACGAATCCACCCATGATTGCGTGTCGGAAAGGAAACTGCGGCTTGCAATTACGGCATAAGTAGCCTCGTTTGTCAGTAGCTTCGTTTACGTGATCCCGATAGGAGCGTGACGACTCAGGCGTCGTCCTGAGCAAGTCCTTCCCACTCGACTAGACGAATGTCTGTTGCCATGGAGACCGAGGGAACTGCAGGTACGCCCATCGTCGATCAGCGCAGTGCGAGCGCGCAATGACAGCCTCCAAGAGCGAAAAGCAGGTTCCCATTTATCCTCTTCCATCCCGCTAACCCAACTCTCTGACTCGACAGCTTTTACAAGCACCTCGCCTGTCGGGTCTGGCTGGGTGAACGTAACCCGCCCTACAGTCGGGCTGACACAGCCCGACTTGACGGTCACTCAGCCCGCAGTATAGACACCTAAATTTGGTGCCTTTTTTTCTCCTCTATAATGATGCCGAAGACATTACTACTCATGGATCATCGTGTGGTGTTCGCCTATGACCGTTAAATAATTTATAATCGTATTTTTCTGTCATGCTCTTTCGGTTTCGGTTTCAACAGCCGAACAATTACTGTGACGTCAAGGAGCAGCTTTATGTCACGTGAGGCATAGAAAAACGCCGATATAATCGCTGCTTCATCGTTTAAATTCACCACAATGCTGAAGGCAGCCTTGTTCAAGAGCCAAAATGACAACGAATGTTGAAGCAGCGATTATATTGGAGTTTTTTCATGCCTAAAGTGATATAAAGCCACTCTTTGACGTCACAGTCTTCATTCGGCTGTTGAAACCGAAAAAGCATGAAAAAGGAATTTGATTATCAATTATTGAGCGGTCGTAGGAGAATACCAGGTGGTAATCTATATATAATAATATCTTACGCATCGTTACAAACAAGAAAACACGAATCTCAAAATTTTGGCGCCTATACTCCTTTAACGTACACGGTAAACACGAGCCTGACAGGCCTAATCAATCCACCTTTTTCGGGCTCATGTAACCGCCCAGAATGTTTGAGAGTTCTCTTAATGGACGGATGGTCACGAACGTAACATTCGTCTTCTTTTCTTATAGTGAGTGTGCGCAGCGTCAGGATGACAGCCATAATATTAGTATGCTCATTTCACGCTTATCATGCTTATTTCAACAGTAGTGGGGTTGGGTCTTCGGCCGATATGGAGAACCCACATCAGCAAACAGCCGTCGCATATGGCAAGTGACAACGAAGCGAGCGCCATGGCAGCTTCACAGGTAGACTTCGTCACCCTGTGCTACTAGAATGTTCCGCCAGCATCGACGAGTTTGCCACTTGCGATGTAGAAACCGGTAGATACAATGTAAAACCTAGGGATCTAATGATGTAAAAAATAGCGCACAGGGAACACACGGGACGGAAAGTAAACGACGCAGACAAGCCTGCTAAGCCTGTTTCTACCACGGTGAAAGAAGCTCATTCTAATACCGTGATTTCTACTATTCCTCGGAAGTAAAAACATCGGTAGATTTCATTCCTAGCTTAGCTGTCTGTTCTATTCGATGACTGCACAACGGAGCATCACTCCAAGCAATATTAACGCAAATACCTGCCTCTCTTACTGCAGTCATTTCTAAACGACCCACGATGATTAAAAGGGTCAGTAGGCTTGACCCAGGTATACTAATGTGTGGGTAGAATGCAGCGAAGACGTATTAGAAATGAGTTTCCTGTATTCCTTCTGCTGTACATGTAATTCTTCCGGAAACTGAACACAACCGTAGAGTTCTGACCTCCTCTCTCGCTCTTATTCATACAGGTGCCTGGACGAATCGGTGTTTAAGAAGGGCGACATCTTTCTTTGCTTCGCATCGCTAATGCATGTTGGTGGCTTCTGGCTCACTTGGTGTTACCTCGGTCATGGTTGTAAGGTCGTCTTTGTTCACACCTCGGACTTTAGTGTAGTTCTGCCAGCCATCGAAAAGTACAAGGCAAGTAGTGTTCACATTTTCACAGGACTCTTCACGGCAGCGAAATTAGGCAGAAATTAGTGCCAATAATAACACCCTTGAAAATATTTCATCATGCAGTCCACTGACAGTCTACAGACAGTCTGTGGACTGTCTCTTGAAAATTTTTATGGGTACAGTATTCTTATTTTTTTTTCATTTGAGGTTTTTTTCAACCCACTGCAGCGTCTGGATAGCAGTGATGATCGTAAGTGAAGAATAGAAGCAACTGGAAAGGGCGCACGGGTACTACTATCTGTAACAGACGACATGATGGAGGCAACGAACCGAGAAGTTAAGAGCATTCCGCATCATTAAATGCGAAGTAAAGGCCTGACTCGGGGAGACGGGAAACGAAAGAATGCGAATGATTTACTATCTAAAATGGGATAGAAATGATGCGAGAAGAAATGAAAGAAACCTTGCTCCAGCTGAAGCCGTTGTGGTGTTGAGGACGAAGTGCGCAGGTGAACAAACTCTTGTCAGAACACGGGAATTTCGTCTGTGTACCCAAATAAAGGCGTCAAACAAAGACAATTACGTGAAGAACGTGTTCGACAGTTGGCATTTGCGTCAATTTATTTTCGCTATGCGGCGGAATGCGGCTGGCAATACAGCCCGGCGTGTTTCATATGACCGTAGAGTCCACTGACCGTCTGTTGAGCGATCATGCCCGAAGTCGACAGTTTGACAGTGTTTGGAATGGATATTTTCATTTTGAGCTGTCGAGACGTTTAAAAGCGTTCCCGAGATTGGTTTGACAGGGAAAAAACATGGCAGATGTAGGGTTTTGACAGAGTCGTTTTTCTCTATAGCCGGATACAACTAAAGAACAAAGCGGCTTTTCCCCGTCAAAGGACCCCCATCCCAGCTAATAGTGTTGGCCAATTCTCATGAACTTGCTAGTGCGACAATGCAGGGAAGGGACTATCCCCGATCATGGAGAGAGGCGACTATCCCCTTTAATCCGCCACTCCCTGCATTGTCACCCTAGCAGGCTCATGAGAATCGGCCGACGCCACTGGCTGGAAGGGGGTCCTCTGACGGTGAGAAGCCGCTTCGTTCTTGAGCTGCACCCGACTATAGGCAGGCAAGTGCCCTTGTTTCCCGCATAGAGCGAATGAAATGCTTCACTGACTACTTTGAATTTTAGAGCCGGGTTAGGAAAAGCCTTCTTCTTCCTCCATGGCAGTGATTCACTCTGCCATTCACACAATATTATTTTCATTCCTTTTTATTTTGCCCATACTACGTTATGTTTCCAATCGTGAACTACCGTGCGTTACGTGACGTTCCTGCTTGGGAATGTTGGTCTCAAGCTTCCCATCCGCGGGGCCACCACTCACGCACTGTTCGCGCCTTACCTGCTCCCAATCTTTGCTCCTACCATCAACTTGACGAAGTTCATGATAGGCGCGACTGAGCTGCTTTTGGATGCATGGAGCTGCTTTCGGGAAGCTTGAAGGATACCGAATCGACAGTGGCACTTTCATGCTGGCGCATACGACGCTCTTCGCAAAGGGGTGAAGGCAAAAGACGGGGCTGCCATTTGCCGTCTTGTCTCTGTTTCGTGAGTACAAGTGCACTCGTCGCCGAGACCATGAATTAGCCAGATAGAATAATCACTCTTCCTCACTGAAACTGACTGTGCCCTTGATCGAGCACGTGCACCTGCAAACTTATTTGCGACAGTCAGGGTCTGCAATACTACTCGCACTTACTTCTGTCCGAACTGGGGCTTATTTTCAACCCATTTGGAGCTACCCCTAACTAAGCACTACGCATCGTATTTATTCAAATTTATGCTTATAGTCTTTTCAAAGACACGATATATGAAACTCTTAGGTCGACCTAGGTTAGAGGATTTTGTCGTTGCATTCATGAAATACCACAGCAACGCGTAAAAACGAAAAAAAATAGCGCGTAGGTGGCGCCCCCACGAAACGCCAACAAAAGACGGTACTGTAGCCGTTACTACCGTAGCCGATGCCGATAAAAGCACACACGACAACTGGCTGCCATTTTGGCTGCCACGTTGTTTTTCACCGACATCATGGCACCGAGCAGACGGTGCCATAAGAATGCCGGCTTCAAGCGAAAAGTTTCACTCGCTGCAGAGCAGTCTTCAAACCTGCAAGTCAGTCTGGGCTTCGGCGTGGACGAAAAGAATGTTCGCTGTTGACGGAGGCAGTGTGATGAACTTTTTGCTTGCGCCGCAACGAGGAGGGTCTTCACGGGCCCGAAAAAAAAAAAAAACGCCATCCCAAAGTGGAATCAGCACTGGCAGAGCTCTTGTAATCGCGGAGGCCAGCGGCACTTTTAGTGTCCACAGAAGTGCCACAGGCCAAAGTGAGAGAGATGGCAAGAGGGCGAGGCATTCCTAGGGACCAGTGAAACACTAACTTCAACAGTCCGCATCAAACGCGCGTCGCTATAGGAGTTGTAGCTAGCTGGATCGCTGCAGCATGGGATGAAATCCCGGAAAGCTTGGTTGCGCGCTCATTCCGAAAGTTCAACATATCCAATGCACTTGATGGAGCAGAAACAGTGATAAGGAGGTCAGCCATGACAAGGACGAGTGAGCGGGAGCAGGTTCGCGGAAATAAATGCCGTTTGCGCGCTGTCCCTGCTATCGTTCTCAATTGTTTTTTCTGCCGGCTTTTATTCGAGGAATGTTTCTTTTTTATTTGGCCTTCAACTTTTGGTTGTCGGTGTAGAATAGTGGCCGGCTTAGATTCGAGAAAATACAGTATGCTATGCTTAGCCTTTCCCGCCGTGCTTAGCAGTAGAGTGGGACAGCACTTTGTGATTCACAGCGCCAACACAGACATGCCTAGCCGCTCCAGACAGCCCTTGCTGGGCCAGTGTTCAGAGGCATATTCGAGTATGTGCTAAGCCGAAGCTCGAAAGCCTCCCGAATGCGCGCGAGTGTAGGCCTCAGTGCTTTTCGCCCCAGCACTACTTCAAGTTCTGACCCTGCACATTCAGGCGTATTGTAGGGTTTGCTTGAAAAGAAGTTAGATTTCCTCGCGTGCAGACACGGCATGCTTACGAATACCGGGATTACTTGAACCTTTCGCACAAGCGTGGATCACATTAAACATTGTATATCCGAGAGCTTAAATAAATCACAGTTTTGGGTGCTACACAAAATGTTTCATAATAAGTGATGCAGAACTCATCCAAAACATACGCTGCTCATTTTGTTGAATCAGGAACTTAACATTCTCCAAAAAGCGTGGGAATACTTTGTTTCGGGTGCCTTTTTCAAGGCGCGGCTTGAAGAGCAGGTGTACGGCAGTCTGCTGACTTTCCACCCTCTCTCTTGGCACTTGTCGTCTTAGCGTCCTAAAACTCACCTTTTTAGATTAAAATTAAAACAACAGTGAGATTTGGTTTATATTACAAGTAACGTTGATCTTACCATTCTCGCAAGACGCGGTGGTGAACTGGTGCTTGACGTGGTGCTTGGTGACAGTGCTGCTAATTTTTTATTTGAGACAAGCTTTAAAGAGCGGCTAGGCCTTCCATTTTCAACCCTTAATTGTAAAACTGGCCTAGCGTGATGACAGGCAGACGTGCGTATTCCAACGTTTATCGTTTTATTATTGGTAATTTAGTCTAGTGTACGCCGTGTTCTCTGTGGTCAGCGGCACATTTCAGGACAAAATGGCCTACTATACATTCACGCTGTCGCAACACAGGCAAAGAGACGAAACGCTGACTTGTTTCAATGCTTTTTTTTTGCTTACCATAAGAAGAGCTTAAGGGCTCACAATTTCAGGCCTTACACTATTTCTAGTGATAGCGACCTAATCAGCCACATGAGCGAGCGTAAATACTCGTACAAAAGCTACCTTTCTGGAAATTTTCTCCCGTGAATTTGTGCGCGCGAAAAAAAGAACTGATGGCAGACATAAAGGCAAAGTATAAGTGGCCACAAGAAGTGTCGAAACATGGGGGCCTGAGAAAAACTCAGGCTTATTTCAATCGATTTGTTCGTCCTGCATGCACAAACAGGTCGCACAGATCTTTTGCAGCCACACCGTGTGAATAGTCTGTCTCTCAGCAATAGTAGTAACGCTGCGTGTAATATTTCCGCAGCGAAGAAACAAACGCGGTCACGTACAGATGAGGTGAAAAGCGAAATCTGTAGCTTGAGACTTTGTCACTGCAACGAAAACAAGAAGTTGACGAAGAAAAATTAAAAAAAGGAGCACTACTCAATAGTGTTGACAAAAAAATTAGCATTTTAAGTTTTTTTTTTCTGTTTTCTACACAGGCGACAACACTGCTGCTGTACCCAACGTTCGTCCACAAGTTGAAGGTACACCCTCTTCTTGGCCAGTCGGATACGAGCACCCTGACGAAACTAATAGTTGCGGGAAATACCGTAACCAGCCCTCTACTACAAAGCGTAGCCAGGAAGCTCCGGCTGAAGGGTGTCATACAAGGTACGCTGCGAAATTTCTTGGTTTAGCTCGTACAGAAAAGAACTAGCGGAAAACTAAGGGTGTGCAAGACAGGGGCGCCATCTGGAAAATATGTTTTAGGTAAGGCACGCACCGATGTGCGCAGAACGGTGCGAAGGGAAGAGGCACGTGAGAATAACGTATTAAGTTCAAAGTGCGGAAAATATCGCTGTTTTGCTTCATAAAATAGCAAAAACTAAAGAAACAAGAGGCCACGTTGGGGCAGATTTATTATTGGCGCAGGTGATCCTGAAACGAGCATGGATCCGTGCAGACACTGCTGTCAGATCCGTGATGATGTGCGTTGAGTTTCTCGTATAGAGCCTGCCACAGTTTTTTTCTATCCAAGCAAAAAATAAAATAAAAAATAAAAAAGGTAGACAGCAGCGGTCAAGGTAGGAGGGAGGCGGGGTAGTAAGGAGAGGTGAACTGTTTTCCATGGCCTTATGGCATAAAATTTGCATGGAATTAAAAATGCCGAGTCACACAGTCTCCTGCTTCTCAACCCCGCTGCTGCAGTTGTTGCGAAAAAGCATGTAACAACTGATCTAAATGGAACAAAAAATTTAAAAAGAAACTGGATGATAAAATGACGCATTCGCTTATTATTTTCTCGAACAAGATGGCGGGAATCGCAGTTACTCACTTCCGAATCGGCCCTTCGTCTTATCACTACTGGTCTTATTTCCACGTTTACAAAAAAATAATAATAATAACCTCATGGGCTTTCCTTTAGTTATAAAAAAAAGTAGCTTTAAGCATTCTGCTCCGTCGAAACTGTGTGGGAGTTTTCACTTTGTCGGTATATTGGCTTGAGATTTAAGAATGAGGAAATTTAAGGATTATCAGCGAAAACTAATGGGCACACAAAAGTGTGGCAAGGCTAAAATTTTCACACGTAGCAGTGAGGTACACTGTTTCGGCCTTGCTGACTGCTAAAAGATATAAGGAGCCACATAATGAATTTCGGCGAGGATTTGTCGGCATCGCCTTCCGTACACTTTTCGTGCGCTGCTTCCAGAACATTGCACGCACGTTTAATTGAGCAACTAAACAAGAATATCACTGCATCCGACTTGTCACCACGTATTGCTTCCATTTGTTCGTTACCGGGCCGTGATTCACGCTGATAAATCCCCTGCATATTCCTAGAAGTTTGACCATGACAACGCGCAGTTTTGCATTGCTTAAAGCTGTATTAATGTAGCGCTGAGTATTGATACAAACAGAAGTTTATAGCGCTGAATTCAGACATTGCTGACTTCCCCAAAAAACAAGAAAGAAATGGTAGTCTTCGCTCAATTAAATGTCATATAATTGTTCAGCTTCAAAACGAAAACGTTTGCCAGATCTCGAAGAGTGAACACCAGAGGGGCATACCCGTTGTTCTAGTTAACACGCATATAATTTGGCTCTCTGCCAATATTTATTCTCTCAGACGAATATTCAAGCTATTGCTTCCACTTGAAGCCCATCATCTCTTCCCTCACTCCCCTCCTGAAGTGTGAAGCAAGAGCGAATTCTAATAATCTGTTCATTCAGTATTCAGCTCGTAAAAGGGCCGTTTTCTGTCGTTCTCAGCCAGCAGTAACCGAACTACATCACCTTAACGTGCTCTTGAACGGAGACATGCAAAGAGAAAACCGCGCCCTCGAAAAACGGTCAATCAGGTTTTGACAAAAGGTGGGGGACCACCAAATCTTGTTCACACCGTTCCTCCGGTTATGCCTCTGCCCGCCAGAGCAAGCTTTATGAGATCAAGCCATGCTTGAGGTTACCTCGGCCCGTACATGTTGTTTACTGATATTTCTTCCGCAGCTTTTGGAATGACAGAATTGACTGGATGTATCACGTTTTCCACTCCTCGACATGATGATTTCAAGAGCGTCGGGCAGCCTGTGGCGTTCACAGAAATGAAGGTGAGTGCGCCGTGCAAGTGAGTTATAGTTTGCCTTTCATTTTCTTCACCATATGGCTGCAAAAGGGGCACAACCCTGGTCTCACACACATTTTTGGCATCCCTCCACTAACGGATGCCTCGTACCAGTTTGTATTGCGTCAGATGGGCTTACCGATGCACTTTTCGGTGGTATACTCATAATCATTGCTACAATTTCTCGTTAACTTGACGCTGACATCCCCAGCCGTGTAGTGTTCCACACAAACACACATGCGTTAACATAAATACATACATAAATACATACACTCTCGTCTATAAAACCATCAAATAAAGAGCATGGAACAGTATTGCACATCTGCAACAGTAAGCGCAATTTCAGCTTCACCCTTATATACTCCGACACATGGGTGTCTTCGCAGGTAGAGGCCTGCCGATCAGCAAAGTTATGTCAATTACAACTATTACTATTTATTTATTTTATCTGTTGTAAAAGTAATCAAGTTCACAAGCAACGTTATGTTATTTGAAGACCTTGATTCAGTCAAAAACGACAGAAATAAAGCACTATTTAAGCGCCCTTTTTTATCATCGCATATACGAATCCTCCGAAGCATGCAGGCATGCCTGAAAGAGCATATTGCACCACTAGCACTTTTTGTATGCAGAAAATGACTTTGAGCGGTTTACGAGAGTCTTAACAGGTGCTGCATGCGTTCTTAATATGTATAATGTGGTAAGGTTCTGTTTACACGATGCATGTCGAACTGATTTCATTTAGTTAGGCTCAGAAACGGCTGCCATGAGACTCGACTCAACGTAAATTCAACAGAAATTACTCAACAATTAATGCGTTTACTGCGTTCAACAAAAATTTTGTTTAGGAGATGTTGAGTAGGCTCAACATAATTGGGTTCATGTTGGTTTCCATTTGATTCAACAAGAGCTCAACAAGGCGTCAACTGAAGCTCAAAGGTCCTTTTTGTAAGGGGCTTTTTCCGACATGGGGTTCTAGTGTTACCGCATTAAAAATTGACAGTTACGTTATCACGCGTCAATCACAAAACTCGGCGACAGCCAAACTAAGTATCGCCATTGGCCTGTATACGTAAGTACACAGCGCCCGCTATACTCGCGCCATTTCAACATTGCCGCCTTCCTCTGGATCTCCGCGCCCGTAGCAGTGCTGTCGGCCGTCCGGGCAACCCGCCTTTTGCGTAAGGAGCCTTAATTCGCCGAAGGGTGTGGCGCCATTACGCGGGAGTCGCGAGGAACACACTGAACGTCAACGTAGCTGACGACACGAAAGCGCAGCACGCAAAACGGCCACGCCAGCGCAGATAGAAAATGCAAGCTCCCTGTTTTTTTTGCCCCCGCGACGAAAAGTATTGATAGTGACTGCTGTATCATGTTTCGCGCAGTATGGGGGAAGGTTTCATCGTTTTCACAGCCCACTCATTAACGCATGCAGCTGCAGACTCGGCATTGCAGGAGCGTATAGCTCGGGCGCAGTGTGCGGGGAGGGTGTATATTCGCTGCGAAGCAATAGTGCGAGAACTTGGCCGGCGCGTGGCTCCCGCGTGGTGGCGCCACACCCTCCCACAAAAGGTGGATTCGCACCATCTGCCTGAAAGTTGTGGCGTAGCATACACCGCGCATCTCCACTGTCGCCGAGCCAGGCCGAGCGCGCTCCGATGCGATAACGATGCGATCACTTAAAGTGGCCATCTTGTGCCAACGCGGCCAAGCCGTACTATTCCACAGCCCCTGGCGAGGGCCGTGTGAACCAGTACGGACCGACACGTGCGTGACTGAGCAACGGAAAAAAAGTCAGATTTGTAATGTGCCGCATAGAGCTTTCGCTCTAAAAAAGAACCATCTCAGCTTCCAAAGCAGATGCGAGGATGACGTGATCATAAGCGCGCTATATACCCCTATACCCAATTATTGAATTGCGGCGAGGCTGCGACGTAAGTTTCACCGCTAGAAACAGGTAGGCATCTTTTAAGTGATGTGTTGCACATTAAAACGGTTCATGTCCTTCGTTCTTTAAGGCCAGCATCATCGGAACAAACGGGCGAGCAAGAACTGACAAACTTCTTGTTCGGTTGCGAACTACGTTGAGTGTGAGCACGATAAATGTGAAGGCAGTCACCTGCAACAGTTTTTGCACATTTTTGTTTTGTTTTCTGCAATACAAGGTGGTGGATCCTGACACTCGAAAAGCTCTAGGACCACTAGAAAAGGGAGAAATATGTGTGAGAGGCGCTAGCACATTCAAGGGTTATCTCGGCAGACCGGAAGACACTGCTCGCGCCTGGGAAGACGGATTTGTTCGCACAGGTGGGACATTTTTTTTTATTGCAGCGATAAGTGGGCATTCTCACGCGGCTGAATGGTGCCGATGGGAATCCCTGAGTGTAGCTGAAGTAAAGCGTCCATTGAAATTTCTGTCTCTTGTCGCTTTTAAGTGACAGGCCAACAGGCCTGTTGGTTTGCGCAGCATGCGGATATTTTTCGGCGCGGTGAAACTCGTTCACTTGCACTTGTGGTTTATGGCTGCCTCACACTGGAGTGAATACGTTAGAGTGATCCTCTGGTCGCTGTAGGATATTTAGAACTGTCTGCGAAGCAGCACCTAGACTCTTTACCCCTTGACTAGAAAGTGCAGCGCAGCTGCGCTCTGAAGTACTCCTGTACTCCATGTACTCCATGTACTCCTGGCCTGCAAAAAAACAAAAAGGCGAGATGCCCACTGACTGGATTGAAAGGGCAATCGGAGGCACAATTAGTATGCATCAGGCAAGGGTTCATAATTCTGATAATAAAGGCAACTTTAGCTTCCAGCTGATGAGCCATACCGGCAGCAGCTTTGCTGCACGTGACAGTGCAACGAATATACCTGGAAAATCATAAAGGTTTGTTTGTGCGAAGCCAAAAAAAAACTTTGTAAAATTAATGGCAGCGATTAATAAGCAGCGTTGCATGCCAATATAGAGGGTGATATCGCATTAGTAGGGGCTAGAATCAAATTTCACTCACTGAAAAGGCCGGTCGAAGTATGTACGTACAGTACACTTCACATCGTTGCCCTTCTTTTGCTGCTTATCACACACAGCCTGTTCTGAGAATGCAACTTCAAAAACAGTTTCATTCTTTTATTTCTTCTTTTTTTTTTTACGTCAACAGTCGTTAGGGGCATACACGAAGCCTCGTGCGGCGTCCGACGAAACGACGTTACTAATTTGGTGTCCTTCGTGCCCTCGGGATTATTCTTGCCACTCGTCGGTATAGATTCGGTCATTTCCCTGCCCACACCAAAGGGGGTGTTCGCACACGCTTGTTTTACGCGAAAGCCTAAAAGCCCGGTGTCGCCGCAAACCCGATGTCGGCTTTGCCGTTGTCGTGGCAGAAAAGTCCGGACTGCTCGTAAAGGTAGCTGCTACAGTAAGGAGGCTCCCATAGATGGCGCCAGCCACATCAGCGGCGCATCGGACCTTGCGCTTCGCGTGACGCAAGCTGCTACGCAGTCGACTGCATTCTTAGTGACCGCACCTATATAGCCTACACAAGGATCTAACATGTAACCCTCAGTTTGCGAGTCAGACACGCTACAGCTACGCCACGCAGGCACGTTCGTACGGCTTGGTTACCGGGGCTTTGTATGTATATGTATCCATATGTACCAGCAGCGCGAACACACACAGGAAGGAGAAGATAGTACAGAGCGCTGAACTTCCAACTTTATTCAACTTTTGTTCAGCGCTCTGTACTATCTTCTCCATCTTCTTCCTGTGTGTGTTCGCGCTGCTGATACATATGGATCGTAACCAGCTAGCCCGGAAGATGGTGTTATTCATATGTATGTCGTGCGGTCTTTCACATGTTGATTGTGAAAGAGAAAACAGTGTACGTGCCTTCGTGGGCAAAAGGAATCGCTGTCGCGTCATACTCTTAAAGGCGGTGTTTAAGTGTCCAAAATTCTTCTGAAGGCACCCTCTTGATTCGAAACGATTCTGATTTTAATTCGAAATCATTTCTCGCCTCATGGATGGCGTGACCACATATGTCCACGAGATAACGACAAGAACGATGTTAAGTAACGATAATCAGGTAATTAGTAGGCAATGATAATTGAACTAAAATAATAACAGGTTATTATTAATTAATAAAAATAGTGACACTTATTGTTAATGGTAGTAATAGTTAGTGACTGTAATAATATTTCGCGGCTGTAATAGTTATTGATAGTAATAGTGACCGCAATAGTTAGTTTTAGTAATAGTGATAGTGGCGTCATCAACGAGTCACGTGATGGGACCCAACTAGTCACGTGATAGGAACATGTCTAAATAAGAAGTTTTCGACGAGTTGATGACGTAACAAAAGACAAAAAGAAAAACGTCTAGACAAGAAGTTGCGTCGGTCTCGGTCAATTCGTTCTTGGATGCCGACACATATGCGGTACTCTAAATGTTTTCTCATTTCCACACGTAAGGAGACTGAACTGCACCCCTTGGAAGTTTAATAGTGCCGGAAGAAGGGCATGTACAGTATTTGTCAAAAGTAACCAGACTGCATGGTTTGATTCTAGCTCGTACAGTAGAGCCCTTACAGCCTCCTTCAAGCTGAAATAGTCGTTAAAGGTAAGGACTGGGGGTCTTCTTACCTTCCAACACCTTTTGATCTTTAGGAAAGCCACAAGGGCTCCACTATACAAGCTAGAAGCAAACCATGCAGCCTGGTTACTTTTGACAAAGACGGTACGTGAAGGGACATATTGTCCATAGGTTGCTTGTGGTGGAAGAAACCACGAAATAAAAAAATTAAAAATTACCACCGTTTCTCCTCAACACCCCCCTCCTTCTAGAGGTTTACACAACCCCAATTTCAATTTCTGGTACGTCTCGGGTTGGCCTCGGGCATTTCGAAGTCAGATTCCTGAGCAGCGTCAGTCAGTAGCAACGACAGAAAGCATCATGAACGCAAGCGACGGAAGGAACAAGGCACGGAAAGTCACGCGCAAGAAATAGCATACAGGCTGAAGTGTTGCGCCATCGAGTGGAAAGAGGCGGCCTTTGCTGGGCTCAACGGTCAGAACGCATTTGTCGCAGGTGACAGAGGGTTCTACGTGCCGGACGGCCGCTTCTTCGTGTGCGGCCGGATTAAGGAACTCATCAAGTGCATGGACCAGCAGGTGGCTCCCGCTGAACTCGAGGAACTGCTGGCTTCAGACCCCGGTGTGCGACACGCGGTAGTGGCAGGGGTGCCACACCCGGAGTTCGGTGAGGCCGCTCGCGCTTTCGTCGTGCTCGAGCACCGTGGAGGAGTCGCCGAGGAAGCTGAAGCGGCCGCCAGGCTGAAAGCGCTTGTTGCGGGTAGGTAGCTTCAGCTCTTGGTGACTCGGTGCCACAGGGAATGCTTGAGGTATAATCGGTATAACCGCGCTGTCTCAAGTCCCAACTATAAACAATGAGCTAGCCCAATGGATACTCAAGCGGCAATAAAAGCGAAGTTCTATGTTCGCTCTGGAGATCTATTGCACGGGTTCTCTCGATGTGTGTTGCTACTGCATGCTATAAATGTGAAATAAATGTGAGCTTGCCGTCCCGGTTAGCTCAGTTGGTAGAGCAACTGCTCCGGTGAAGCGGTGGTCCCGGATTCAAACCCCCGACCAGGACGAATTTTTCTTTAACTGCGAAGTTTATGAGAAAGCTGTACAGTTTTCCTTTGTAGGCACATGGCTGCGCTTTGGTGGACGACAATCAGTAATTACTCCCATATTAAAAATGTCAAAACGAGGCAAGCTCCGGACACTCGATAGTTTTTAACTAAGAAGAGATGGCCTCTGTGTCTGTGCATGGAAGGTACCCTACTGCATACTCCTTGAATGAAGGATGGAGGTACGGATATCGAACACATAAGGAGGCTCCTGTAACGATGAAATACTTTGTACTCAGCGCTGAATTTCGAGTGCTTAAACGCACGCGATTTGGACGCTCGCTCATGTTAAACAATTTTTTCAGAAGAGTGGGAAAAGGACCACTATGGCAGAATTTAAGTGAGAAGCGAGAGCCAGCCCATTCATTCACTAATTCCACTGAAGCGTAGCTATTATCCCAACATAAAAAAAATATATTTTTTGAGGCATGCGGGGTTACCGTGGACTACATGAATCTTTCACCTCTGACGCGCCCGCTCAGTCCTTTCACAGCCTGCGTCGTCAGCCTAGGTTGACACATTTGAGTCCACTGTCGTGCAGAGATGTATGGCATGTGCAGACAAAGACATGTGCGATTACTGCAACAAAATTTTATCATATTTACACCTCGCTCATCATGACGTTTAATCCACAAAATTCATTCCATAGTGTCTGCTGAGGGGAAATACAAAATTTGTTTTCGGCAGTTTTGATGCGCATTTCCAACTGTGGTGAAGTCTTGTGTTGAGTGAAAATTTACTGGGTACACTCCTCACAAGTTACAGCCGACTTTGAGGCTTACTTATTAAGGCTGCTCTGCCCTATCTTTTTGAATGCTCTAGCATTAACGCCACACCGGGAAGAAAAAGTGTCCGGCTTCCGGCGGTATAGTGTTGTGTTCACTTGCGACCGGTCACCTGCCATGGTTGGCTGGTGGAGAAGTGGAGAGAGAGAGAGAGAAATACCCCTCTCCATTTGTAGCGAAGAGTAGGAAGAGGCCGGAATGTGGGTGCCACAGGAAGAACTACGAATGCCTTAGCAAAGAGCACAACAAAGTTGCTCTTCCGTGTGCTGCAAAGCTTAGAAAGGAGCCTTTAAAGAGCAAAGAAATACAGTGCAATGTTTATAAGAATATGTGATGAGAAGACAAGAAGTAGCGGATAAGTAATAAAAAGCAAGAAGACCTATAGCTAACGTAAAGTCAGACATAATGGTAATTAAGCACCTCGTAATTTTTTTAAGCGTCTTGATTCCTGACTCACAAGTGCCCTACAGTGCAATGGCTTTCGTGCATGGGGCAACATGGTGATATGACTGAGTACATAAAACTTGATCGCTGTGTGCAACGAGGTGCCGCACATTGCTTCAACAGGTGCTCTTCGTCTTCCTTTCCAGGCCAGCTGTCTTTGCACAAGCATCTGCATGGGGGTGTAGAGTTCCTGGAAAGCATTCCACACACGGATAGCGGTAAAGACCTCCGCAGGGCTCTGCAGGAGTCCTACCTCCGGAAGCACAAACAAGCGCTCAAGGATATCTAGGCGTATTGAAATAAGAAAAGCGCAATCGAATTATCTACGGTGTGCCTCACGGAGCTGGCGGCAGCTACCGCAACAGTACTGGACAGGGGTATAGTCCCGGTCTATTTTCTGGCGATGCGCTGTGCGCATTGATTTTTGCACCAAAGGATCGCTTACAGTCATGTTTCACGCGCAATGTTACCAAGGAAATGCAGAAACTTTGCTATGAAGTTAAGGACACATTGCCATTTGACAAAGCTTATTGTTTTATGTGCTCGCTTTTGCTCATGCATCCGTGTCCTCTGCATGAACTGCTCGGTTCTCAGGGGTTAAACGGTAACAGATTCACGAGTCACCGTAGACTTTTCATGGACGTCGTCACTTGGATTGAAATGGTGTATTTTCGACAAATAATTTCAGCTGCAAGAAGTATTTATATCTATACAAAACACTCTTATACAGCACTTTATTGATTTCCACATAAGATGAATACACTGTTTATCAGGGCCGCCTAAGCCGTGAGCGACTTGTGAGACTTGGCCCGGCAGATTCTATGTGCACTCAAGAAGAGCAAAACTCAGACGAAAAAAATCCCCGTCTTAATGAAATGAAAAATGAAATACTGAAATGATGTGCGCAATTATTGCGGTCACATGCAGGATGTAGAAATAGTATACATAACGATATAGATAATATATCATGCCTTTATTGAGCTTTATATCCTGAATATATGGCGACCAATGCAGCTTTATAATCAAAATTCATTGCGGGGGTCGATCATCCGCTCGCTGTCTTCCTCCTCAAAGATGGGTTGCGCAAAAGGGGCAAAATTATTGTGGGACTATAAAAAGAAGGAAAATATAACGGGCAATAAGTATAAGTACTAAGTATAACAGGCAATCACATGAAAGAAGACGGGACAAGCGCAATACTAGAAATGTAGTTCAGCAAGATGAGCTGCTGGGCAAGTTGGTTCATTGTACGGTGCAATGTACCAACTCTCCCAACAACTCATCTGCCTCCTTAAATCCACCTATGCTGTATACGCTTGTTGATCTTCGGCCGTGATTGATGATTTTAAGAGCTTAGCGACATTCTTCATGCAACTTCTTGCTGATGGACTGTTACAGAAAGGCGAATTTGAATTCTTATACTCTCTTCATATTACGCAGCATGATGTTTCTTGTAGTTAAAGATATTGCATGCCAAATTATCCAGGCTTTGTTTTTAATTCTTACCTGATGGTGACCATCTGCATTTTGTTTCTTTGTGTCAAAGTTTCCTGTAAATGCTTCTTCGTGTTGAGAGCAACAGAATAAATATGCACAGTACTACTTTAGTTGTGTCGCTGTGCTTTTGCTCAGTAAAGAGGTTTCTCATCCTGAAAGCTAACAACAATTTCCTCACGCCGAGGAAATGAACGAAGGCGGTATGATAACTGACACCTTCCAGGATATTTCGACTACCCGTCGTTGCCGGAGCAAGTGTTCTTCCTTCCTAAGCGGTTAACACTGTTGCACTTAATCAACCATGGGCTTTCACTGCTCTCGGATGGCGTCGCAGCTGGAAAGAACTGTTCTGGAGCTCTGCGCCAAGAGTTGCGCCACAGTGCCAGCCGAGAGCCACTTGCGCTGGTGTTTGGGGTACTGAAAATTCGCTGCCGTAGGTTTTTTTAAGAGCGTTATCTCTTATTCATCCCGTTTCTCGATTTCTTGGGATCTGCTACCACCTACCTTCGGCGTGAAATTTTCTAAGTCCGAGGAATTCAAGATGGCGGTCCCCATAGTAAATCGACATAGCAACCCCATTGGTGATTGATTGGTCACGTCATTAGTATATCGAACTGGTGAAGTCACTGATTTTGTGACGTCATACTTAACAAGTCACTTGACTGTGTTTAATCGCTGTTAACTGAGTAATTAATGAGGCATCATAAAACGAATTAGATATTTGGAATCTTCTTTATGAGTGTCACCCACACTTCGCGCACTTTTACGTGGGAAGCTCCCAGACACCCTTAGAGCGTGTGGGGGTAGCGGTTTCGGACTCGAAGGAGCTGCCCTCGACTCAGCGTGGCAAGCTCAGCGGAGACCAGCCACCAAGTGACAAGAGGTTTTTGGGCGTTCGGTGCCCAGCTTTCGCTGGTCGCAAGCCAGAGAATGGGTCGGAGCCAGAGGTTTACAAAACAAAACAAAGTTTATACAGCAAAGAGACGATACAGAGAATTTCGCAGTCACTAGTACAGACACATACAAAGTGATTAACGAAACAATGCAACTCGTGCAATGTTAAACTCGAGAGAGAATACAATACAGAGGCAATATTGCACCTAAAGTGCACTAACACAAGAGAGAGAGGTAAACAAACAAAACAATTTGTTCACCGGGCACTGCGGCTGTCCGATGACCAGAGTTCCACGACGATGCCGTCCCGCAGACAGGCGACCGTTGCCTCGTTGGTCCGATGCTGGCCGAGTGGTGTTTTCCCGGGAGTCGAACGGGCGCGCTTCGATGAAGCTTAACTCTTTCGCTACCGCGGAAAAATGCACGATTTGGAGTGTACTGAAAGAAAAAAATTTTTCACAAGAACTAATACACCCAGCACATATTGCAATGCATGAAATTGTAGCTTATTAGTTACACTTCTGAATGAAACAAACAGAAGAGTTGTGTGTGCAAAAGTAAATGAACATTTATTTGTGAAATTTGCTAAAAACACAAAAAAAGTACATATCAAAAACAAAAATTACCGGCTGCGCTAAGCCCGAACTTGATTAGAGGAAAACTGGAATATACAAACTGTTGCACATGTTTATAGCTGTCATTATTCACAGTTTCAGCTATGAAAAAAATTTACTGCACTTTCCATGGCTTGTCAAGTCAGGGGTCATGACTGTGGTGCCACTGTGAAGAGCAATCAGGGGTGAAGATGTGAAGCAGAGGTAGACTGACAAGTGCTTAACATAAGGTTTTATCTTTGTTCCTCTTTTGTTCTCTGATAGCCGAGATTGCAGTTTCTTCTTTTTTTCATTCTTCTCGGTTGCTGTTGAATGGATTCTATGGGAGGATTGGGGGCGTGGACTTCTTTTCCCTCATCGTACCCGAAGATTTCTTGAATGAGCTGCTCCCTGAAAGCCAGGTGATAAAATTTGGCATATTAGGCAAGCTCTAAAACATCAGAATCAAGTTTTAGCGATGTGGTTCGAAAGCCAGGACACTTTCCAAGTCTTGCCAATAGGTGCTGCCGCCACTGAATCATCCGGGTCCATTACGTGCAAAAAAACAAACAAAAAAAGCGAAAAACCAATTTTGAGAAATAATTTTTGATGGCAGTGGGCCAGAATAGATTATTCTGGTATTTCAGTAGAGATACAGTCGTGGCAGGTCAACAATTCCAATGTATATGATAATTCCAATGAACATCAGAATCTCCAACGGATTCACGTCTTCTTATGAGCCGTCAGGCCGAATTTGCTGAAAATCTTCATCTATGCATACTTATTAGTGTTTCCGCACACGGTCTTCATCATTTCCGCCGTCAAGAGCATAAAAAAAAAGTCGAGAAGTCGAGCGAATCTCCGAGCGCCGCTCCGCAGCGATGTGCCGATATGGACACCTAGCTGTCGTCTTGGTTGAAAAACGCGACGCGACCTTGAGCATTTGGAAAACTGCCTTCGCCATACGTTGTCAAGACCCTGAAGCACAAAAATAAACCACTGTCATCAATTACAAACCGTATGCACTGCAGAAAACACACTGCGAACGAAAACAGAACTTGCATGCAAGTACGCGCTGACGTTCCAGGCTCCCGAGGCGAAGTCTAGCTGTCGAAACCGAAATCCGACGTTTGTACATTGTTGCCCGACTAATAACCGCTGCTTTCGTCGCAAAAAACGAAACCGAAACCGGCCGACATGCTCAGTGTCAGCTTTCGCTTTCGAGGAGCGCGCGGCGACGCGGACGCCATTTTCTCCGGCTTACGCTGCTGCGGCCGTTCAAAGTTTTATTTTTCACAGCGCCCCCTCATGTCTAAACACTGAAACCAAGACTGCAATCGAAAAAGCAGTTGTTGAGCTCGCTAACTAGATGGCGGAGCACGTCCACGACGCTCCAAAATGAGCTTTTTTGCGCGGGCGATTTGAATCGATCATATGCGAACGATGGCCTATGGCGCGGTAGCGAAAGAGTTAAACGGCGGTCCGGACTGACTTCACAGCGGTCAACGTCCTTATTTTATAGGCTCGCTCTCCCGTCTGTTTGTTGTAGGCGCCAAAGTAGGCGCGCACATACACGCAGCATTTGTAGTGCTGTCTCCCTTCGTTCTTCTCACTGGCCGCGCGTCCCCATTGGTCAGAGGTCGGGGGTCGCATCTCGAAGTTTCGAGCGTGTTCTTGAGTGGCGCCGTCGCCGACGGGCGAGGGGGACGTGTCTTAGTGCACGCAAGGCTACGCCCTTTCCCCCCGTCAGCTGCAGAAGCAACTCGTATGTTCCAGAGAATTCGGCGTGGATGACTCATTCCCTCGGCACACGCCGTGGCGGTGGAGAGAGAGGCACGCGCTCGGCGGGGGCTTTCCCTCTCTCCCGTTGGGCTCGCGCCGGCGAGACGCCGTGCGCGCGGCGGTTTTTCTTTGTTTGTTTCTAAAATGCGCCGAATTTTGTGACAATGAGTAGAACAGGTTAGACACCAAACTTAACTAATGAAGTTAATATTTAGTTATCGTTATGCTTATACATAATTGCTTATAATTAACTAACCGATAACATCATGATCTGCCGCCGCGGTGGCTCAGTGGTTATGGCACTCGGCTGCTGACCCGAAAGTCGCGGGTTCGATCCCGGTACCGGCGGTAGAATTTCGATGGAAACGAAATTCTAGAGGGCCGTGTACTGTGCTGTGGTCAGTGCACGTTAAAGCACCCCAGGTTGTAGAAATTTCCGGAGTCCGCTACGGCGTCTCTCATAGCCTGAGTTGCTTTGGGACGTTAAACTCCATAAACCAACAAACCAACGTCATGATCTAACTAATGGATATTCGTAACGGGCTGTCGGGTGACTGTGGATATATTGATTGCTGTAATGGAACATCTCTGAAACACACACACACACACACACACACACACACACACACACACACACACACACACACACACACACACACACACACACACACACACACACACACACACACACACACGCACATGCACACGCACGCACACGCACACACACACGCACACGCACACACACACGCACACGCATACATGCACACGAACACGCACACACACACACAAGGCTTGTGGCGCAAAACCGCATCTGCCGCAGCGCCGACGCTGGTTTGAGGAACAGATATCATAGGTCTAGAAGAAATCACAGCGATGTCATCAGTAATTGACCTCAATGTGGTGGCAGTATTCCCGAATATATTCACCAAACATTCTTGCAACCGTTCGTCGTACAGCATTTCGGGTGTTGTCATAGCATTTCCCTTTGCATACAGCTTATATGTTTCAGTCAAGTTGGGGGCTAGATTGCTACAGGGTTCAGACCGATGACATATGCATGCACCTTCAGTTGCATGCTTTAAGGCATGGTTGCGTCCACCGAGACATCGAGATTGGAGAGCTACTGCACCCTTTCCTTTCCTCAAAAACCTTTCTAGCTTTCCTCAAAACACATGCTTTCGAATTCCTCAACTAAGCAGACAAGTGCCCTCAGATGTTTTTTGGCCCAAATTGGTCAGAAATGTCCGACCTCAAAGCGGTAGGCGCCCATTCACCGTAAGGTATGGAATAGTAGCCTAATCACGTGGCAATACATCACATGGACGATGGACGGCGCATGCATGGTTTGGCGCTAGTTTTTCTCTAATTCAAGTATGCACTGACTAGCCCAAAAAGAGGTGTTAATACCGAAAAGCTAACGCTCGTTACTTCAACGCATTCCAGATGGTGGCGGAATTTTTTTGGCTCAAGATTATGGCACTTATTCATAGCCACCGAATGCGAGCTGAACTCTACAATGTCAGGGCAATTAGTAGATGCCAGAACGGCGTTCGATTTTATTTTGGTACTTTTGCGGGGCCCATGCGGCCTCGTCATAACTGTCGTGGAATGCTGGCAGACGTGGGAATTGGTGAAAAGGGTCATTGAGAGGGATGGAAATGATGCGTATTGGCCATTTTTGATAACGCAACTGTTCATATGGAGAGACACGTGGTTAATCGAACGATAACCTACTTACATAGAATTAGCAGAAAAAAAAACTAGAGCAGCATCGGAATAAAAAATATGAGTCCGCTATTTTAAAACATTCCTTTATAGCCTGTATTTATGTTTAACCAGGAATGCGCTATAGCTTTGGAGCAGGACTAAGCGCAGCGGAAAAACCACACACAAACGACTCAAAGAATAGAGCGCAGAACTTCAACTACCATTTATTTTAGTCAGTACGCATTTTACAGGTCCCCGAAAAAAAAGAAGAAAAAGAGAAAATAAGAAGAACAAAAAAGAACATCATAAAACAAGCAAGAACAGACGGGACTCAATGAAGCCCGTAAGCAGGTAAACACCTCTCCCCCCCCCCCCCCCCCCCCCCGCTGTCAGAACAACGTAACACACACGCGGTGCGAGCCCGAAGCCACAGAAATGGCCTCACCCCTTCAGAGTTACTGAATAACCTGTACTCACACCTGGCGCAAAACGCAGTTTGAAGCCTGAACACAGTTTGAAAGACAGCCAGTATTCTTTGCTCACCGAATTTGTAAAGTTTTCTGCTGCTGTAGATAAGCGCGTTGTTATTTGTTGTGAAGTTTTTCCTCAGCAATATCAAGCGAACATAATGGACAACCGGGGAGAGAAACCAGCAGAACAGGACGCGTACACAAAAGAAGGAATTCACACGGACGACGTGTGTGGGACCAACTGGCACAACAAGCTACGCTTCTACAACTAATGGAGGACAACTCTTGCGCTTGTTTAAAGAGGCCGTGAGAATGATCAGAAACAAAATCATTTTATACAATTGTTTGTCTGCCGTAGATTGAAAAGGTGAGCGACTCTCAATATTTGCCAACAGCACATGAAAGAGGACGTAGAACGGGGACGGCCATAGTCACGCCGTTTTCATGTCTTGTTTTTAGTTCTGCTTTTAACATGAAGACCTACCAAGCGGGTAAGCTTCAGGCTTTAATTGGTTAGATGTTTAGGGGAAGCCCCCAAGGTGGAGTAAATTTGTAATAAGGGAGTAATTACTCATTGGCATCCACCCAAGCGCACCATACGGCTACAAAGGAAAGCTATACAGCTTTCTCAGAAACTTCGTAGTTAAAGAAAAATTCGACCCCGGACCAGGACGAATTTTTTTTTAACTACAAAGTTTCTGAGAAAGCTGTATAGCTTTCCTTTGTAGCCGTATGGCTGCTCTTGGGTGGATGCCAATGAGTAATTACTCCCTTATTACAGGCTTTGATTGTGGAATTCCTTACTTCGCTGGTTGACGCCCAGAGCTGTGGAGTATTTGTCAAACAACTGGGTTTTGTAAGTGTTCCTAGTCGGTATTGCAAACACCAGGTCAGGGGAATGTTCCTACCAATTGGACTTATTCGGCTGGCTGATCGAATCAATTGGTACATGTTCAAAATTATTCGAATCGAATCAAATATAATATTAAGTTTTCTAATAGCTTTCGAAGAATAGAGACCGAGTTCGAATGGGGCACGCCGTAGTTTTATTCGACGGCTGTTTCAGAAACAGGATCCACTTTGACACCCCACAGCATGCTACTGTGACTGTTCTGCGCGAGCAGCTCCACGACGCGGTCCGTTCGTGCGGTGTAGTTCATGCTGTTCAAACATATGGCCTCCAAGACTAGGCAACGCGGCAGGCTCAGCCAAGTTGAGCAAACTGTGCCTTCACTCCCTATATCGGAACTCATGGCTCTTAACTCTCGTCCCCCTCATCAACTGACATGTGGCGCTGGTTTGTTCATCGTTGTCTTCAGTAGCAAAATATGGTGTATGGTTTATAGGGGTTTAACGTCCCAAAGGGACTCAGGCTATGAGGGACGCCGTAGTGATGGGCTCCGGAAATTTCGACCACCTGGGGTTCTTTAACGTGCACTGACATCGCACAGTACACGGGCCTCTAGAATTCCGCCTCCATCGAAATGAGACCACCGTGGCCGGGATCGAAACCGCGTCTTTCGGGTCAGCAGCCGAACGCCATAACCACTGAGCCACAGCGGCGGCATAGTAGCAAAAGATAATTTCCCAATGCGCATGACATGATGGTTATAGGATTATTATACTGACTTCGTGTTGCGTGCCCCTCTGTAGCGTCTTCCGACCTCTACAGCTTTAACTCCATGATTTATAGCGCCGCCACTCGTGCTTTGCTGTTTCGCAAGAATATTTGTTTTGTACAAACGTTCGCACAAGATATTCTATTCGTTAAGGTGAGAAACAGCGCACAACAAACGAGAACGGTAACAAGGTGCCACGGACTCGCGCTAACAACTGATCGCTTTTATTCCTGCGGTATGAAATATATAGCAGGAAAGAAAGATGGCGCGAAAGATACATGAGCGACACTAAAACATATCACACAATCGCCACGTCTTGAATGGCTACTAGAGTGGCTAATAGTGGCCGGTCTAAGAAATAAAAACAAGACAAAACTTAGCTCAAAGCACTACAAGTTACCAATGCGCTTGATTTCTTCTTTAGAGATATCGATGGTGTGTCGACGCAAGTGTCTCCTTCTTGATGCATCCGGAGCGCTTCAAATATCCCCCTTTTGCGCGCGTCTCTGTACGGTCCTGCCGTTTTAGTCTTATTAAGGAATGGCTTGCAGCCGTCGCATTTGCGACACTGAATAACCAGATTACTTCCGGTCGTTCCTTTTGAGGTGCCAGCATGCTGACTCAGCCGTTCGTTTAAACAGCGCTTGGTCTGACCAATGTAGCAACGTCCACACGGTAGCGGTATCTTGTATTTCCCGTTTTTTTCGGCAATCCACATGGCAGATAGCATGCTTTATGGGGCAACTTGCCCTGACTCTCTCGCGGGCATACACTTTTTTGCATAGGCATCCGAGTTTTTCTACTCCGGAGAATAAAACACATACTCCCGCTTTGCCGGCAATCTTCTTGAAGGGAGCCTGAAATGATTTCGATAGGCATATATTCTAGTGCAGCAGATCTATAGAGGGGATCTTTGTAGGTATTCCAGTCAAATTTGAAAGCTCTGCGTGGACCCTATAATTCAGAAATAATTTTTAAAAATCGCTGTTCGTAGCAGTTCGCAACCGATTAGGGCGACACCTTACCGCCGCGCGTCCCGTAGCCCGATGACGTCAGTAGGGAGACTGAGCGAGCAAAGGCTGAACGAGCAAAGCAATCGGTTGCTAGCTACTGTGAGCAGCGATTTTAAAGAAATTATTTCGAGATTATAGGGCCCATGCAGACATTTCAAATTTGGCTGAAATTCGCATAACGTATAGCACCAAAGTAGCATTTTCTTGGAACGACATTGCAGTCTTGCTGCCACATTCAGTGCAAGCTGCCATGGAATTGCACTGGAATGAAGTGAGCCACCAACAGGACCACAGCTCTAGCTGCAATGTAGCTGTACGATTTCAACGTTCATTCAAGGTCCTGCGGCGCCAATCGGCCTTGCACCAGCGATTATGGCTTGGCGTGACGTACGCCAAATGCTAATGGCACAAGATCGAGTTGGCAACTAACCCGAATTGTTTGCACTGCAGTATAGCGAAGGACATTCATCCACTTTTTTCCCGAGTTCCCCCAATACACTGGTACGAGTAGAGCACTTGAAGCTACCGTCAGATGATTGGACTCTTGCCCTGTCTCCGAGGAAACTCTCTTGGATGCCAGGGCTAAAGTCACTTATGGCTGGTATGCGACGGAGACTGTTCTCCAGTTTCTTAATGAGAGACAGGCTTAGATACTAGTCTCTGCGACGTGCTTGAGTACTATGCATGCCTACACTGTTAACAATGCGGACCACGGATGCACCATTCTTGCCAAAAGTATCCAAGCAACGGGGTTTGTATCTTGGACGTGTAGCGGACCCCTTAAGCCCTAAATCTGTGTAAGGTAAAGAGGACCCTTGTCCTCACCTTCCGAGACCCTTTGGCCGTTAGTGACGCAGTAAGGGCTCCATTATACGGGCGAGAAGCCGACCCCGTTGCCTGGTTACGTTTGGCAAATACGGTATCTGCTAGTGAAAAGTCTAGCTTTCTTGGACATTACTTTTGATTGCGAGGTGACAGTGGAGTATTGGAAGATACTATTATGAACACATTGTTGGGAATGTTCTGAACACATTGTTAGAAATTTATGGCACATTCTTGATAAATGTGAAAAAAAAACTGCGGTCATATAAACAACTTTCCGTTGAAAAAATGCGCTTGCCCAGAATTTCGAAATGGCTCTTAGGACATGCGTGCGTGTATGTGCATGAAGCCAGTCTCTTAAGATTACGTAGACTTCACCATTAAAATGACACTTAGGACAACTGTGTCTAATGTTTTTTCGTAGTAAAAATTGATTCTATGGTTATTTCTGATATGTTCATGTCTGCCCGGCAGCAAAAGACGCATTTATTTCTGAGAAACTCCCCTTTAAACATTTTCCCGCTATCCAACTCGAACTCGTGACATCTACAACGGAAAGGAATCCGGGATTACAGTTTTTGAGTGAATGGCGGTGTAACGTAGCCTGAGAAATTTACGCAAAAAAATTAAACATTTTCTGCGCAAGCAATTTACTTGCGAAATGTGTTAATTATGGCGACATCGGTAGTAATTTTCTCGGATTTTTATAGCTTTTAAAAGCTCTGTTTCAAGTGAAACTAGTGTGTCATTAAAAGTCGCCAATCTGTCGTTACAGGCCAACTGCATTTGTCCTAGTGTCCCTTTAACACTGCAAACCCTGCATGCATTAGTGAAGTGCGTGCGTGCGTATGCAGGACATGGACAGCGTGTGTTACGCATTAAAATTTGCGCGAGTGATACTTGTAAGCCTTTGTGTGCGTGGACAACATCGTCCGGGTCAGTCTATGAAAGTCAAGGTATCTCATGATCATCTTCCATTTGCACTCTATCTCTCTTTATCCTTCCCTTCCCTCTTTTCTCCGGTTAGGAGTAGAAGGCCAAGGTCACACTCCCACCGGCCGACCTCTCCGACTTCCTGTCATTAAAATTTTCTCCCTTTCTCTCAGCTAATTGAACGAGCGGCCGTTGTTTATGTCCAGTATCGACGTAGGCAACGTGGAGACCAGTAACGGCTTGTCGAATCCCATAAATGAACGCGTGCACACGTTGAGAAAGACGATGGTTGGGAACACGGAGGGTTTTCTTATCAAGAGTGAAGGTGGCGTCTAAGGCACAGAGCTAATGCTGCTCGCGTATCGTTGTGTAGCTCTTGAAGACGTCATCGTACGAGATCATGAATTATTAGGAGCCCAGGACACGCTACCACCAGCGCTCCTTCTGAGATATCGTCGGAGCACCGCCATCTTCTGTAGCCTGTTAGCTACGTTCGTTCGGACAAACGAGAGACACACAACACAATGTCATACTTTGGTTTATTTTTACACAAAGGTGTTTTACAGCGACCTGGACACATGGAGTTTATTGTGTAAATAAATGCGCACCGCACACATTTTTTTATCGGCGCTCCACGGTCCTCAAGAACGAGGCTTTAAAAAGATCGTGCGTTACTTCAACTAGTAAACTGCAGTTGAAGTCAGTTAAATGTGCATACGCTAATGTACGAGGTTCATTGGCTAGAACACAACTGCTAACAGGCATTTCCTCAGACACAACCTTTTTGAGCAGGATTCAAGCTACTTGCACCAAGCGTTCAAGAGGCATACAGCGAAAGTTGTAGAAGTAGGCAGAGACTTCTTTTGCAGCGACATCAGGAAGATTCTGGAAGGGTTCAAAAATATTCTGAAGTTACGGTTCTGAAAGAGGGAGAGAAACGCTGCCGAATCATCTGAAAATATACATGAATATCCTCAGAAAACAAATTTTGCCAGCTGGTAAGCAGTTCCACAAAATCCCCAGTATTGTATCACAACTCAGAGAACATGAAAAATATGCGTTAAAAGCCACAGGCTCACCCTGATATTTATCATACGGGGCGCAGTATGAAAAACAAAGAAAATTATGCACTGTGGCGTTTAACGTCCCCAAGCAACACGAGTTATTAGGGACGGCGTAGTGGAGGTATCTGGATTATTTCAGATCACCTGTAGTTCTTTGCGTGCGCTGATATCGCATTGCACACGGGCTGCTATATGTTTCGCCTCCATAAAAATACGGCCGCCGCGGACGGAATCGAACCCGCGACCTTGGAATCACCAGCCAAATGCCAATGCCTCTGAGCCCTCACGGCAGGTAAAAGAGTGAACAAAATTACATTTATACAAATGAATAAAGGGGCTTCTTTCACTGCGTTTTTTCATCGTTTTCTTGCGGACGCTATTATCATCGTTCCTTCCATTGCGCTTGATTATTGCAACTTTCATGTTTTTAACAACAGCGACTAGGAACACAGGGTATTCGTATTAAAAGCTCATTGTTAAGACCAGCTTGTACTTGTTAAAACTCGCCGTGCCGATAATGAACTGGTGAATAAAAGAGTTATTTTTGTGCTATTTTTTATTATTATGAGCCGCCAAGTTCAGGCGAACAGCCCTTATCGAAGCCCGGTCCATACTACAGTGTGTACGACAAGTAGCTAGCATTTGGTAAAAGAAAAGAGGTTGACAAATGCTTTAGCTTATGTTGATCGCCAATAGGCAAGTGAAGTCATCAGAGTGGTGAATTCGCACTTACAAAAACAGACATTACACAATATCAGGTTAAATGCCAGCGTCCTTGTGGTTCTTCAAGAAGGAATCTTTTAACGCTCTTCGAAGATTCTTTCCAGTGTCAGATTTTGGAATGCTTTCCACAAATTCGATGCCTCCATGAAGGTGCTTATGGAAAGCGGATTGGTCTGAAAAGCGAGGAGAAAATACGCATAAATCAGTCAGTATTTACATGCCAAAAACTGCACGGTGGATTACCAGGCACGCTATAATAGAAGGCTCCGGGCTAATTTCAACCGCGTGTGATGGGTTTTTTAATGTGCACCTCAGGGAGGTACCGGCAGCTTCTGCATCCACCCGAAAAAAAAAAAAATTTACAGACGATTACGATAGTCGGGAACGCGAAATATGAGTGCAGCCTATTTTCACGCCACGGCTGGCAGGTGGCGTGTTATGCTGCTAGCTACCCTCCGGGATCTACCCGTGGCAGCCACCTTCCGATTGTCCATTCCTCCGCTCTCCTCGTGGCAGGTGGCGTTTCCCTCTGGTCGTACCTGCCACCTGTCAGGTGGCCTCTTACGCCAACAACGCCGACGCTGACGGCTACGACGCAGAATGCACGAACGGGTGCCTAAGAGCTGCGGTCTAAAATAAAAACGCACCTGCCTTGGCCAGATCTGAAAAAGCCACCTTGTGAACAGAGAAATGTAAGCAGGCAGAAAGAGGAAAAAGAGAAAAGTATAACCGAAAAGGCATGCTTTTGTTCGTTAATTTGTGTGAACCCCGACGCTTTCGAGCAAAGGCATTTGAGCCCTACGCCTGCAAAATGTTCTGCGCTTCCTCATCTAATTTGCTGGCGTACTTCGCATTCTGTCCGGGTGTTCAGCGCTGAAATCACATGCACGCGAGCTTGCCTACCGGCTACTAGTTTTGCGATCTCCTTCTTGAGATCGTCGCTCGCAGCGGTGTCCTGGAAGAGGACGACGAAGGCCCGCGCAGCTTCGCCGTACTCTCGGTGAGGCACGCCAGCTACCACCACTTCTTTGACGGCCCGGTGCTGCACCAGCAGGTCTTCGAGTTCCGCCGGCGCCACCTGCTGGTCCATGCACTTGATGAGCTCCTTGATGCGGTCTACGACAAATATCTTCCCTTCCTCGGTGTAGTAGCCAATATCACCTGCGCATATAGTGGCAAGATCGGCAAGACGTTTTCGCAGGACTTTTAGTACAGACTGGCAAAAACGTCACCGCTTGGAAGAACTCAAGCGTATGCCTCCATGACTCGATCACAGCTGTGTTTCCGGAAAACATTACTCCTTTTGGGGCTTGTGATGTAATGCAATACTCAAAAGTGTTAAAAATTAAAACCCTTGTGGGCGTGCGCCATCCAGCTACAGCTTGTCATCGTGCTTACACGCCTCGAATATTAAAGTTTAACGAAACACCTTTGAACCACGGTCCGAGAAATGTAATGTGGCCGAAAGCAATCTGGAAAGCACCCTTTCTGTAATCATGTAAAACGGAAAAGTTGTTAGCGCTATGAGGGCTGATTATGTTGTGAACAGCAGGACAGCATGCTCTGCTGATGCTGTGTGCCACGAAATTTGCATTCCTCTGGTGCAGAATTTTTTTTCGTGGGATATTTAGGTCTTCTTGCAATGAGCCTCTGATCGTTTGCTGCGAAATTTTTAAGTACAACTTTTTTCAAGTATAATGGAAGCACCTGACAAACTGAAAACACATAATTTTACTGCCACATGAGAAACTATGGCGGAGCAGTAAAAAAATTTGTTGTGTATCGTAACTACAGGATTCCTTCTGGGGGATGAGCTGTTGCGTCGCGATTATTAATTGTTCACAGTCAACAAAAACAGGTGCGCCGCTTTGTTGTGAACAGTGCGGAAGAAATGACGAACGATCAACACAGGACACAAGTGTTCCCTTCCGTCGTCACTGTTGATCTGTTAACAACAAAATGTGTGTCACCCACTAACCTACAGAGATTACCATATATGTGCAGCTCTTAGATATCGCCCATATGGCCTGGGGCGATGTAGCCGCCTCGTCATGTGTTCGTGAAGGATAAGCGAGTAGGAAGTGGCACTAGCGCAATACAATTTCCTCCCTGCGCGGCAGTAGTGAGACAGGGTGCATTCATAGAGGCGCTAGCAACGACTGCTAGTTCGTACCTGACTGAATGAAGCCATCGTCATCGTAGAGGTTCTTTGTCGCCTCAGGCTTGTTGAGATAGCCGAGGCAGCAGTACGGGCCTTTCACGCAGATCTCCCCGGACTGACGGGGCCCGAGCTTTTCGCGTGTTTCCACGTCGACGACCTAGGCAGAAAAGGCAAGGATGCATCGTATGACATATCAACAGTAAGAGGTAAATTACACGGAAGGTCGCATATCATGAGCAATAAAAGTAAATGAGCTCTCACTGCAGATGAAATAAAACGAAAATATTGCAGGCCTAACTCCTCCCCTGCGAGCACTACATGAAAACCTTTCACAGTCACCACGATTTTTGTAATATATTGACCAATGGGTCTACTACCTGTCTTCATCCTTTTTATGCGGGTGTGCCCGTACCACACGTGTGCAGTAGAACCTGTGCGGAGATTCAATGTATGTCTGTGCGCACAACCTATATATGAAAACCTGTTGAACTTGTGTTTCGCACATGTATACATGTACAAACGGTGTCTTCCAGCGTCGTCCTGCGTCTCTCTACTGTGCCTGCGCCCTTTCAGTTGATTTTTATTCTTCCAAAGAATGAGTGTTATAGTACCAAACGGTAATTTTTTGGTGCGATAAATTGTGGTTCACAATCGCATGGCACAAAATGCGCGGCGTTCGAGCGACTAAAGGTCAGCAGAAGGGAGAGAGAGAGAGAGAACAACTTTTATTTAGAAAGCCTGCAGAGTCGGTTAGGCTCCCTCCAAGCAGGGAGGACAAGCTTTTACCGCGACGCGGCCACTACGTCAATCTCGTGCGTTGTGCTCCTTGAGGTCTTGTTACGTCCCTCGCTACTTCCGCGGGTTCGAGAGGGCCGCCGCCCCCTTCCTGGGGGTGCCGCCCCCCTCTCCTCGGTTTCGCTCGGTCGCTGCCTCTCGAGAGCTGCCGAGACCTGCTGGACGGCCTTGAGTTGTGTCTTATGATCACAGCTCCTCGTTGCAGCCTCTAGCTGCGGCGGGATCGTCGTCTTCTCGCTGGCTTCGCGCGGATTTACGCTACAGTCCCAAAGGATGTGAGCCGCGGTGGCTCTCTCCTTCGCGCACAGTCTGCATATGTCACTCGCGTACACACTCGGACACACGTGCTTAGCTAGCACCGGGGTGAGCAGGGACCCCGTCTGTAACTGTCTATATAACACTGCCTCCTTCCGGGTATATATAAAGAGAATGATCGGTCTTGAATTCCGAAAGCCCACTTCAGAATGCCAGAACTGCGGTAGCTTGCACATTTTCTCTCCAGTCATGAAGCAAAACTTTCATGGTTTGATTGGAAACAATTTGCAGGTATATAAGTAAGAAAGAAAAAGGTTACGTTGCGAAAAAAAAAAACTTGCTCTTCCACCTTTTACGCCGTTTTAGAACATCTTTGAGAACAAAACTGTGGAAATATTGAAATCTTCAGTTGCAACGGTTCTAAAGCAGCTATTATTGAGTTTCTTGAAAACACATTAGATGTAACAAAAATGCCGAGTAGAAATGTTGCATTTTTTTTTTGCATTCACTTGAAAAGGCGACGTTTTAGTGACGGTGCCTTTTGAGAAGGTGCTTCCCGCTGCCCCAAGAAAATAGCCTGAAATCCGAAACGGTTGCAGTAAAAGCACCTGTTTCCATATTCCGCGAGGTGCTCCAGTACTAATAATTACTGTCATGGCACTTCCAAGCTCGCGCAGCCCCAGTCGCTATCAGTGCGCACCAGAGGCCGCAGTTTGGCACTCTGAGATTTCATGTGCTTTCTTTAGAGAGAGGAAAGGATACGCTTAAGTGGAATTTTCCAGAAATGGCGCTATTTGAGGTTTCTTTCCGCGCTCAACGACCCTATTACAAGCTTTATCGCTTATGCGCTCTCCTTGAAGATCAAGTTAACTGAGCTTAACCGAATTATCACGCAAGTGCACATGCACGTTTTATCTGTCTGTGTGCGAAAGTGTGGCGACACAGAGCATTCACACACCCTATTCCTACGCAAAATGCATTCGACTCAGTTCACCAAGCAAGCTCTCAAATGTTCTATTGGAGTCTGGTTCCAATATACAAAAAGGAGAGCCGGAAAGATGCTTTAGAAGCACGTATTACTGAATCACAAGCATGAACTAAAAGAATTTGCTCCTTACCTTGATATACGTCAGGGGAATAGGCTTTCCAACGCTCTCATAATCATCAATACTGTTGTCGGTGACAGTGACGGCCCCACACGTTTCGCTCATGCCGAAAACTTATATGAACAAAAAAAAGATACATAAAATGTTTAGAATTTGTAGTAAAATCTGCTGTTAGCTTGAACATTTTCACTCTATTGAGGATTTCTTCCAACATGCAGTACGTGTTATTTCGAGATGCTAAAAGAGCAATGAAGCTACAGCTAGATTACTCCTGCATGCCCTTTAACGGGAGACCGGTGAGATACACAGGAAAAAAAATTATCTTACGTCAGTAGCGTAAGAGAGTTTACAACAGACAGGAATACAGTACATATGCGTTTCGGCAAGTGCAAAGCTCCTGGCTGGAGGCAAAGAAAGGGGGGGAGGGGGGATGGATTTGAAGAGGTTTGGAGAAGCCATTTTTTCCGATTAACATGCGCGATTAAGAGAAAAGTAACCCTCGAGCAGAAGTATAAGACCGTCATACAGTTTCTAAGCTGAATATCTTCTAGCTGGCAAAGCGGGCAAGGACATGGCACAGCACACCGAAAAGAAAAAAAAGACGTAACCCCTCAGCATCCTACCATGGCGGAATGCCGTCAGCTTGAACTTGTCGATAATGGCCTTTGCCATTGTGGTTGGAGTGGTCGAACCTCCAACGAGCAACGTTTTCATGCTGCTCACATCATACTTGTCCACGCTTCCGCACTGCACCATCTTCTGGACGTACGTTGGAAACTGGAGCATTAGAGTAGCCTGCAAAAGAGCATAAGAAACGAAAGCTTAAAACAGCTTGCATGTATTTGAAACTGAAACCTGTGATTAGTCCTTTTCATTCAGATTGACGGTATTCGCTATAACGGGCAGAATATTAAGGTACGGAAAGGTTGACGATGAAAATTTCGATGTTTCATTTTGTTTAGATTGCCCAAAATTGGATATTTCGAACGCCTCAGCACTTCTTTGATTAGGCGGACAATGCCTTAAACTCTAGCGTACGCAATCCCCCTATGCTACGCGGTAAGGCAAAGACGAGGCAGTACTGATGTTTTCCAAGGGCGACCGACGAGCTGCTTTCAAGCTAGAGGTCCACGTTAGTTCTGAATTGGGAACATTGCGTGGCAAGATACTTCAGTGAAGAGAACCTGACACGTTTCGAAAGCTGGTATTTCCCAAAACACGCGACGAAGTTGTTGCGCCGTTTTATCCGGAACTGTGCCAATCTGCTTAAACCGCTTGAACTCCTGCTTTCGGCGAAAAACATGACGCATCCACTCGAATGGGACGAAGGTGCACATAATGCGTTTCTTGACGCCAGAAAAGCCATGGCTGACGCAGCCTTGCTTGCTCACCCTAAGCCAGACAGTTCCTTCGTCCTCATGACAGACGCTTCCAGTACTGCTTTGAGCCACATTTAAACATCACACTGATGTTGCCTGGCAGCCTCTAGCTTTCTTTTCGAAGTTAATGAGCTCTAACCAGACCCGTTAAAGTGTGTTCGGCGGGGTGTTGCTAACCATGTACCTGGCAATCCGACCCTGGAGACACCTGGAGGGTTGTGCTTACACAATCTTCCCTGAACACAGGCTTTTAACACGCGATGGACCATTCAGACAGCTTCTACTCACCACGCGAGATTCGTCAGCTCGCGCACATGTCTGAATACACAACGGATATTAGTCACGTCAGCGGCACCACCAACATTTCTGCGGACGCTTGCAGTCATGTGGATGCTGGCAGTACACTTTTCCCCACACCTTTCATGACCTCGACGGCGCTCGGCCTATTCACTCCGCACTGACATATCTGCGAGCGCCTCTCGCATCACTCCAACTCGAGGTTATCCAACATCAAGGCACTTCCCTCACATGCGACTGCTCCATGGGTGTTCCAACTCTATTTGTGCCTGCTTCTTTTCGCGATTGAATTTTCAATGCCCTGCACAACTTGCCTCATCCTGAAATCCGCGCGACGCAGAAGCTCGTGGCATGTTGCCACTTGCCAACGAGCGGAAGTTTACCGCCGTGCTGTTCCGCCAGCCCCACCTTTTCTCCCGACGCACGCTTTGATACGTACGGTCCACGCTGACCTGGTAGGATCGCTTCCTCCTTGCCAAGGCAACAGGCACTTACTCACCTGCGTGGGAAGTTACACCCGTTGGCCTGAAGCAATGCCCTCACCGGCATTTTTACCACCACCATAGCAGCTGCCTTCGTTTCCATTGGGTGGCCAGCTTTGGATGTCCGTCTATATCATCACCGACCATGGCAAACAGTTTTTTCGAGTAGTGTTGTTTCACCTTCTCGGCCCGACTCGCCTGCGAACCAGTGCGTTGCACCCCCGAAGAAATGTCGAACGCTTACCTCGCTATCTCAATGCTGCACTCAACGCGCATGCCGCACAAACGGAGTGGTTCAGCGCATGCCCTTCGCCTTATTGGGCATTCGCTGCGCCTTCAAACAACACCTTTCCTGCTCAACAACTCAGCTCGTTTACGGCACACCATTTCGCCTTCCAACCGATTTATTCGAAGTTTCTCCATCATCTCCCACCCCCAAAGAGCACATCAAGATCCTCCGCAATCTGTTCCGGCCTCAACCATCGCGCTCAGGAACAATTCGCACAGTTTGTCTCGCCCGACCTACCGACCTGGCAACGCATTTGTCCCTAAAGCATTCCACCAGAGCCCGCTTCAGTCGCATTACCTCGGGCCGCTTCGCTTCCTTGCTTTGTAAGGAGGGGCCCAACGCAGAGTGGCACTAGTCGGAACTACGACGGGGGGTCTTTTACTTTTTCCTGCGATAGTACATTGCATACCTGTAGGTAGTACGTGGCAAATAGCGAACTCCTGCAGTAATTGTGCCTAGTACCGAATAATTAACTTCGGGTTCGACTGATCAGCAGAATGCATAAGCCTGGTTACATATCACCTTGGCATCTGTTCCCTATTATTCGCTGCACCATTGCTTTTCAGGTGCCATGTTTATCTGAATCGTCGTTGAGAAGCACCTGCTGAGCTGGCACTGTTCCTGCGCCTCTCTCTACTCATTCGATGCGCTGCCCCTGGGACACTGCGTCGGTGGCGTCGTCTTCAGAGTAAAGAGGAATAGGAAAATGGAAGCCGGAGTGCTTGCAGCACACCTCGTTCTTTGTCGGCCTGTTCAACTAAAGTACTACCGATTCATCTTGCTACACCTACCGCTGAACTGTCTAATCGCTTGAACCCTTGACCACAAACCTTGTGTCTTTCAATTGTCTTGAGAACGCTATCCGGATCAGAGAACGCCGCGATGATGACGCTGGCGCCCACAGTGAAGCATGTGCTGTAGAGCCAAAGACCGGATACGTGCGTGAATGGGGCAGTGCCAAGCATCGTGTCGCTGCTCCTTATGAGGCGCACTCCATCGTCCCTGAAAAGTGTAAGCCAAAAGATGGCGAGAGTTCTCTAATTTTATAGCCAATTTTTTTTCGCCGCACTCAGGGCTTTCTTTTGGTTTTCCACAGCACCTCACGATTATTCCGATACACAACTTTGTGCTTGCCACTGTTGGAAGTGAGGTTGTTTTGAGGAAGAGCTGAAAATTTATATTTATCATCATTTCTTTGCAAATGCGTCAGTGAATTGCTTGGGCTTTTTTTTAATAATAAAAATAAGTGATGACAATAACCAATGAGAACAAACGTAAGTGAATTGAAGGAGTGTACGATTGGGGGCTAGTTGGTAATCCATGAACTAAGAACGAAAACCACGCAAAGGACGATACACAGGGAAGAAGTAGACAGGACGAGCGCGGACTTGCAACTGTTTATTGAAACGCAACAAGCAATCTCTATCTAATCGAGTTCAGGAACTTCAGTTCCTTCTTGTACAGATGGACCGAAGCCTCGCTTACACACTTTTCGGGCCCATATCTATCAATCTGCCAGACTTTGAAGTACTGCCCTATGTACATAAGACCTCGCATGGCCTGAAGAGGGTGGCAAGAAAATTCGGTGTGGAAATCTTCTTTTCGGCGCCTTGTAAGCTGTCCCGTTTGTGCGCGCTAACTAACACTGAATCAAGAACAAAAGCAGGCTGTGGTGTTAACCACGAAATCAAGTTTGTGTCCTGTAGAATGGGAGTAGTGTATGAAATCCCGCTTAGTTGCGGCACAGTTTACGTGGGAAAAACGGGACGCTGCATTAATAAGCGCCTACAAGAACATAAAAATTCGTTGGGCTCTCACAGCGGCATGCATTTGCCAAAACACTGTCTCTCGTGTGACAATAAATGCACGCCACTCTCTGAGCGTACAAAGATAATCGGAAGGGCCAAAGACCAGAAAACACGTGAGGTCATCGAAGCCTGGCAGATTGATAGATATGGGCCCGAAAAGTGTGTAAGCGAGGCTTCGGTCCATCTGTACAAGAAGGAACTGAAGTTCCTGAACTCGATTAGATAGAGATTGCTTGTTGCGCATGCGTAGGGTTGGTGATGGAAGGAAGATATGTTTCAATAAACAGTTGCAAATCCGCGCTCGTCCTGTCTACTTCTTCCCTGTGTATCGTCCTTTGCGTGGTTTTCGTTCCTAGTACGTAAACGTAAGTGCACATGCGGTCAAGGCGCTGATCTCTCTGAGTTCATAAAAAATAAAGCACTATAATAGAGTCAATTACCGTATTATCCGGACTATAGTCCGAGACCGATGTACAGTCCACAGGGGCGAATTTAGGCTTCAAGTAAAAAGTTCTTGCTTAGATAGTCCGCACCCGGTGTATAGACGGCAAGGACAAATCCTGGCTGACAACAGATTTTTTAGGTGGCCAACAACCTTTATGCAATCGGTAAGCAAAAATTTAATGGTCAAGAAGTAATATTCTGGGCCTTTCATAGACAGCATAGATGTCAGGCCTAAACCCCGTCAAAATCGTGCACTTTGCCCAGGGCTGTCGGGATAAAACAAGTCAAGCATGTCGGATTCGACAAAGCTTTGCCAGTGTACGTCATCGCCGTCAGAATCCGACACCTCTGTTGCAGCAGTTTATAGCCCGGCTTTCGTGAAGCCGTTGATGAATTTCCTGGACACTTTCTTCAGCGGTCACAGTCCGAGGCCTTACTTCTCTGCCTCTGGCGTTATTCATTGAGATTTTGCGGTTGTGCTCACAAATACAAGCTCTGATCAAAAAGCAGCCACCACGAGCAGCATTCGCTTGCACATCTAAGCCGATTGCATATGAGAGCTAATTTTATTGTATGATTTAGCGGGGCAAAATGTCGCAAGGGCAGTAGGGGCATGCATTTTTTTTTAACTTTGACTGCCATGCTAGGCTTCTGCTTTTTCAAACAACCTTACAAAAGTAAACCTTGTAAAGCCCGCTCAACGCGACGCGAACTTTCACCTCTTAAACATATACAGCCCGCGGACTATACTCGGGAAAATACATTAATTCATAGATTTACGTCGATTGCGCGCAGAATTGGGTGCTTGGATATATAGCTCCGCGAGAAAAAGCTCTTGGACGCGTGCTCCATGAAGCCAACCATTTAAATCAAGTTTGTGCAGCAGTTTTCGCAATAATGAGAATGACGACCCAGCAGAGAAGCAAACGAGGGGAAAATGAACAGTACCCCACTTTACAATACAGTTTACAACTTTCCTTTCAAAATCAATCGCATACCACTTGCGATCAAGCGGGTAGACCAAGTACGTCAAAATCGCATCCCTTTAGAAACAGCCGAGCCAATATGGCCGTGCTAAAAAAAAAAAATGAGAAGTTGCAGACATGAAAATGAAAGCACTGAAAGTAACGCATGAGGGGGGGGGGGGGGGGGGGGCGACAACAAAAATGTACTTGTACAAGGAGAATGTTAATTCCTGTTTATTTATTCTATTCAAGAAAGTTTACTCTCAACCTTTGATGTCGTAACAAGTAGGGGTGGTTTTCCCTTAACAAAAACGCCTATGGAATTTTAGAGCTATGGACAGGAATGGTTTTTCTTTGTGCAATGTAAATAATAAATAATGACGGTTGCCAGCGGTGGACGCGGGGACATGGTTCGAGCCGGAGGCTGGCTTCTGAGTAAAGGAGTTAAAATACAGGTTGGTGGGTGGGCACCGTTCTTTGCCTTTATGTTTTGTGATCAATGCGCGACGAGGCACAAGGGGGGAAAGTCACGTGCTGAGCATTTAGGCTCAGTTTTAGTAGATTAAATGCAAATGAGATTAGACAGTTTTTGAGAAGTCAGAAGAAGATGCAGAGATTTAATCACTGAAAAGCCGACAAAACGAAAACGAACAGTCACCGGTTTGAAAAAAGTGAGAGAAAGGTATAGTTTGTGTCCCAAGTTGATTCAGCCTACTGAAGTTTTGAACATAGGAGGGTTTTATGCAGATTTATTTCAATCCCAGGGCCTGGCACTGAGTCCTATAAATAGCAAATATAGCAAAGCCTATTGTAGAACGAGAGCGTTAGGGAAAGTTCAACTGCAAGTCAGGCAATAGAAATTTAGGTTCTTTCAAGTGCATGTTCAACTCTTGTCCTTTCAAGTGCATGTATGCACTATAAGTTTCAGCCAGGGCGGTCACATGTAGAGCATCATTTCAACACAGCTGGATAGCTCAGCTTTTCACGCGTACAGCGTGCCCGAAGGAGCGCTTACCCTGAAAGAAGGAGCTGAGAGATAATATTCCGATGGGACATCATGACGCCCTTGGGCAAGCCAGTCGTGCCACTCGAATACAAGACGGCCACTACGCCACGCGGGTCAATGCCAGCAGCCGAGTACCCCGAATGAAATTCTTTCAGCGCAGAGAAGCGCACCATGCCTTCGTGCTCGCCAAATGTCACCAGTGTCTGCACAGATAATAGAGAACGTTAGTACAGGGCGATCCTTGGCCGCCACAGCGATTCGCTTCAAGCTGAGCTATCTGCGCACGCGCAGATGGCCCCTCTGGCTGCAGGCGCGGGCGCACACCTGCCACTGCGCAGGCGCAGCTGTGTCCCCGCGTAAGCGGACCCGCATTCCGCACCAGTTGTTGGAAGGGCAAAGAAACATACTTTAGTGCATGCGACAGGAAAACTAACCGTTGAAACCTAAGTCGCAATTCAGATAACCTCGTCTGAAGCAGCGATAATATTGTACCCTACAGAGTATAGCAGAAGCTCAGCCCACACTTTTGGATAAAATGTTGCACCGGTGAGGGTTTAATCGAAAGAGACACCAAAAATTGAACATGGAAGCGCTTTAACAACTGCAACCTGAGATCTCTTCGATGCTGCGTGTAGAATAAATTCCAAACGTATATCCTGCCAGTTTTTTTTTTTTAGTGTCGACGAAAGCTCTTTTAGCTGCACTCCGGCAGCAGACCCCGTTGATGCAGCGTTTCAGAATATAACAGGATCCCACGTCGCGTGAGTTGAGGGAGAAAAGGGCGCGAAGCGGAGGAGAGCACTTTCATAGGTGGAAGCGCGCGGTAGCTTGTCATCGGAGCAAAATGATACCGTGTTGTTCAAAGGTCACCCCCTATTCCGGGTACTAGGCACAGAAGTAGACTCTTCATAGCTTTCCGTTAGTTTTCCCGAGATTTGCGGCCAGTCAGTGGACGAGACCCAGATGGCGGAAGGTATGTTCCCTGGCTTCTGCTCAGAAATTTGACTCAAAAGAACGGCGGACAGTCCACGTGCAGTATATCTCATTTACAGGGTATTTACAGGGTTTGTGTTCCTATCTTTTGCCCATTTTTAGCGCTCAAAGAGAGCGTAACTGCGTAACCGGCGCATAAGAACGCTTCCTCACATCCATTGCGTTCTTGCATGTGATACAGCTTGCTGGCATTAAGCCTTCACTTCAGGTCTAAAACAGCGCGAAAAACTGAACGTTGTCCTGTTCACGCATGAAAAAAAAAGGGCAAAAAACTTAATCCTGCTTCTACTCCCCATCGTATTAAGTTTATGGCAGCGAAAAAATATATATACTATTAGCACGAAACAAAGCATAAAAACTATGTAGAGCAAAGTATATGCATAAAGCACGACAATACAAGTGCATGGCCTTCGGTATACCCTTTTCTACTATGAAGCGTGTGCGCTTGAGTAGGGTGTCGAGATTGGAGTGGTACAGGTAGCACAGCTGCTTCATACTTGAGGTCACTTGGGTGAAGAATTTCGTAGTACGAAGACAGAGTATGTTTACTATTCACGTCTATTAGTTGCCGGCTGCCACTTTTTGGGTATGAGTAATAACAAGCACCTATATTCCTCACAGCAGCGCAGATGAAATGTTAATATTTGCTGTATGTCACTCAAGTGCAAGTGAAACAATTCACCTTGACTGACGGCACGGTCTCACAAGCAGCCTTTGTTTTTTCAGCGCTTGCGTCGTCGCAAAAAACCAGTTTGGGGCCCGAGTCACTGAACTGGTACTGGACTTCGCCTGTTTTCATGAAAGATAGGAGAAGAACAAAGCCAAATGAATAATCTTCAGGTTTCATATGATTGTGATCGATCATGAAAGGAGGAGGGGCAGCAAAATGCAGCAGAATAAGCAGGTGCGCGTTTTACTATTGCGTTTCATGCTTCCTCAGAGCGTGTATACAGCGAGCCACAACGTCATACATCCGAATCAATAACTACTGCAAGGCCAAGTTAAACCTCTTCGCCGCACATATAAAGCGCATTTAAATCATAAAAAAAACTTTAATTCAGCTTTTAGTTATCTCCATTACTACATCGCCCAGACCTTAATTTCCGGTCTATTTTCGTTCTGTTCTACACTCTGAACACGAATAATCCTATATGGGAGTAAAAAGAGTAAGCTGTCCTCTAGCGCACTCCCTAATAAGGGCATGGTATGCTCTCCAAGTTCTGGAGTGGATTTCGATCACTAAATATATGTAATATTTGTTCTTTTGGCAACGAATGTATATTCCCACTGCAAAGCACAGTATTTGGTTTACACCATATCATTGTCAGTGGTGTAGCGCATCAGAATACAGCTAAGAAGTGATAACTAGTAGGCTGGTTAACTAATACTGAATAGTTTGCTGTTTACCTATTTCTGATTGCCTCATTTATTGAGAGTTGTGTGGCCCACGGTAAGTATTATTACGGGGGGTTAGCCCAGCGGCAGACGGTACAGGCCACAGTCAGAAGGCACACCGAGCTAAATCACTCCAGCACAAACTGCCACGTCCTCGTCGTCGTTCACTGCCGAACGTCCCAAAACAACGTCGTCTTCTCCTAGCAACTATGCACCGTAACAGTATTATTGATGTCAGATTTCCAGAACACAGTTACCCTCGGCGCTGTGGGCCAACAAATGTTGGCTATTTCGAAGAGTTACGTGCACTGGAGGGGTTGCTTTGCCTGCAAAGTTTTCGAAAGCGCATTTATTTTGGTGCGATGAAATGACGCTCTGACATAACAATTTTCGTCCGATTTTCTTTGATTCTAGCAATCAGCCCGCCTCTCTGACTCATTCCGGCGACATCGAAGGCACGGGGCAATCGAAGAAGAAAGAATCGGAAAGAAATGGAATCCGAATGAAATCATCATAGCACTTCCTCCTGTCCTCTACCGAGGATTAAAGAAAAAAAAATCCTTGTACACACAGGCCGTAATAAAAACTACCGTTAGAGAGACAATCAAGCCCAAAACTCTTCGTGCTTAAAATGTGATGCTCATGCTGGCTCTGATGTGTTTTTTTTTAAACAGCGGGGGATCGTATTTAGATGGCCGTTTTAGTCAAGGCACAGTATAGGCTGGGTGCTTGCTAATAATTGCGCTTTCGTGGTCCTGCAGGCGTAGAAACTTCCTGTTCTCACGCTCTCTGTTTGCTGGCCCGTTGCAGAAAACACATGCAAATACCCTTAACGGATCTTTTATCTCGTTTGTGCGCAAATATCCATTTAGTATGACTTCTATGGTACATTTCTGAAAAACGTCTGAATGTGCCGGCGAACAACTCAGGCAAAGGATTGGTTTTGGTTTTGTGGGGTTTAACGTCCCAAAGCGACTAAGGCTATGAGAGACGCCGTAGTGAAGGGCTGCGGATATTTCGACCACCTGGGGTTCTTTAACGTGCACTGACATCGCACAGTACACTGGCCTCTAGAATTTCTCCCCCAAAGAAATTCTAGCCGCCGCGGCCGGGATCGAACCCGCGTCTTTCGGGTCAGCAGCCGAGCACCATAGCCACTGAGCCACCGCGGCGGCTCAGGCAAAGGAGAAAACGACGTGGTTCCACGCGTCGGTTCCCGGAAAATTGCCAATAAGCTGACGGCGTGATAGGTATACTGTCCGCGCCGAGTCTCGTAGACGTGGGTAATGTTGTTTCAAGGTCTTGTAATAGTATGCCTCATCCACCATTGGTCTTGATTTGACCATCCTCTCTCTCTCTCCCTCTCTCAACAGGTGAGCTGGGATCTGGAGAAATATCCAGGTCTTTTCTGCAGTGCGTACAAAAACTTGTTGCCACCAAGTGCGAACGCTAAATCGGGTTCGCGAAAATCCGGCATGCAAACCACAGAAAGCCTTTATGCATTGAAAGTAAAAACTGATGTTTTCGTGAATGCCCCCCCCCCCCCCCAAAAAAAAAAAAAAAAAGAGAGGAGACAGGATACACTTACGCTGGGTAAGGTTGCCCTTGGCAAAGACCATGCGGCCACCGGCGAGAACAGTGCCATAAAAAGCGGTGATCAAGTCGACGTTCACGCCGCTGTGGATTCCCGCCAGGTCTCCCGGCTGGAAGCCCAAGTTTCGCAGACCGGCCGCCACGCGCCGGCATGAGTCCTCCAGCTGCCGGTACGTGCACGACTCGCCCGTTCCGGCGTCCACCTACGCAGAGCAGAGGTGGCACGCGCAGATGCACCTCTCTTTAGTGCACTGACGAGTTGCCAGGCCTCTGAAGAGACGAAGAAATGGCACGCGGCACATGAGGATATCCGAAGTATAGCTTACTTATATAAAGAGGCTAGCTTAATCAGAAACGACAGACAAATTAGCGGCCTGTCGGTAATTTATACACGACAAAACAGTATTCGGGGAGCAAGGGAGTCTTCGGTGGCTCTCTCGAATACGCATAGAAATGCAAATTCAAAGTCGAACGAAGTCAGAAACACAGGTCACGCCTTGGTCAAAAGTCTTCAGGCCAAAGGGGTTTCCTTTTCGACCATGCAGTCTAGCACTTGTAGAATCTGAGCCTGTAAATCATACCCCAGAATTCTAGACAAAAACATTTTTGAGAGGGAAATCGTTTATGCACGCCATTTTTGCATATAATGTAAGATTTCACTATATATCCGCAGATCACCCGACAGCAGTCTTGAATTTTTCGATCAAAGGTGCACTAAAGAGGAATCTGAACTCGTCTTTTTACCGTGGGAACTCGATCTATACGTTCCGAGCATTCTCAGAAACTTTGTGTTATTGCCCTGTGCGGCAATAAAGCCTGTAACACGTGTCAGGCATTTCAAATATTTAGGCGTGACCATATGTGAGGATTTGAATTGGAAATTGCATGTCAATAACATATGTGCATCAGCTGAGAAAAAACTTTGGTATTTGAAACGCAAACTTCGACTTGCACCAGCAGATGTCCGACTCACTGCATACGTGACTTTAATACGCCCCAAGTTAGAATATGCAAGTGTTGTATGGAATCCTTTTAGAAAAAAACCAAATAGATAAAACTGAACAGGTTCAGCGACGGGCTGCAAGGTTCATACTCTCAAAATACAGGTCAACAGACTCAGTCACGGAAATGCTTGATAAATTGAACTTGCCGCAACTTTACCAACGACGACAAATAGCCAGACTAAAATTCATGTATCTAATAAGTAAAGGCCAATTCAATTTCAACACAGAACGGTACCTTCAAACAGGATCATCACGTCCTGTACGCGGTAGCCATCCTAGGCAGTTCCTTCCTCTACAGGTAAGAACAGATACATTTAAGTTTTCGTTTTTTCCAAGAACAATTCAACTTTGGAATTCCATACCATACGACATAATAGAAATCAATTCCCTTGAGCAATTTGAACACTCTATCCTCCACCACTTCGCTGCTGATACATTAACAGTATAGCAGTCAGACAGGTACCCCTTCCTCCCCTTTATTGTTATTTTTATTTACGAAGTGCGCTGTAACCTGAAATGTAGCACCTTTGATAGCCCTCTAACCCCAATTTTTGATGTTACCTTCCTACCATTGTGTTCTTGTACGGCGAGCTGACTGGAAGTGTATCCATGAAGAAAATTGTGTATATAGAAAACTGGCGCTGGCTTGAATTGTGCACTTATGTCGTATTTACTGCACTGTGTTTGTGTTGTATAAAAAAAATTACCGACGATTACGTTACTTCCTAATGCGAAATTTGAGCGCAGCAAATAAGCTGTTTCACCTTTTCGATAGATTGAGGCAAAGAAATCGAGCAACACATGTATGCGCTATCACAGAATTTTTTTTTATTTTTCGCAGGAAGAGGGGGGAGGGGGGCGGCGTGTACACCCAGCGGCAAACGATGGGGGCAGAAGCGCGCGCAGCAAGCGGACAACACGATAAAGGGAGAAGGGAAGAGATAGCAGCGACTGACTGATGCCGCTGACGCCGATAGTGAGTCAACCCCAGCTGCGGAGTTGGTTTCAGGGACAACGCCGCCGATGCCGACACAAACAATATGATACCCTCGCTTCCGCAGCGCTAAGAACCAGGTCTAGCCGTGGGAAGGTGGTCACGTATTCGTCGACGTGCCGTGGCCTACGTGAAATAACCGGCGCGTCGGCAACTGAAGAGCACCCTATCCGCCACACAAGAACAGGGGGGGGGGGGAGGGGGGGACCCTTTCCTCCTCTTTCTGCATGGCGGCGACGGTGTTCTATGCAGTCACGTTATCTTGACTCTCTAGCGGCGTCAGCGGCATCCAGCGGTATCAGTCGGTCGCTGCTAGCGCTGGGGGGATGAAAGGGGGGCGGAGCTGGTTACGAGGCCGACGGCAACGCCGACGACGACGCGAAACCCAGGAACGGACGCCAAAGAGCTGCGCTCTAAAACAAGTCATTGAATTCCCACCCTGTATCGGCCCAAAAAGGGCTAACAGTATCAATAAATAAATAAATAAATAAATAAATAAATAAATTTAAATCGGATTAAACGTGCCAGCACCCGCCTTTTTTAACTCACCGCTGACGGTGGAGGAGTCAACCAACTTTTCAGCCAGTCCCGCTCTGCCATCGGCGCAGTGATACGTAGCGATCGGCGAAAGCAGAGAGTCCGCGCGTATTTTTATTTCCGTGGGCCGAATTTCCAGCTATGTAGTCTGACTAGGTCTATATAATCACGGAACCCTAAAAAACAAAACAAAAGCGAAAGCGAGACTGCCACGCGACTGCCGGAAGTGCTCTCCAAGTGTTATTTGAATCCTCCTACCTTCAGCGGTGAGTTAAAAAATAAGGCGCGGGCCGGGGCGTTTAATCCGATTTAAATTAGGGAAATCGGCCGCACAGGACAATAGCTCCATGTTTCTAAGAAAGCTGGGAACGTGTAGATCGAGTTCCCGCGGTAAAAAAACTCTTTAGTGCACCTTTAACGTTTTTGCTATCGTCAAAAGCGTGCCTCACTGGTTTTCAGTGACACTCTTAACTGTTGGATGCGATCGATGGAAACTTGAAAGAAAGATTTTGCTACGTATCAGAAGAATGGACCATTACCTTCAATATTTCCATAACAGTATCTAAGAATATCCCAATTTTCAAAGTTTTTGTCCGAGAATGCTGGGAAAGAACCTGTGTACTCCCCTTTGAATACCTTTTAGTTTCGAGAGGCGTTGTAAGTGCTACAGTACTCGGCACAGAAACATGACTGAAAAGCAAACCTTACGGCCCGGAGACTTTCGTCCACTGGTGTATACGCGAAGACAAACACGGTGACTTTACGGCTGTTGGCTCGTCGCAATTTTCAGAATTCGCGCTTGTAACTGTAGCATTCAAGCGATCGCAGGAAAGAGCGCCATCTGCGCCACAGTGATAAAACTCGAGAAGTTTGATATGTGGCATCACCTAGTGGCGGCTAAGTGAACTCTTCTATTGCAAGGTGCCGCGGCAGCCTAAAGGCGTCGCTCGAGTTTGTAGTTAACTTTGCAATGCCGAAAATGTAGTAGCGCCAAAGTAGCACTTTTACGAACCCAAATCGAATACCAATAGGCTAGCTTTGCTACCTATAGCGCAGTTAAAACCGAATCCAATCAAATATGGACCTAATAGTGGAAGAACCGAATCAAATACGAATCGAATAAATGTGTGATTATTCGCGACTTGTGCGATGGTTTGTACAAAACGAATAATCATACGAAATGTATGAGCGCTACATATACGTATGGGCATTACGAACGTCGCTACAGAAATGGACGGCGTCGGCGCGGGCTGATCCCTCCTCGCTGCAAAGACAAATCGCAGCGGCATGCTGCACGGCGTCGAAGGGGATCTGCTCCTGAAACAATCGTGAAAGAAAAGTACGGTGTATCCTATACGAACTTCATGCCAGTTACCCGAAAACCATTAAAAAACGAGCGAAAGCCTTCGATTCGTTTCGAATAATTTTTAACACGCAATATTTGATTCCTTCAGTGAATCCAATGGAAAGATGTTCGATTCTCTATTCGAAAATATCGAATATTCGCACACCCCTACGAAGAAAGAAAACCTAGAGCGCCTTCCAAACAAAAATCAGAGAACTTAACTAACGAACCTCAGAAAAAGAGAAGGCTGTAGTGAGGAAATGAAGTGTCTGTGACGACCATACGAGAGCCTTCTTTGCGACATTTAACTGTAAAGGGGTGCGAAGTTCAAAAATTAAGAAAATAATATATATATATATATATATATATATATATATATATATATATATATATATATATATATATATATATATATATATATATATATATATATATATAAACTATTGTGCCGAGCGAAGAAAAGATCAATGTTTCAGGCAGTACATTCATGTAAAATGAACCGCAAACTTTGTTAGGGGCTAGTTATTACGCCACCTGGGAAAGTACAACGCAGAAAGGAGAGGACGACAGACGAAACTCTATGAACAGAAGTAATGACTTTTGATATTTGATTTTTAATATTTTAATGCTCGACTCTTAGGTTGTTGCCCAGTGCTTCACAAACTCAGCAGAGGTCGTACTAGGCTGGTAACAGAAGCTGCAAAGATGGTTAAGGCAGGGTGTGCTAAAAACAAAACAAAAACGCATCCATCGCTCTTTCGATGAAAATGTTATGTAGAGGCTATGGGTTAAATCAGGTCCTGGGTGCTTCTTTCGCTTTCTCTTTAAGCGTTTACCTCACAGGCCTACCACGTCGGTCGGACATGGTCCGTGCCCGTTTTGTCTTTTCTTTTTTAATTAACCTTCGACCAGCTCGAGCCGGATGAAAGTTCCCGATGGGAAAGTTGAGCTGCCAGAATACACTAAGAGCTGTGCAATTTCTCCGAACACGGTTTTTCCAACATTGAAAATTGCGCCAGTAAGGGCTTCTTTAGACAGAACAAGCACTGCAGTTACAGATGTACTTGTTTTTAGACTTAGGTATTACGTGCTATGTAGCAATACACTATGTGCGTAGGGGACCATTTTGATTGCATTGTACTTCACTCTTCTTCCTTTAATTTTTTTGTGTTCATTCCTTAACTGTGGTATGGGGATAGCCAGATCTTGTGCAGCTAATGCTCCCTCTTCTTCATCATTTGATAAACAGTAACAACCTACATGCAGTGCTTGATTACATTAAATGCTATACGCACATGTATTGCTCCCCAATAAAGAGAACAAAATATTAGTTCCTCTGCGCAAGAGCAAATGTCACTTTGTTTCGGACCGTAACAGCACGTGAACTTAATTTTGTAAATATAGCAGCGCAACATACGATACTGTACGCGTTGGACCTTTGTTTTTGACGGTTGGATATGCATTTCCACTTTCAAGGAGTAATGCTCTATTCTTCTTTCAGAAGGCGAAGAGGGGCGGCTAAATTCGGGCAGCCTCTTCAAGCAACAGTTGTGTTGTTCGTGTGAATATTTGCAAATGCGGGTTTCCTTGGGACAGAAGCTGCTTTAAAGAAAACGAGCAACAAGCGCTTCTTCAATCAGGGCATCAAATTTGTTGCTGGAACTGACATTCCTCGAAGAACAGGAAGCAGCACGGAAATCGCGTCCGAATCGTACTTGCTTTGAATATCCTGAAACTATCACCACGAACAATTTTATTTGGCATTCGCATTGCGACAGCATTTTGTCTATTCTTGCCAGTCTCTTGGATGGATGTCGACTGAGGCAAGTCCTCACGTTCCGATTTTTCTCAGGATGATTAAAGAATGCAGCGCCTCTTTGCGCAGGCGAGCGTTGGTATTTCATTGTGGAATGGGGACAAGAGTGCCCAAGGATCCTGTTTTTTACAGGTGGCATTAGAAGTTCATGGGAAGGGGCTGAGTGAAAACATTGGCAAGTCAAACATTATTGTAGGAGTTACTAATACGGGACAAAAAAAAGTAAACGAAGGCCTGCTGTTTGCAACGTAAGAATAGTTTCTAAATTTCGTTTGATTATTTCATCGCACAGTCTTAGATTTGTGCGAAATAACACGTTCTTAAGCAGTGATTTGCTGATGTGACAGCGGATCGGGACCGTTAAATGGTATTAGATATGGTCAAATTTTAGGATGAACGTAGGATTCATTGGCAAAACAGGGTCCAGCTCGACTGGACTGTGAGGTGTGCAAAATTTATTAAAAAATGAGTCGTCTCTAAGCGCAATAAAAATATTCGAAGTTTCGTGCGTAATCCATGCTCGTAATATGAGTTTAATGAAATGATTGACCATTAAGGAAAAGCTGCGTGTGAAGAGGCAGGTAAAAACGAACACATGCTTGTGTTGAGCCTTCGTTAAATTTTCTATATCTCAATTTGAGAACAGATTCTTTTTTCCGTGCTCGAGATTTTGAGCACATACTCGCAGTGTACCATCAAGTGACGAAGGAAAATTTTGAACTTGCTGCCCGCGGAACGATAGCAGTGAGTGCACATTCTGCACTTATGTGATGTGCCTTCAATCATATCCTTGCTCTAGAAACTTTTTTGTGAAGGAGAGTGGCGCGAATATTCAAACTTTGTGAATACCGGGTCATGTAATTCTATGCGATGCTTGGAGTTCGCATTACGTTGGACTCATAGACAACTGAAAACATTTTCTAAGCAACTTAAAGTTCGGTTTTACCGTTTTATGAGGATTTAACGTTGCAAAGCGACTCCGGCTATAAAGGACGCCGTAGTGAAGGGCTCCGGAAATTTCGACCACCTGGGGTTCTTTAACGTGCACTAACATCGCACAGTACACGGGCCTCTAGAATTTAGCCTCCAACGAAATTCGACCGCCGCGGCCGGGATCGAACCCGCGTCTTTCGGGTCAGCAGCCGAGCGCCGTAACCACTGAGCCACCGCGGCGGCGCATCTAAAGTTTGCTTGTGCTCAAAAATAGATCTTCGTTTGGAAGAAAACTAATACCCCTGCTGCACTAGCAAATTTAATGCTATTCTAATCGAATGATATTAGAACCTGATTTCATTAATTGGCTACTACACAGGAACATTTAATGCCATTAGGTTCGAATGACACTCGCCATGTAATGAGTTTGGGGAAGTCATTCGCATTCGATCTCGAACCGAATGCCTACTAGATACGCAGCAGAAACAAAGACGCGACAAAAGAATGTGCGCACTGCCAAAGTTAGAAACTGTATTTTGTAGTTCTGCTAAAAAATGTTAATTTTGATGTGAAGCTGTTCACAGTAGAGGCTGTCGTGGATAGCTAATACTCTCGGCACAGTAGCAGCCAACGGCTGCGGCCGAGCGTGAAGCAGGGCCTTTCCCATGACTGTCGATCATTTTGGGTTACGTGTTTCTGGCTGGTTGGCATTCCATGCTCGTTTAGCTCGGGCGTACTTAAAGACGTAACTGAGCAGTTCACGTTTTAGAATTTTGTTTGTTTACATTTATCGTATTTGTGTTTGACATTGTACTTGGCTTGGATTTTGATGGCTAAAGTGGTGCAGAATGGCCGGACATAATGTTTTAAGCTTATGGTTGGTTGGTTTATGGGTTTTGACGTCCCAAAGCGACTAAGGCTATGAGAGACGCCGTAATGAAGGGCTCCGGAAATTTCGACCACCTGGGGTTCTTTAACGTGCACTGACATCGCACAGTACACGGGCCTCTAGAATTTCTCCTCCAAAGAAATTCCAGCCGCCGCGGCCGGGATCGAACCCGCGTCTTTTGGGTCAGCAGCCGAGCACCATAACCACTGAGCCACCGCGGCGGCTTTAAGCTTATGATATTGTACAGAAATGTTCTCACCCCCTTTTTAAACACTACACAACAATTTCAAACATCTTTTATGCGCGCTGATTTCTTTCAATTGTACAATTTTTTTTTCACTGATCGTCACTGCCATCATTATCGAAGGAAATTTTTTCCCTTATAGCACCGAAAGAGATCGAATGACATTCTATGTGTCGAATGCCATTCGGTTCGAATAACATTGAATTTGCTAGTGTGACAGGGACGTAAGACGGCTATCGCGTAACGAGCTAAGAGGCAGCTTATGAGACACATGACACAAGTGCCCGTTTTTGTGCAGTCGTGAGGAAATATATATCTAGGTTGTTACCTCAGAACTGTTCTGTCGTGTGCATCGCAGAGGAAAAAAAAAGTGCTTAATAGTTCTGCTCTGTGTCCTCGACAGGCTTGCCTTTCGATTTTGGCGACTGCTCTTCACATCAACAGCACCTTGATTTTTTTACCTGGTACCTATTCAAAAAGTTCCTTCTTTAGGTCATGTGTAGTTAATTATGCAGTTTGAAGCAGAAGAGATAATGCACCGATCGCAGTGATGGATGAAGCTCACTTCATATAGGCTTGTAGGTACGAAGCTTGAGTACTAAGCCCATTGTAGACGGAAGAGTTTAGCGAGATTTGTTGCACAGCTTTTAATTTGAGTTGTAAAGAAAACATATTCGTGGGAATTCTCCGGGTGCACACAAATGGGAAAGACCAGAGCAGCTTCTCCTGTATTTTCTATTTCTTGACGGTGAGTCTGCAAAGACCCAGCTTTAAATTGTTTCATCTAGATCTCAACCAACTAGCCTCGCAACAAGTCTTGTGGCCGACTAGCTCCTATCTGACTACGTGCAATATGCGTTCAAAGGCGCACTTCTTTTTATAGCCGAACTCGCCGACATCGTATCAGACAATAACAATGATAGCAGAGACCACGCTGAACAGGGACGGAATAGAGCTGTAAAAATGACCAACACTGGCTCTGGTGTTTGTAGAAAGGGGGTCCAGAGCTTTTGTGCCTTATTTTTTACTCTCTGACGTGTCTCATGCGCTTGTTTTTGGCAGCTCCCTTTTTTGGAAATTCTACAAAAAAAAAAAAGAATTGCAGCATAAAACTAATTCATGCAGGGCACAGCCGAAGACCTGGAGACCAAATTGTTAGCGCCTGGGTCGAGGTTTCGCTTTGTAGGCACGGATAGGGAGCAGTCACATAACGCGGGCTAACATAAGGGTTAGAATAAAAAAATTGAGCGCAATTATTTGTGGACAGACACAAGAGCACAGACGACGGTATGGGCGCTTACTCTAACTATGTTTATTCAAGTGCACACTCCTAATTTTTTTCCAGTTACGAAGGTTGACAGCGCAAGCACACGAGGTATAGCACATGAGCTATCCGAGGCGTATCGCAAATAGCAAGAGGCAGCATGTGCGTCAGTTAACTTTCGAGCCAGTGAAAGAAAGTTACTGAACAATAGGTGATAAAAGGATTATGTTTTGCTGCAAAACCTATAGTATTTGTTTTTTTTTGTCATCTGCTTGCTTTGTTACTTCGTGCGCTTTTGCTGTCGGCATTCGGGGTAACAAGATTAAGGGCGTGAACTTCAATAAACGTAGCTGGAGCCAGCGCCCGTGCGTCATGTGTGTTATTGCGTTCGTCCGTAAAAAGTAACGCTGAATTTCTTCCCATTGGATCACGCTTTACCAATTAGCGCTGTAACGTGCTCTGTTAAAAGTGAACAGAAGAGTACACAAAGGTGACGTAAGCGAGCGCTTGCATGTGTCCTTCCTGTGCTTGCGTTGTTTTACAGTATGTACATGGAAACACTGAAATATTGTCAAAATATTTACTGTGAAATTTTGTTTTCGGTGCGACGAGCGAAATGTTATCAGGTGTCGCGACGAAGAGAGATCAAGGAAACTAAAAAGCGGGTCTAAAGGAAATGGGACAACGTCATTGGTTTGAACATGCGGTTTTTCGGATAATTCATAAAGCCATAAGTAACATGTAAAATGTGAGAATCCTTCAGGCTGATACAGTAGTGGACCAAAGGAGGTGGACAATTAAAACAGCGTGAACTAAGAAGCATGAGCAGCTGCAGTTGACGGAGAACGAATCTGAGCTGCAACGGAAAGGAAGAAAATCTAGCAGTGGAATTATAGGATACTAAGCAGTAGATTCGTACCCAGTTCATTTAGATGGTTCTCTGACTGTACTCCACACCACAGGCAGTATGGAAAAGTATTCAAGATGTAGGGAGTCTTGAGGACACTGCAACAACTGCCAGCTACGATGATAATTTCGAAATCGATGGCTTTACTTGTTCCGACGGCCATATTAGAGAATGGTGAAATTCGAGCATGTGGCGTTACCCAAGCTTCACTTTGGGGTTGCGCATATTATTTACTGATGTAGATGTTAACACTAAACTTTCCACTGGGGCGCCTCTTTTTGCGGTGGATTTTGATGGGAGCGCAGGACACCAGTAATTCCGCACAAATGTCGAATAAAAAGTGGTATGCGTTTCGATTAAGCTCACCATTACAGAACATTAGACTCTTACGTTATCTGCATTCAGGTTAGTACCCTGCGACATAGTCGCTTGGCAAAAATATTAAGATGTAACGCACCCGCGCCTTTTATCAAAACCCAACTCGCGTTATTCAACATGATGCATTTACATTTATTGAGTTTAAACCGAAGAGAAAACACTCGTGCAAGACAGGATCAAACTTCGTTCGTCTCCTTTATACACCGGTTGAAAGCGTTCGAGTGAACCTTCTGATCCGTATTGTTTGATCCACATTACGACACTGACGCCACTAATTACCACAGAGGAAGCACCCTGCGCACTTATCAGTACGGTAACCCCTTCCGCACCCATCCTTCTTCTGAAAAAAAAAAAAAAAATGTGCACTGTGCATGCAGCATCGAGGTGCATTGCGAACCCGATATGGGCTTACTGCGACGCCGGCTACCTCGGTGAATGTTGCGCATAACGCGACTCCTGTAAAACGTCGCATGTGCGGAACGAAACTGATCAGCGTTGTTTTTAAACAGGCGACAGCTGCTGGTAAATCAATTCCAGGATTAGCGTCACGTCACGGGGAAATTTAAAGAACCGCAGCCTAAAATAAGTCGCCGCTCGCGCACAGAGCTCAAGTTTCCGTACGGCAAACGCCACTCGACCTACTAATGACGCACTAACCAACAGGGGAGATATGTTAGAGCTGTCAGAGAAGAGCAGTGTTTCCTTCCTAATCTTGTTATTCTACAGACTAGTCAATTTTCTTGCACACCCGGAACAGGTACCGGCAGCTTTTAAAGGGGCACAATGCCAGGAGTCGTCCTCCGGACAGCGCGGCCATATACACACACGTGCCCATTCAGCACACGCGCGTGAAACCTTAGAAATTGAATGGATGGCCGCAGCGCGCGCCGATCGCCGCTTCGGGCCGCGCCGATTGCGCTGCGCGCCACGTTAGCAATTTTCCACCGGCGCATGCAGCGGCAGTCTGTGCGCGGTGATAAATGCGCCGGCCGAGCCCAGCTCGGAAGCCGGCCGATGAAGCCTGGCGCTGGAAGAGCGTGCGTTTCCTTCCGGCCTCGGCTCCGGCGCACCTTGGGCGCCACCGCGTCCGCCCCGTGCAAGAATGGGCGACTTCATTACGCGCCGCAGATGAGGCGCATTGCTCCGCAACGAGGAAGCCGATCGCACTTCCGCTACGAGAAAACGAATGGTGCGGTCGCCGATCGGCGCCGCCACCCGGTGGGAAAGAAGCAACAGAAGTGAGGCTTCCGCTGCGCAGGTTCGCCCTCCGAGGCATGCAACTTCTTCCCAAGGATCGCCTTTCGTTCTCCACCGGCCGTTGAAGTAGAAGCTTCTGCGACCCATTCTTCTCGCGACTAAATACGTGCTTCGGACATAGGAAGCAGAGCTGGGGTTTCCAAGAATATTTGCATAGCAGCAGCAGCAGCAGCCCCCATGCAGAGAACTCTTAAACAAGTTGAAAGGCGCTGGAGTAGCCGCGCCGTCCTAAGTCGCAACCGGGAACTCGAGCGTTGGCCTGCTGCCCGAGTCCGAAGGGACATGTGAACCGCGGTTTGGACGTTCCAGGGGATGCGCCTCTGTGGTCATGGAAACCGGGTAAGCAAAGGATTGGCAGCGCTAATGTGCGGCGATGAGATAGGAGTGTAGTGACTTCCTTTACCTGGAGGAAAGGCAAGAGGAGACGAATGTGTCTTTCTGCCCACCGCCAAAGGCTCACTAACGATCTGTTTCGCGTCGTTTAATGCGGAAAGGAGCGTCAAAAAAAAAAAAGGATTAAACATACGCTGACGACGCTGCTATGTCCCATTGGATCTCCTTCAACGTAGGCGTATTTCTTCTCAGCATAGCTAGTTTAAACCCAATCTAGACCACTTAGTCGATAAGATTGGTAAAAAAAGATAAAAGGAAACAAAGAAGAGAACCATTCCGCTTGTTCTGCGCATCTCGGCATGCTATCAGAGCTGCGCAGAGACAAGGCGTCCGAAGAAAATTAACAGAAGTGCTGGAAGCTTTGTCGAATTCATGCAACAAGCTTAACGCAACACTCCTGCCGAAGGAGTGCGTGTCTGCACGAACGCAGGTAGCTGGTCGCAGCTACCAGACTGCGAAGGGAAGGAAGTCTATACTGGAGCAGCAATTTGTGGTGAGTAATAAAGACGCATACTTCATTAAGGACCATTAGATCTGCTGTGGAAATCCGGACAGTAGTGATCAAAAGAATTATGGACTAGTCGTTTGAAGACAATGTTAAGGTATGTGCCTCTTAAGAAACAATAGCATAAAACCAGGACTGAAGCCGCAAGCAGTGCAGCGTGCCTTTTGAAGCACGACCCACGAGCGAAATAAAAATGTGCGGCGTGGCAAGGTAGGCGGTGTCCACGAGCCATTTGACGACTTCAGAATGTGGCATACGAAGCTCCAGCTGAAACTTCTGATGCCACAAGCTGCATAGTCGCGTGCCGACGTTAGACTTTCGGTTTAGTTTAATGATGCAGAGTTGTCTCGATCACGACGTGTTAAGATTAACGGGCTCACTTCGTTCAGCGACAACCATTCTTGAAAAATCAGGGAAAAGCTACGAAAACGAGCCGTCAGCTCTAGACCTGTCCGATTGGCGAACTGCACTATCGTGGAAGCCCCCGCTTCGCGCTCGTAATTCTCCCTTAATTGCCGAAGAAAGCTGACAGTATAGTATAGGCCAGAGCAACGCTTCTTCCTTCAGGGGGACACTGGGATCTTTTTAGATGCACAACACACTTAATAGCCATATCGCTATCCTTAGGCCGAACGTTATCAGCTGGTCCAGCCTTTTTGAAGGAGACGACGAAAAACAGCCGCAGATAGCTCGCGCAGCAGGCATTAAAATTTCACTTACCACGGCGATGCGATCCTTGTACTTCCTGCAGCATCCCCTGAAGAAAGTGCCTAGATCGACGTCCGGAATGTACAGGTCCTGAACGGAGGAGCTGACGACGCAGTCTTCAATGACTGCTGCCATGCCGCTTGTGGCTGTTGTGCTTTGCGCTCCAAGAGCTCGACTTCGGTTCTCGCGCGGAACAGGCATGTCTGGTTGCCTATATTCCTTTATACAATGGATGACGCAGGTCTGGTAGCAAGGAGGTCTGGTTGGAGCGGAAGCGTGGACAGCGCACGTCGATTAAGCGGCCACGGTCGACAGCTAAGTGAGTTTTGTCACGCAAGACTCATTATGTGAGCAGGTGGAAGTTCCGACGCAGGTACACACTAGAGCACGGTCATGCCAGCAGCAAAGACCGACCAGTGCCAGAGCGGGTATAAGTATGTTACCGCGACGAGAAAAAAAGAAAGGAGAAATCGCTTTGCAAAGCATTATCAACGCAAACGTATAAGGACGTCTCGGCTATCTTTATGACTCGGATCTTTCCGGATGACTTTATTATGCCTTTAACGTGCCAGCAAAGGCAAGCGACAGAAGGAAAAGAAACAGAAAAACAGTAATTACTGGCACGGTCACTCACGAGACACAACATTAAAGATTTCAGGCCCCGGGGTAAGAACGGAACGTCACACAAGACGAGTTATGCAATTGCTGAAGAGGAAAGTGCCTGAGGAAAGTGCTTTGTGACGACGCAATCTTGAAGGGAAACTGGAGGCATATCGACGTTGGCATAGATTGATAGATAGCCGCTTTCTAAAGACAAAAAGGCATTTTTGCCAACCGAACTCGTACAGGGAAATGAAGGACAGGCTATCTTTATGACTGGCCCCCACTGGCCTCTCCCGCAAGTACGGGGTGATACCGTCAAGGCATTTTTTTTTATTAATAAACGAGAAAACGAGATGACTCGCCCGAATATTTAGGCCGCTTTCGCACTTCTTTTACACAAAGAGTATAAGAAAGCACAAATAAATGTGAAAATACAAGAAGCGAACCCGAGACACTAGACATCACAGCCAACATCATGAGCTTGAAAAGGAGTAGGGAGAAAAAGTATTCCAACTTTAGCTCCACAATACACAGCTACGAAAACGTGTAGAGCCATGAAATACCCAGCTAACGGCTTTTACTTAGAACTAAAATATTGATATCATCAGTGCCGCTTTCTAGGACTACAGAGGCGAAATTTTTTGCTTACGTGCTTTCTTCATTCAAATGACGCATGAGACACTGGTGTACAGCTGCAACGGAAAAAGATTAGCACAAGTGACTCATGACCGGAGCGGAAAAATTGCGAGACGCGGCGCTATTGTAGCCGTATGCGCAGATAGCGAGAGTGCCTGGCACATTCCACTTTCCAAAGTGGGGGTGGCCGACAGAAAGCAGCCCATTCGAAAGCAGGCACTGCCACACATTACTTTTGACCGTGAATCCCCAGCACATTTTTAATAGAAAACGGTGATAAAGATAACGTTGCTCGCCACGCCAGCGTAAAAAAAAATTAAAACGAGAATATGTGCTTAGCCACCTTAGGACATGGTTTGGCTGATAAGACACCTAAAGGCATTCGTTTAAGATGTTGAATTTCTGATAGGCGAATATCTAGGTGGGCTGCTTTCTGCCGGCCACCCCCGCTTTAGGAAATGGAATGTTCCTGGCACTCTCGCTATCGGTGTACTCGGCCACAATAGCGCCGCGTGTCGTGATTTTTTCGCTCCGGTCATGATTCACTTGTGTCATTCTTTTTCCGTTGCAGCTGTACATGGTGCGCCCCGCGGTTTTGCCTATGAACGCTAACTAATGTATAATTTAATTTCTTTTCAAGCTGTTCCGGTTTCGGTTTCATCAACAGAGTGAGGGCCAGGACATATAGTTGGCGTTTAGGTCAGGCAAACTATGAAAAAAAGGTCAATACAACCGCTGAGACGTCCTTTGTTGTCATTCCAGACATTGGAGCAGGCAGGCTTAAGTGTTGCAGTGAATTAAAGCTACACATCTGCGATTATATTGCAAGCTCTTTAATGCCTCACGTGACCTAACTACACGTCACAACCATCGTTCTGTTGATGAAACCGAAACGGCCTCAAGAAGAAATTCAATTACAAATTACAGGTGAATTCCACGCGGTGGTCCATGTATTCTAAAGTCTAACGCATCATTTTAAAGAAGAATACATGTAACTAAAATTTGGTGTTTATAGTGACTAAACACGTATGATGAATTCAAGTTCAGTACACGTGACGCCACTGACGGCAGCGTTGTGTACTTACTGTTACGTTTCTTACCTATACAGTGACTCGCCGTTGTGGCTTACTTGCTTTGGTGTTCGGATGCATAGCCAGTGTCGGGGACTAGAATCCAGGCCCGCAGCAGGCGAACTTCAATGGCGGCCAAACAAGAGCGTCCGTCTGCTGTGCGGTGCCTGTGCACGTTAAGCAACCTGCAGGTGGTCGAAATCAACGCGGAGGCCTCCACTACGGCGTCTCTCGCAGTCAACGTGCAGCTTCTGGACGTACCGCATGACGCACAAACGTACCATAGCTGTTCAACGTGTCACACGGTGCCTCAATGGATTTGGATCGCCACCGCGGCGGCCATATGTCGATGGAGACGGAGTACAAAAACGTTCCCGTGCTCTGCGATGTCAGTGGAGGTTAAAGAACGCCAGTTGGGCCAAATTAATCCGAAGCTGCCTCCGACGCCGTCGCTCATGGCCCAGGTGTCGCTTCGGGACGTTAAACCCCATAATTCACATTTGGTGGCCTGTGTTCATGTCCTTACACTGCGAACCACTGAACGTCAGGCCTGGCTATGTATTCCGCTTTCCTTCGTAGACCGTCGTTACCAACCAGTCCGAACAGCCGCTGAAATGCTGTAGGAAGCTACCAAAGCATGCGAATAAAAAAAAGTATGACGTTCTAGTTGCTCTATTATTATCAAGGTAAAAGCGGAAAAGAATCTTACCCTTTTCTTCGCAGATTGTGACAGATTGTAGTTATGACCCGTCTTTGAATACTTCGTGCGGTAACGAAGGGGGGAAAAACTAAAAATTGCGTTCGCACCCGCGGTAATGCTGATAAGCGTTAGCTGGTCGGCAATAAGCGTTTGCAGTTGTTGCATTTGCTTTAAATGCTGATGCTACGCATGAGCGGGTGACGATTGTGTGAAAGTGACAACTACTTTACGATGTTAGAAATGTGCCGGCACGAAAATCAGCATCCTGTCGTGCGGCGTGCTTGCGGCCAGCGTCCCGCGAGCGTTTGTCGTCGTTTTGACCAGCCGCAGGTTTGTGGCCCCGACCTCCCGCATACGTGCTGTGTTCAGAACAGAATGATCCGCCTCAGCTGCATCCATGGCCCTCCCGCAACGTGACTGTGCCACATCACCGGTGGCGGCTTCATCATAACTGCGGCGGTTGCTACTGCGCAGGCGCGCAGGATGCTACGCTATCCTATCATTTCGTGATGCACTATCGAGCGGTGTTTCGATGCGTTTGACACAGTCTTTTTTCGGTCCTGCGCCCTACCTGATGACGAGGCAGTTAGCGCGATGCATGGCCTTTGTGCACGCGATGGTCACGTTGACAGCGATTGCTCGTCGCAAGGCGGGGGAACTTAGCTGTAACATTTGGCACTCAAAAAATAAAGGAAAAAGACAGCAGACCACTGCTGGCAGCCCACGTCACTGTCTACAAATGAACTGCTCAAAGGCCACTGTGCTTCGCTTTGATTTAGTTCTCAGCGAAGGCTTTGACATACTCGACAATCCGGCCTAATTTTCTCATCAGACGCAGAATCCAATTTGCACAATTAATTTTCCTTAGATAATGGTGAATCAGAGGCTATGGCGCTGTGCTCCTAACGAGTTCGCAAATTGGATATATTGCCACGGCAGCCAGATTTGGCGTTGGACGTAAAGCAAAAAGAAAGACGACAGGAATATAAAAAGAATAACTAAGTGTTTGATATTTCCCTACGGGCTGAAGGAATTCCAAGTGATCGAAACTCCTCTGGAGCGCACTAATGGTGCGCTGTTGACGGTCTATGGAGTGCGTTGGGACGCAAATGCAATGAGCATTGTTATTACGCCACAGGGTGCCAACCAGTAGAAAATAAATCGCTCTTTCACGAAGGCTCAACCTGACATACGTGAAACAGCGCGAAAGAAGAAGCCCGAAGGCGAAACGAAGAAGGGACAGAAAAGAGCGCTGTACTCTGCACTTGAACAACGGGGGGAGGAAGGATGGGGGGGGGGGGGGGGGGGGGGGGGGCGCAGAGCACCATTTGCGGCTTGCCATCAAGTTACAGCCCCGTAACCGCTAGTGCGACAATGAAAGGTCGGCACATCAACTATTTCGTCCGTGCGCTGCGCGCATTCAAAGGCTGTGTTTAGGGGTAGCGCAAACGGAGGCAACTGACTGGTACCGGTGGCTGTTTCGACGCAAGACGAAGGAAGCTCTATTGCATGCGATTTCGCTGTCAGGATAAGGGTGTGGTTAATTGTCTTTCACAAAGAGGAGCTTGGCGCCGATAGTGTTGTCGTGATTTTGTTGGCGTCTTTTCTGTTTGTAACGTCTCGAAGCCACATGTGGGCTGTGCCGGAAACCGTAGTGGAGGGCTCTGGATTAATTTCACCAACCTAGGGCTTCAACGAGTATCATAATGGGATGGCATGAAACCGTTCTCTCTTTTATTCCCCGTTTGGATGCGGGCACCGCGGCCATGAATCGACGAACCCGCTACCTTGTGCTCAGCAGAACTGCTCAGCCGCTGCGATCTGACTGTAAGTAAGAGATGACAGCCCAGAGCGGCCGGTGCGTGTGCATGTGCGTGCGCGTGCGCGCGTGCGTGCGCGCGTGTGTGCGCGCGTGTGTGTGTGTGCGTGTGTGTGTTTGTGTTTTACCCGCCGCAACGTGCGCAGTCCACTTCATGGAATGGCCCGGTACCCCCCTGAAGATGGCTGTAGGCACAAGTCTGCGGGCTTGTTGGCGACACTTCGTTGTTATTTTTACCCTAGGTTAAAATTTTCCTCGGGGTAAAATCGGTCCCAGCAAATCTGCCATGTTCTTAACATCCGGCGAGTATTTTTTTTTCCAACGCGACCACCGCCAAGTCCTCGCAGAGAAGGGTGCATAGAAACGTGGCTCCCCTCGATGCCAACGGATTAAGAGAAGATGACGGGGACAATTGGCGTGGCGCTGAAGGGTAACTCAAAAAATGGGTCACCGGTACAGACCGGGATGCTGCAAACAAGCTAAGCAAAGAGTTTAGAAGCTCCAATTTGACGGGGTACAGAAAGCCGCCATCGCGCGAGTTACGCGGCCCTATGGAGCCTGTTCAGTTGTGTCCAGGAGAAATCATCGCTGACCCACCGCGCTTGCCCATTTCACCATCCACAGACGGTGGAATCCAAGAATGAAGGCTCGTGAAGCGCAGTGGCATTTCAGATGAATAAGCCTCACGAAATATTTTTAAAGTTATACTGAACCAAACTTTTGGAGCTGCTCTTTTGCATGTAAACAAGAGCTTGACTGGTAAAATTGATAAATGCGACAAGCATTTTAGCGAAAAGAGGCGGAGAGCACGTTTTTTTCTCGATTTTATTGCCGTGTCGTTGCGCCTGGCGGCCGCCTGGGGAAGCTGCGACTAGACGTCATAACATCCGCGCGCCCACTGTTCCCGCAGGAGCACGATTGCCATCGATACTCGTGGAGAAGATCAGAAGCCTTATCGCTTGGTCTACCCAAACTGCAGCGCGACACCGCGTTTCGAGTGCCGCGACGAGGGTGTCATCACGTCATGCGCTTCACCTCGCGCCGGTCGGGAGGGCTTGGCGCACGCTCATAAAACATCGAAAATAAACCATCCGCTGAAAAATATGCGAAGTGACGACCAGATTTTGATGTAATCACATTCCGAGAATCTATTTTCAGCGTTTTTGTTAAATTTTAAGATTCTGCTTCAGTATCCCTTTAAGGATCGTGCATCTGTGAGAAAAGGAGAAACGAGACCCTTCTGTGGCGATCATCCTTGTGTCATAGACACGGTGTGCTATTCCTAAAAGATAGTAAGAGCATTCGGCAATGTTAGGCCGCACGAGAACTTCCCTGAGCATTCTGAGCGCAGCGCACTTCGGAAACCAGTATCAGGAAAGAAATATAACGACATTGTAGGTCTACGTGGCGTTCTGCTGACCTCTGATCCCTCACTGCGACGTGCGTGCTTACGCCTGTACACTCTTACTTTCATTAGTCCAGTTGCACGAGTGAAAAGTCCATTGAAGTCGGCGAAAGTTAAGTAGGCGCGCAACTTACGTTACCTTACGTAGGTACGTAGGCGCCTTTTTTTATAAAGAACTGTGCTATTCTGGGGTCAATAAGGTTGACTTATAGGGACATTGAGGACCACTCTTAACAATTTTTTTTTGGAAAAGACTATTTTGTGGTTCCTCTGTCTAAGTTGATATTTGTCTTTTTGGCAGGTAAAGACGCCATTGTTGCTAAGAAAATTGTATTTAAAAACGGCGCGCATGCGGGAACTTCGGGGTTCGATCCCCAGTGCCCCCCCTCCCCCCCCCCCCCCCCCCCGCGCACAAAATTCCCCTCCACTACTAGAGTGCACACCACCTGAAGTCGACGAAGGTAGCGCGAGGCACATGCAGAGGGTCGTCAAGTGATCACGGAAGAGAATAAGGTGTGGGTTCGTGGCATGTGCATATCATTGCAAGGCTGTGAAAGTCATTGCTCACGAAATGTTTTCCTGCCTACCATGGCTCCTGAAGCGCTGAATGAGATGCACTCACGTGGTGAAAGAAATCATTATTCAAGCATAGTGGTTTTCTCAGTGATTTGCTGTCTAATTTGCGAAGATATTGCTGGCATCTATAAGGTTGCCTTCAGATAGCAAGTAGAAATTCGCACTGCGCATACCATAAAAGACGTTTTGGTGCTGATGTTCGAAAAATGAAACAGTAAATAAGTGTGTGTAAGTGTAAGTAAGTGTAAGTGTGTTTACATTTTTTTTTTCAGGTTTATTCCACAATGCATATTTGAATTGTCAATAGCGATTATCGCCATCAAAACATTCCTTCATAATGCGGCATTTGCACGGTTAAGTTTGACTTATGTTCAGGCCACGTATAGCCTTTTTCAAAACTATACGACTCGCTCTATCTGCTTCTGGGCTGAGCAGTGAGGCTGGTTTTGCTTCGAATGTGTTCGGAATCTCTTGAAGCTGAGGGGAGAACCTTCCGTCCTGACCTGCAAAAGCTTCACTGCACGACTCAGAAACAAACCCTTCGGGCAGTATACACTCCTGACAAGGGCTGTATGGCAGATTTGTTAAAGTTGCCCTGCAACACTTATTGAAGCGATGCTGACTATGATTCACATTAATTCTTAATGTTGCCGATTCAGATCCAAAATGCAGGGAGAAGTTGTCGCACCTCCAACATAACTTAATGAAGAAAATTAAAAAAATAAAAGCTAAGAAACTCCTACTCTGAGCTCGGTTTTCGCAACGGCATTCATGTGCCGTTTCACTGTCCCTGGGGCGCAGTTTTGCGCGGTCATTTGAAGCAACCTACGCGCATACTCGGTGGAAACTTACAAGCTATGGTTGCCTTTTCAGTTGTCCTGGTTTGCGCTCGAAATGTCGCCGTCATTTCCATCGCTATATAAACACGTGTACTCCAGATAAAGGTCAGGCGTTCGCTTGGCAGCAATCTTATCTTCCGGGCACTTCCGGGTAACCATGAATCCAGCGCTCCTCCGGTTGCAGCAGGTGACGTGGGAAGGCTTCGTGGAAAAGGAAGCTCGTTGGCTTCTTCATTTTATCAAAGCTATCATTGCTGTCCCCAGTGGGTACCAAGCCTAACAGACGCGACAGTTACCTGCAAAGTCGCTGAATATGTAAAAGTAAACACGGAAAGCTTCAAAAGTAGAGAGATAGGCGGGGCCTTCAGCGACAGGCATATATTGATGAACTTTCAATATTGAAGAAATTAGCAGTAAACTAGGCCTTTACCAGTGATCAGACGTGGGGCGTGGGTCTCGTCATATCCGGTGCTGAAAACAGTCGCTGAATGGTGACACCGGAAATGCTTAATCTTTGCTTCTGTAGCTAATGAAATCATTAGGCATCAAAATCGGTGCGAAGATTGACTCAGATATAATTACTAAACCCAGCTCTGCGCCACGCACAAATAAACCGCATATACTCAGCATTGCTCAGTTTGTATTGCAGGGCCCCTTTGGGACAGATTAGTCACTCAAGCCAAAAGATGAGCGTTAAGGTTGCTTGGGAATAGGCAGACCATGCGCGGCGGATGAAAAAGTGATGAAGAAAGGATTGATGCGGTAACTGTGCTGCTGCGGCAGCGGCAGCAGCTAGCAGGATGCCTGCTGTGTGTGTTGCATTGACGTAATGCAATTACTTGGGGATGGCTCCGCCTCATCAGCTGCGTTATACTGCGCGGCGTACATTATACACGTCTGCGCGGTATCTTATTTACAGGTTATGGCGCAATTTTGGAAACGCAAGAGAGACGGAGCTAAAGCCGGCTGGATAACTACAAGAAAGGGCAAGCAGATAGGGTAATGTAAACGAAATATATATAAAAAAAATGAAACGCCACACATGCCGTAGGTTTCATCCAGCGCAGTCTGCGATGAGCGCAGCTTTCTGACTACGTAGCTGCATGCTGTTGAGCGCCCTCTTGACGGCTCTGACGAATGCAATAATAAAAAAAAAATATACTAACCTTGGTCTTCGTTTTCACGAATGCTTTTTGAATTTAGAAAAGCCTCTTTAAAGAGCATGGATGGCAGTGCGTGTCTGTGACAGTGCCTGCATTTGCATCGCGGAGAATGAAAGCATGATTTGCTTAATAAAAAAGAACGAAAAGGAAATAAAGTAAAAAGTGATTCCAACGCTGGTTATTGGTCTAAGGCCTGTTTTAAAAGCGCCCAAAAAATTTACTTCGCTTTCTTCTCCCAGTTTACAGCTCCTATCTCTCCCCTATACTTTTTTTTTCGCCCTAGACATATCTTGCGTAGCAGTTATCACTGTCAGTTTGTGACCCTGGAGGAGAGCTACTACTCGGGGATTTCCTTTTAAGGCTTGTCACCTTGGTCAACATCAATTACCCTGGAGGGCCCCGATGGGGCGTTACATAATAGTTGGGAGAACAGAAGGTGATAGTAAATTACAAGAGGGCAGTTTTATTTGGCGCTGCCAGAACAAAGCTTATCGGACTCGAATAGCGTAGAAAGAAAGAAAGAAGAGGCGCACTACATGCTGCAATGAGAGAGGGCCATTGCGTGGGCGCTATTGCGAATCTGACTGAAATTATGAACGTTTGAGAATTGCCCCGACGTCTTTGCTCTCACACAATCTAATCTGTCGCCATGCTTAACTGTAGTACTTGGAAGGGCTCATAAATGACGGTCACTTCCCTTATCTCTGTGGGCTCCGCTCTCTGCCCGCCCATATTTACGAGAGAGAAATTAGACATGACGCCCAAAGTAAAAAAAAAAAAAAATACGCGTTTTCATCATCCTGGCGTGCCCAATAGTGCTCGACGTAAGGCTGCATTGAATTTATTCATAGGTTTTTAATCACCAAGATAACAGCGCGGGTCGTGGGTTATGCCATACTGGAGGGTTCCGCCTGGCGCTCGTGTGCAGAAATCTCTGCCCACACGAGCGTCTCTGCGTGCCGCCTCCGTCGAAGTTCGGCCGCTGAAAGCGGAATCGAAATCGGTGCCTTAAGCTCAGCAGCCAATAGCATGGCCTGTGCTCTACCACGGCGGGTAAATGTGTCGAACAGGTAGACAGACACGCTGAATATAATAAAAGTTCTATGTTTTTCTCGAGGCTCCTAAACGAAAAGAAAAGAGCTCATAAACGTGTCCCTACCTTTTCTCTTAGAAGAAAAGTTAGCGTCACTCAATTACAGCTGATGAAAACAGATGTGAACCGGTTCGACAGAAGCCACCAAGGATGACAGGTGATTGTTGGCAACTCATGAGTCCAAGAAGCAAACAGGAAGAGCTTTACGAGTCTGATATAAACTGCTCGGACTTTGCAGCTGCGCCTACGCACTCATTCTTCAGGATCATGTAGTCGGACGATGAACATTAAAAGTACTAGCAGAGTGCAGTGGCAATCTGTGACATTAGGTAAACTGAAGCTAAGGGTAGATTTTTGGCAAACTTACAACACGGGCGGAAACAACCCTTGAAATAACAGCACACAACAGAACAGCATGCGTCAGAACAGCACCCGAAAAGCAGCACAAGAAAACAGTGCCGAAAGAAAAACAGCAGACAGAAAAAACAGCACGGCGGTGCTGCGTTCCTTCAAGAGCGCGTACAGAAGAACTATAGGGGTTATGTAGTCCTCGCTTACATGGCCTTTATGATGTAGGTTTTTCAGTATTACGCAAGCATAATCTGGGCACCTGAGAGAATCATTGCGCCGGCAGAGTAACTGACCGCTTGATTATCGTCGAGTACCCGGAAGCAAAGTGGTTCGACGCTGACGAATTAACCATGTATACGACTGGAGCCAATAGACGATACTTAAATGTGAGGTTGCGCTGTCGTACAACTAATTGCCGGCGGAATAAGCAAGGCTAATTCCACCTGTAGCATACAACAACTCAACTCAACTCAGCTTCAAACAACCAGTTCATAAAGCGTTTACAAGCCTAGAGGTCTTTTGAGGAAAAGCATCTACGTGGCACACACAAAAAGTGTCTTCCTAAGTACTGTACATAAAGCATAACGTAACCTAGCAAAACAAAGTCGCTGCCTTAAGGGTTGTGCATTACACTTTGCGGTTGTGACTATGATTCACCCCTCCTGCAGCGTTGCACCTACAACACTGCGCTATATTGTCGCCGTGCTTGATTTTCCTGTACTCTTCTCTCACCGTGCTGTGTTTTCTATGTCCTGTACTGACACTGTGCTGTTTTCTCCGGCGTGCTGTGTTGACGCATGTTGCTTTTCCCTGTGCTGTTTTGTCGCTTGCCGTCTTTTGTATACTGTTTTACCAAGTGCTGTTTTTTCGTGTGGCCATCCTAACCGACTCAGAGGAGACAGTGTTTTCATTCAGGTAAACAATGTGGCGATGGTCGATAGAAGTAATTTCCACTAATGGTCGCTTTCTGCAATCAGACGCCTCAGTGCCCGGTTCTTTTATCCAAACGAGCAATTAATCGCTAGCATTCCTACGAGTGGAGCCAAACGGTAAATAAAGAATGCTACACAACTTTCTCAGTATCTCTGCAAATAAAAAAAAGCCTAATATAGCTGCGTTCCTGCGGATGCTAATGAATAATTAATCTTTTGATTGATGTCTACTCCACCGCGGGGATACCTGTAAACTGACTGGACTAACTTCATTCCTGCGTCGAGTTCGTTATATTGTTGGACTAGCGCTGCCATATTCTAGTCGTCTTGCTTGCTTAGCTGCTTCGCAAAGCGGAAGCCCCGGACTGACGGTGGCCCCGGATTCTGGTCCCGGACCACTATGTTTGCTATAAATGCGTCGATTCTGAGAAAGTGCTACTGCTTCTCACTCTGGCCGTACCGCGACGCTTAAATAAATGGATGCAAATGAATAATTATTCATTTTAATGAAACCTACTCGCCATGGGGAATTCCCCAGTACATACTAGCGTTGACTGTTCTTTAACTCAAACAACATTCACAAAACGAGAGGTAGTTGCTCAATTCAGCTTCGAGGCGCTTGATCTCGCGCCAAATCTATCTTCCTTTCAGGTACCTTTTCAAATACTCATACTCGAGCAGAAATTAAAGGTTTTAATCAAAAACCTGAAACAGCCGACAGGGATCCAGAAATAAAATTCTTGCGAAGGATTATTTTTTTTGTATTGGTTATTTAGTCTTTCTCCTGAACTTGGTGCTATGTTTTTAGCAGAAAGGAAACGCAGGAACGCACTGACAGCAGAAATGCAGCCACGTGAAGAAAATGAAGCGCAAGTAGTATTTACGGGTATGAGCCAAACGTTAATCATTCTCAGACTGTGGCGCGTGAAAATAATTAGAATTTTGCAATAACTTTAGGTTGCCTTCATTTTAGCTGGGGACTACATGCCTGCCGTTATCATGGTTTAGGCTTTTGTGCTATACTGTCTAGCCAACTTTTAACAGCTGCAGTTATAACGAATGCTCGCTTATTACGAACAAGGGTGGTGCTAGCGTCAATTTATGTATGAGCGCAATGACATTGTATCTGAGGAACAACAAACAAATGTGGCCACACAACTCGGTTATAGCGAACGAGGTGGCGCTGTAAACTCGAGCCCGAAGTCGAAAATCCCCGTTTCTTGCAGGAGCCGGGAGTAACGAGCGCCTCCAAGCCCCCATGCGACCTCCTTCCCCGCTTTATAAGGAAGGAACGCGACCACGCAAAGGCGAAAAAACAATCCCGGATGTTTGGAACAATGCCGCAACGTTTTACCAGATGCGGCCGTCAAAAACGCATGCCTTGAAAGGCGGTACCCAGCGCTGGAGAAAAGTGCAGTAGGCTTCGCGTTACCGTCCTTCTGGGCACAAGCATGGACAGCAGTGATCGGTGGCCGCCGTCTGTCATCGGGAAGGCTCGCAAGGCGCAGTGCTTTGGAAGCTACATTCTGGTGCGCTACAGACACGATACAAAGGGCTGGACGACGCGCGACTTTTTTTTCGCATGAGTGTTCCACTAAGCATAAATTTAGAGGTGGTATGGAGGTTAGAGGCGACTTGTTCGCCGAGTGGCTTCAAGAAAATAGGAAGGTCCTGTTCGTGTTCGATAACCATGCGGTGCACCACTCTTTCTCTGACTGCGGCGATCAGGCTTTTCTGCCTCCGAACGCGACGAGCCAAACTTCCACTTGGCACCGGCATAATTCACGTTGAGATCTCTTAGCGCATTGCTTCCGGAATGATTATTATAGATGATTCTGCGACGCCGTCTTTTAACTGAGCAGAACCAACAGCTCCTGGTTGACAGAACTATCTATTTTACAGCTAGCGCTCTAACGGTATCATTCGGCGAAATGTCGTCGTCGGCGTACGCCGCCCCTCAGCCCATCATCTGCAAATTTGAACGCGCCTTCAAACTCATCAAGACAATGCGGGTAGTTTAAATGATCATCTGACGGCTACTACCCTTCATCTTCGGTCAGTGACATTTCGGACGTCCTTTCCGCTTCAGATGCTGGCTGTGCTAGAAGAGAAATCGCTGCGAACAGTTTTTGTGTTGTTCGTTGTCACGCTGTGCAATTGCCCCAGAACTTCCCCATATCCTGTGAGCGCGCCAAGAAATTCACGTTGTATGCTTTCCGCAGTGGGCCACTTAAAAAAACCTTTCATAGCCAATGTTTTAAGAGGATAGGGTCATCTTCAATAAACTGCACATTTATGCTGCCCAAAGTCTCGATCGATGCAGGCGTGTTGCGCTGTCGTTTTTCAGTGATACGAAACGATTATTTTCTTTGACAAGTGTCATTCGGCTTTTCTACCTCACATTAAAGCCTGAAGGCCGGCTCATTGCATCCGTGAGGAGGAAGGAAATCATCTGCGAACGAAAATATGCTGGGGTATGAGTTAAAATCACATGGCTCAAAATTAAGGAAAAAAAATCAAGGAGTGCTGCGTTCACATCACTGCCATATTCATCCTGCTTTCCCCTCTTTATATGCGCTAAATGTTCTTCGCTTTCCACAGACAATATTATGATGATATACAGATAAGCAAAGAAATAAATGTTAAGCAATTGTGGTAAAAAATCTCCAGCAGTAATTTTTTTTTTCTGAACGACGCTCCTCACTTGGCCGTTTTTACCGAGGTACACATGAAGAAAAACAAGAAAAAAAGGAAACTAAACCTTAGCGCTGATTCCACGGTAGCTTAACGCATTGTCATCATGTTGTAATGTTCTAACAAGCCACAGCAAACGGCGATGCTCTGATTCATCCGCAGTTTGTTAACACTTCCTGACAGCTAGAACTGATACGCGCGAATTTTCTCGCCTCCTTGGCAAGCTATAGTCAGGTTCTGCAAATTACACACTTGTCCAGTGCCCAAACAGCCGCAAGAGGGCAGACTAGTGGGTCAAAGAGCCCTACACGGGGCCTGTGCGTCTCTCCTCGTCGGGGTTGTTGTGGTGCAAATGTCATCCTTTTGTTCTACTTTTTTTTTCCTTTTCTTTCTTTTCGCGTACTGCGTCCTTCTTGATATGTACGTACAAGTGAACGGAAAAGGCAAAGAAAGGAAATTTTGGGGGACAGTATTTTGGGAACGCGAGCTAAAAGACTGCAACCTGTACGTGATGTGTATTTCATGACAAGAAGAGAAAGACTGGCTTTTATACTTTTCTCCTTTCGGCTTTTTTTCATTATTCTTTTACATAATGATAGAGGTAAGGTTCAGACGCTGGAAGAGACAAGAGCAGGTTAGGGAACCAACGCAAGTTAATGACATCCTAGCTGTGATCGAGAAGAGAAAATGGGCATGGGCAAGGCATGCAGTGAGGACAGCCGGAAACCAATGGTCGCTTAACGTAATGGAGTGGACTGCAAGGGAACGCGATATTGCAGGGGGCAGCAGAGAGTCAGGCTGGAGAATGAGATTAGGAAGTATGTAGTGTTATAGGTCGCCATGGCTGGCGCACGCAGGGTTAATTGGAGGTCAATAGGGAAGGCTTCTGTTCTGCAGCGGACGTGGATATGCTGGGGATGATCATTACATCACCTATCCAGCCTTTCCACTCCCCCAGCACCCTTCCCCCCCCCCCCCCCCCCCCCGCACTTTCTTATTTCTTCGTTTCCTTCAGCTGCAGTCCACCGACTTTACTACTTCTGCCATGCCCTCCACATTCTCCCTCCCTCTTGTCCGAGCACCTAGTTCCGTTGCACCTCCTGACCCCCCTCCCTGCTTTTCAGAATTTCAATCTGATCCAATATCTTCCAATCTCCCCAACACCCCCACAGCATTTTATACGCTACCTTGGTCACCGCTTAACATTGCACCACCGGGTTTCTCTACCACCTGTAGTGGGCCTTCAATTTACCCAAACCACCATCGGTGATGGGAAGACCTTTTGCAAGAATTGTTCTTTCGGCGCCTAACCACACTGACCCTGTGAAGGCGGGACACCATGCAAACGCGCGAACTACAGTCTGCAGAAATTGGTGCCCCCATCATTAATTCAACTCGATTCTTTGCTCCACCGAACACGCGCCTTTGAGGACTGGAGCGTCATTCGTGAACTGTCTATACCTGACAAAAAAAAAAAAAGGCAACAAGCTCGCGTCGCGATGAACAAAAGAGGCAGGACGAAGGTGAAAGTCCACTCCGGAGATTATTCCCAAGAAATAGACGAGGAGAGGGCAGAGTAGCTTGGCTTAGCGTGCTAGCTGCGTGCGGACAAGTTCGTTATGCTGTAGTACCACTAGACGAACACGTGCTCGTCTTATGGTGCTTCAACATAATGGCTCCCTACCGACTCGCCCGAATATCCAACCTTTTAGGGATAACGGAGCGCGTGCGTCACCGGCGCGTTCCGATTTTAATTCTATGATATACTAACATATTACTTCCCCCATCTTACGCAGAAAATTTTGATATTATTAAAATAACTACTTCCTTTTTTTTCATCCCAGACAACGAATGCTTTCGGAAGTAAATGTTGTTCAATGCGGTTGGATAGTTGCACTTATGTTTTACATGTGCGTAGCACTTGACACAGGAAAAGGAAAACTGTTCTCATTGGGCGATTTACGAGGTAGATCAGCTACAAAAGTTTCAATAAAAATTTCTGCGAACAGGTGAAAAGCGATAACTTTAATGGAGTCAATTTTATCAACTGCTATTTTGTAAATGATCTCCACATTTATTGAATACGTATTTTGGAAGCATGGAGTCTCTTTTCGTAACGCTACTCTACTATTATTTATGTCAACTCGTAAATTAGATGCTATTTCATCATAGCCCAGCTCTCGAATATCTTAACTGTGGTCGTTGATAGCGGCACTGCGCAGCGCTGTGACCATCCGATACTGTGATGAAATGCTTGGTGAATATACAGCGCACGGCACAACAGAAGGACGGAAACACTGAAGGACACACACGGACGCTGACTACCAGGTGAATTTTATTTCGGAAGAACAAAGAATATGTAGTCGAAGAAAGGGGCGGTACATCGAGAGAAGGCTTTGCGGTCGCCGGAATTTAGTGGTCATGTCAATGAATGAAACATGAAGTTACAAATAATGAACAGAATAAAAGTGATAAAAGCCGTGAGGTGTAAAGGGTAAATGCGCAAAAATGCTGCAATGAAGCTTTAAAAAGAGGAGCTCCCAAAGTACTCTTTTTGTTCGACCAATGTGTGGATCCACTCACTTTAATATGCGAAAATATGGCAGATAAGTTTTGTTTAGGTTTGGTTTATGGGGGTTTAACGTCTCAAAGCGACTCAGGCTATGAGGGACGCCGTAGTGAAGGGCTCCGGAAATTTCGACCACCTGGGGTTCTTTAACGTGCACTGACATCGCACAGCACACGAGCCTCCAGAATTTCGCCTCCATCGAAATTCAGCCGCCGCGGCCGGGATCGAACCCGCGTCTTTCAGGTCAGCAGGCGAGCGCTGTAACTACTGAGCCACCGCGGCGGGTGGAAGATAAGTCTATGAGGCTTCTTGACTTGCGGCTGCATTTTTTCTGATACGCACACCTGTTAGTCCTTTGAATCCAGAGGTAAAAAAAGCCATTCCTCTCATATGCGTATGCTCATACGAAGCTAGTAAAGCAAGGAATTATCAGCCTGTGTTTTCGTAATGCTCTTCAGAAATCTGGCGACCATCGGCTTCAAGACAGCTTGTAAAAACTGGTAGAGCGCCTTCTAGCACTGGTCGAACAAGAAAATTTATCGGCTGACAGTGAGAACCAGCGGAAAATAAAAAAAAAAGTTTTTTAGAACTTGTTTAATGTCTTCGGTGAAACATCCTGTATATGTGGAAGCACTAGAAAGACTGAACCGTTTCCCGAACCGGCTCGGAACGGTTCCTCTGATTCGTTCAGCTTGGAGTTAGTTTAAAAAATGACGAAAAATATTCGGGTTCGTTGCGGTTCCGGTTCCGGTTTTGGGCGAGAATGTGAACTCGGTTCTGGTTTTCTGCTCGGTTCTGGTTCGACCCGCTGGTTATTGTATGCGATTCTTTGCAGTATGTGAAGCACGGATACCTCTATAATTTTTTTAATGAGCGAGAGATGCACAAAGAGTGGCAATTGCAAAATCGTACAGACTCAGAGGGCACCATAAAAGGCGCAATCTAGAAAATATATCTAAATTCTGAACTTCTGTTGTCCCTGCGCTGGGAGAACAAGACTTTGGCCTCAGTTTGGGTATTGCCATATTAGTAGTAAGGAAGGGAGGGCTTCCAGCCGCGGGGTGTTGAAAATGTGCCTTCCTTCTGCGAGTGTTTCAGATGCCGTGTAATTTTACAGCGTGCGAATGGCTCTTCCCCAATGAAGTTACAGCTACGAAAACCCGCCGCGGTGGCTCAGCTAGTGGCGTTCGGCTGCCGAGCGCAAGGACGTGGGATCGAGTCTCGCCGCAGCAGCCGCGTTTCCATCGGAGGCGGAATTGAAAAGACGCACGTGTGCTGTGCGATGTGAGTGCACGTTGAAGTTCCTATGGCTAGCTGCGATATTATAACAGAATTATTGCACCAGTTATTGCAAGTTCGCGAGGTGCTACCAGTGGTCCAGGAAAGCTTTCTCGCTAATCAAGATTTGCTGCGTAACGAAAGTGGAGTTTTAAGTTCTCTACGTCATCCTCCCTCTAATAGGAACTAAACCTTCGTGCGTATTAAGAAATATCGTTTTAAATAACATCGTGTGGGCGTCTGCGGATCGACCATTCAAGGCAGTGGGGCGAAGCCCTCCGGAGGAGGGAGCAAGTATGCGCCTGCGCAGAAAGCGCACCAGCTGCAATGGACGCTAGCAAATCATGGGTCAAAATTTAAAAGTGATCGCGATATTGGCAGATATTTTTGCTATCGTGCATTGGGCTACTACGGCTGCAGGATGGACGGTTACAAGTATATCAGGAAGAGTCCTTACCTGTGAGAGGCTTTCATAGTTCAGGCTCAGGCTTCCTAGCGTAAGCTGTAGATTATGAATCAGTAAAAAGACATTCTGAGGAAGGGTACACTCGATGACCGTAGCACCAGATCGTTCAATCTGCACAGAAGCATACACTTTCGTTGCGTCGATTCATACGGCTCTGACCAGCCGTCCATCAGGTTGATTATACTCGATACGCTTGAGAATACTGGTCAGCTATTGGCCAAGGCTTGGCAGCACCCAAGTTGGCGCCTGCAAAAGAAGTAAATTAGGTGCTTCGTTAATGCCTTGCTCCAAGTTTCACCCCGAGATCGGGTGCGACAATTAATAAAGTTCTTGACCGTCCCTTCAAAATATGGCACTGCAGGGCTGATACGGCGAATTAAAGAAAGCACATTATTTCATTTCAATTGACAAGTTTGTTTTGTACCACATAAGAAAACAAACAAATTTTTCATTTATTTATTGCACACCTCAGACGCCCCTAAGTATAGGATATTATAAGAGCGAAAATACAACACGATACGCAAGATTTATCCTAAATTGATGAGGCTGGGTTAGAGCCTAATATTTCCGATGACATTCTGAAAATGGTCGGCGCTGGTGGGGAGTGTGGCATCGGCAGACAGGTCATTCTGGCCGACTACTGTCTGGAGAAATAACCAATGTAAGTCTGCAGGGGTACGTGCGCACGGAGGATAAACGGCTTTAGCGTGACTGTTGAGGAGCGAAACGTGATGAGCTGGCTTCAGATCTGCGAGGGACAAGTGAGGAAATGTGTGAAAGAGGCTCAGTCTGTAGATTTTGCGCCGTATCCTAAGGTCAGACATGTTAGCTTTTGGTTTCATAACAGTGACACTAGTTGGATGCAGCTCACATGTGAAACATTCTTCGACAAAAATTTTGGATATCGGTTATAAAAATATTAACGGTTCCGATCTTCTTCCATTCTTCCGATGTGCAGCAAAATTTTCGTTTTAAATTGTTTCTATCGGTCGCACCGAGCAGTTAAGACTGCCATAGGAAATCAATGCTGAACGGTTTTGATGATAGCAAAAACGTTAATAGCATAAAAATGCTTGCCTACCGACGGGAGGTCTGCGGAATATTGAAAGTTATTGTGAAATCTTACAATATACCAAAATATTACGTTCATAAACTGGTTCCCGTTCGAAAATGCTTTTGCTCAGTATTGTCGGGCATAAAAAAACCAAGCGGAAATGCCCCTCAAAGGAGCCCCTCCAGCCAATGGCGTCGACCGGTGCTCCCCCTTGGCCAATTTACCCCTCTCTCCCTTCACCGATCCCCTTGGACCTGCTAGCGTGGAATCACCGGGGGGGGGGGGGGGGGGGGGGGGGGGGGGCAAATGAGAATTACTCGTGGCTTAATATTTATATATTTATTTCGAAATACTGCAGGCCAGCATTGGCCCAAGCAGGAGGGGCATGCAAAAACACAAATCACAACACGACGTGAAAACATTTTATGTGACACACAGCAAAAATGAAACTTAAAAGATGCTACATAGCAAAGGCAAATAGAAATGCATGCTCAAAATTGAATATAGGAGAGTCACTTCCTTTTTAGTAAAGTAAAAACGTGTTTAGCGCCTGTTCCACGTTAGGAGAGTTAAAAATCGATTCAGGGAGTGCGTTCCAATCTGCTATTGCTTGAGAGAAGAAACTGTGCTTAAATGCGTTTGTTTTACCAAAAAGATGCTGTAAGGAGGGCTACCTACTATGGCGGGTCCTTCGAGCAGTGGAGTGCCTGAGGAATGAAGGGGGAGAAATGCTAAGCTTACCTGCGATAATTTTATGAAGGAAAGACATACGGTAAAGTTTTCTGCGCGAACGAAGCAACGGAATGTTATTGTGTTTCATGAGCTGTGTTGGGGAGTCAGACCTTCTATATTTATGAAAAATGAAACGTACTGCCTTCCTCTGGATGAGCTCTAGTTGACAGATATATTTCTTGGTGTGCGGCTCTCAAATTTCAGAAGAATATTCAAGTTTGGACCTGACAAAAGTTTTGTAAGTCAAAAGCTTAATATTTCTAGGAGTATGTTTTAATTTACGTCTCAAGAAGCAAAGCTTAGAGAAAACGGCTGAATATATCTCAGAAATATGAGTGCCCCAGGTTAATGGGTTGTTAAGAGTGATTCCTAGATATTTATAGTGTCAGACCTCTCTAATGTGACTGTGGTGAAGGCGATATTGGTAATTACCGAAATTTTTTTCTCGTAAATCCGAGAAATACGCTCTTATCAATGTTTAAATACATGTTCAATTCTTCACACCAGTGGCATATTTTGAGCAAATATTCTTGAAGCAATTGAGGATCTCTAATTGGTGCTATTTCTTTATATACAACGCAGTCATCTGCGAACAATTTTATTGACACAAGCGGAGGAATGGTATCAATTAAATCATTTATATATATTTAAAAAAAGCAAAGGTCCTAACACACTACCCCGAGGAACACCAGAAGTAACAGGAAGCGATTCAGAAAAAGTAAAATTCACATCAACACAGTGACTTCTACCACTTAAATATGTTCTGACCCATTCAATAAAGTACAACGGAATACCAAGTAAATGAAATTTATAAAGGAGCTTTGATTGTGGCACCTTATCAAAAGCTTTCGCCATATTAAAAAAAAATAACATCGACCTGTCCCGAGTTATCCAGCACTCTAAGAAAATCATCAATACTCGTAACCAGTTAAGTGATGGTCGACATACCCTTCCAGATCTGTGATAAAAAGGTGACAGAATATTTTGTTCATTTAAAAAGTCAATTATAAAGCGGGCCACGATCTGCTCCAGAAGCTTACAGGATGTAGAGATAATTGATATCGATCGGTAATTAGTCACGAGTAACTTGTCCCCTTTTTTATGAATCGGCACAACACGAGCCTTCTTCCAATCTTCTGGCAACTCTCTGGTTTATAGAGATCAAGTGAAAAGTTTAGCCAGATGCTTCGAGATCTGACGCGCGTAACGCTTTAAAAAGGCATTTGTAATGTCGTTCAGAACATAGGCCTTCCGAATATTTATTTTTCGCAGGAAAGAGAGAACCCCTTCTGTGGAAATAACAGGAACTTCGTTAGGATCGAAGAATTGTTTGGGTTCATCAACAACCATATCTGAAAGGCTCCCGAAAACACTTTGAAAGTACTTGCTAAAGAGTTGAGCTATTTCCTTCACATCAGTGACGAGGCTCCCATCCTCACTTCTAATTTCTATGAAGGCTTCCTTTTGTCGACCAAGGTATTGCCAAAATTTGCACGGATCTGTTTTCATGAATGAAGGAAGGGTGACCTTAAAGTAATGAGATTTTGATGTAGTCAGTGCCTGTGCTAATTCATGTTTTAATATCTGCAAATGCTGAGAAGATAAGGAGTGACGTCGCCTAAGACATTTAGCTTTCTGCTTCATATGAATAATATCACGACTCATCCAGGGGTTTCCACGCTTGTTTGTAATTTTTCGCCGAGGTACAAAATTTGCGGTACAAAATGAAATGCCCTGCTTGAGGCGTTCCCATAAGCTGTGTGTGTCACCTTCGTTGGTGCACACCAACACATCATCCAAATGATCATTAATAGAAGTGTCGTTAGAGCGATCAAAATCATGGACGTAGGCAACAGACAAATTGCAGGTGCTTATAACGTGATCAGTAGGAAAAAAAGCAACAACAAATGGCGATCCGAAATGCCCGGTTCAACTCTCAGTTCACCCTTAGAGAATAAATCACTGACAAAAAACAAATCCAGGAGAGCATTTTTACGGGTACAGTCACACACAAGTTGGTTAAGGTTTAAGTCTAACATAATGTCCATAATTACATCACTAGAAACAGGTCCCGTAAGCTAAACTCTCCCAGTCCAAGCCTAGTAAATTGAAATCCCCCGTCATAATCACATTATTTTCAAGCTTGGCTAGCAGGTGATTATATAAGCTCTCAAGAAATGCGATATCAGTGTCAGGAGCGCGCTAAACTGCACATAATAAAAAAGATAAAACCCAACACGACACATTTAAAAACAGACTTTCATGATCACGACTTTGGTCGAGGACAGTGACCCGTAAAAATGACTTCACAATTACTGCGACACCCCCGCCCCTTGCACGACCCCTGCTAAAGACGCGTTAGCCAGGGGGAATAATCTCGTCACTATTTATTTTAACAGGCAACCATGTTTCTGAAAGAACAAAAACGTGTGGGTCATAAGAAAGTAGTAGTAGTTCAAGGGCGTCAGTTTTGTTCTTAGTAGTACTTCTGGAGTTAAGGGACAACACGCGTAGATCACGTGCTTGGGCCTGCAACCGCTATCTTTCAGAAGACTCGCCTCCTCTGATAGGCGCTGGAACACGTGTATTCGATGCGCTGTCCCGCATGCAGTAGGTGCTATTAGTTCGCAGTTTGTCATGCAAAAAGGAAACCTTCTTGCCCCTATCACCTTCATTTTTTGCCCTCAGCCAAATTAATTTACGCCTTTTAACAGTCTCCGCAGAATAGTCGTTTTGGATAGACACTCCGGTCCCTTTTAGCTGTCCAGCGCTCCTCCAAACCTGTTGTTTTTCAAAGTAATCCTGGAAGTATAAGATAACTGGTGAATTCGCACATCGGCGACCTAACCTAGGATTATAACGTGGCGGTCGCCGAGGTGCGAATTCACCAGTTATCTTATACTTCCAGGATTACTTTGAAAAACAACAGGTGAACAACAGCAGATGCCCCTCAATGTAGGTCCTCCAAGTCACTTGGAGGACCTACATTGAGGGACATCTGCTGCTTTGTTCTTTAGTTGCGTCTGACTATGAAACAATAAGGGAAATCTGAAAGGATGAACCTAACTGCGCGACTTGCACTGATCCAAGTACTTTAGGCAGATACGAATTCTGAGGGTCCCATGCTGCATATGCAGAGTAGAGGTTTGGACGAATTAACATTACAAAGGCGACATACTTAACAGAGTAAGAAGCTACTCGCAAATTACGTCGTAATAGTTGCGATATATGCCGACCAATAGTGATAATGCAATGTGTTAACTCCTAGGTGCTTACATGGTGATGTGGGTGAAATAACAGCGCCACAGAGTTCATAGTTAAGCATGGAGTAAGGATGTCGACGATGAAAAGAAATTAGCGAGCGAAGTTTTTGTACATTCTGAGATATTAGCCACGTATTGTACTAATATTAAAAGTAAAAAATGTCAGACTGGAGGACGCGGTCATCATCGTTATTGTAAATGGGGCAATAAATAACACAAATGTCAGCCAATAGGTGAACGTTGGTGGAAATGTTTGAAGCGATGTAATTTATATACTGTATTAGAAAAAGTAGACAACCCAGCACAATGCCGTGAAGCCCGCCTGAAAGTACAGGACACCTGGAAGTGGTATTAATGGCATACACAAATTGCTGTCGGTTAGTAAATAACTAAACAGTCAACTCAAACACCTGAGGATGAAGATTAAGACGAGAAAGTTTTAAAAATTGCTGTTTGTAAGGAAGCTTGTCAAAGAATTTTTCGAAGTCTAAAAATAGGGTGTCAACGGGAATGTTAACGTCAAGGCTAGCTTTAAGATCGTTTGTGAATAATGCTAATTTTTTTCACTAGAGTGGCCTTTATGATGTCCATGGAGGTTGGGATGAAAAAAAAGAACTCATTAGAAGAATTACTGCACGTAAATGAGTTGCATTTTCCGTTAGTTTAGAGTAAACCCAAGTAAGGCATACGGGGCGATAGGTACTGGCTGACTGTGAAGACGTTTTTTTTCGATACTGAATGACCTTGCCTACCTTCCAGTCTTGCGGAACCGAGCGTGGTCAAACAGACAGTAGGAAAATACTCAAGTGCTTAGTGTTCATAATATTTATTTATTTATTTATTTATTTATTTATTGGTACATACTGTCAATCCCATATGGGATTATAACAGGAAGGGCATAAGTTGAACAGTCTAAAGCACAACAAGGCAAGCAAGCATAATACAAAGGTAAACACAGCGTTGTGGGGGTAAGATGTTTAACAAGAAACTCAAGAATAGAAGTAAAGGGGTATAAACTTTCAAATGGACGGAACAGAAAACAGTAATCATGGAACAGAACAGACACTGGAAGCCAATGAATCAATATTTTAAAAATAATAGGCAAAAATGGAAGGTAATGCAACGGAAGAACATATAGGAAAGCACACACAATGAACACGATTTGTGCCTGACTGGAAGGCGGGTACATATGAAAAGTACGTCAAGCATTTATTCCGAACCCAGTTGGTGTTCGACGAGGGCTACAAAGGTATTTAATGATGAGCAGCTTGTGATGGTTGGGTCAAGGGTATTCCATTCGCGTATGGTTAGTGGGAAGAATGAGTGTTTAAAGCAGTCGGTCCGGAAAGTGTACTCGTTTAAAGTATGAGAGTGCTTATGGCGTGTGGGCCTGGTATCTGTAAAGGATAAATATTTGGAAGTGTCAATATGCAGCTGATTATTGAGCAACTGGTGCATGAATCTAAGACGTGCTAGTTTGGCTCTTTTCTGCAAGGTAAGCATACCAGCTTTATGGAGTAGGTCAGTTGGTGAGTCAGTTTGGCTATATTTATTAAAAATGAATCTGATTGCATTCCTTTGTACTTGTTCTAGTTTACTTACATGTTGTTTAGTAGAGGGAAACCAGACAGTATTAGGGTATTCAAGTATTGTCCTTACAAGGGTATTATAGGCTAATAGTTTTGTCTCTGATGGTGCTAGTTTCAGGCGTCTTCTCAGGAAGAAGAGTCTTTTTAGAGCCTTTGATGTAATGTGAGTTATATGGGAGCTCCATCTAAGGTCATGGGATATGATTACACCGAGGTATTTGGGTTCCACAACTTGGGGGAGTAGGATATTGTTAATGACATACTGAGATGCTGATTTTTGTATTTTCCTGGTTATTGATAACGCGGCGGATTTTTTTACGTTTAGGTTCATTTGCCAATCGTCACACCATTTATTTACTGCTTCAAGGTCGTCGTTCAGAGCTACATTGTCTGCGGCTGAACTGATCTCGCGGTAAATAATGCAATCATCGGCAAAGAGCCTAATGTTAGAACTAATATTTGATGGTAAGTCATTAATAAAGATGAGGAACAAGACAGGGGCTTATACGCAACCTTGTGGCACTCCGGATGTTACAGGCACTAAGTTCGAGTTTTCCAGGCTAAGTGAGACGTATTGTGATCTGTTTGTTAGATAGTCTGATCCAAGTAACTATGGGGCTATTACCTAATGCAGATTCCAGCTTCATTATTAGTTTACAATGGGATACGTGGTCAAATGCTTTCGAAAAATCTAATAGTAATAGGTCTATTTGTCTTTGATTATCGATACTGGAGGATAAATCATGCACTAATTCAATTAGCTGCGTAGTTCTGGACAACCCCCTTCGAAATCCGTGCTGTAATGGTGATAAGATGTGTTCCCGTTCCAGGTATGTCGTTATATGTTTTAGGATGATGTGTTCCAGGAGTTTACAAGTCGTGGAAGCGAGTGAAATGGGCCTGTAGTTTGCGACATCATCCTTGTTTCCGGATTTGTGTATCGGTATGATTTTTGCAATTTTCCACTCATTCGGAAGAGCACAGGATGACAATGATTTGTTAAAGATTATGCATAGATATTTGGCTGTCCATTCTGCATACCTCTTAAGAAATGAGTTCGGCAGGTTGTCTGGGCCTAGTCCTTTCTTTGTGTCTAAAGCAAGTAATAAATTTAGTATTCCTGACTCGGTCACAGTGAGTGGTTCTAGCTGCTTTTCGTTGCTGTAGTTTAGGTGTGGAGCAAAACCGTTATCTTTAGTAAAAATCGATTGAAAGTAGTTGTTTAGGGATGTGGCAGTAATATGGTGTACTTCTCTTGAGCTTTCAGGTTCACTCTTTTTAGGGTTTATATAATCCCAGAATTTCCGGGGCGCGCGTTCCAAAAGCTTAGGTAGGGTTTTTGCGAAGTAGTTAGTTCTGGCTGCTTTGATTTTTGATTTCATTGTTTGGATGGCTATTGTAAGTTGATTTTTGGCTTGTGGATTTGACTTCAAATGCTTTCGCAGTCTTTTCACCTTCCTCTTGGCGTGAATGATGTCCCGCGTAATCCATGGATTTTGTTTCTTTGTTTTCTTTGTTTTAGTTGGAACAAAACATTGAATGCAGTGCAATACAATTGTTTTGAACCTAAGCCATAATATAATATTCTTCAATTAATTCTGTCTACACCAGTAGATGAAGCAAGTTTCAGGCATTCAATAAGTTTCATGATTCTACAGAGTTCAAATGTTTAGTTAGAGATTAAGGGGTGATCAAAAACAAGAAAAAATCTGGTCAGGTAGTATCAGGGTACGTGTTAACACGGAACAAAAAGTCGAATTTAAAACTCCGGCAGCATCGTGGTCTGGAAGAGATCAAGCAATGATCAATGATCATCTAGATCAAGCAATGAGAAAGACTTTGAGTGAGTAATGTTAATAATTTTACAAACATTTTCAGGGTTATTACGTAGCATGGAAGGCAGAAGGAATGAATAAAATAATCCCTTTGTTTTGTTTGGAGGAAAAAAGAACGAATGCAGCATCAAGCACGCAGACAGGTTTGCGCCGTGCAAGCGTGGGGTAGTGTACTATATACCCTTCTCCTGCGGAAATTGTGCGTAGGACAAACTTCGCATTGCATAAACTTAGAATCCAGGGGCACCACGCAGCAGTAGAGTCATTAGAGGGAGGTGGGCATCTTGTCGACCATTGTTACCACTGCCGTAATTGCGCGCCTCCGTTTCGTGAGACGCGAATCTTGAAAAAGTTTGCATCCTAACTCAGGAGAGAAATATACTAAGCGTACTGTATAAAGAAAGAAATTAGCTTTTGAGTCAGCGAAACACCAGCCTTGCTAACCAAAAAAGAGGCCGGCTATCTAGATGAATATTTGCGCCACACACGCCAGCATACCAGAGTAACGTGATGTATTGTTAGTCATTCTTCCAGGTGGGGTTATGACTCTGGTATAAATATGATGTTTGTGAAGAAAAACTCAGTTGAAGTTCCGCGATCGGTCCTGTTTGTTTCCTTCCTACTTACTTCTTTTCGTTTGCGCGGTTTCATAATGCATTGTAGTTCGAACCACTAACTAACCCACCTTTTGCTGTTGCATACGCTTTCACTGGGAGGTGGTTTTATGTGCCACGCATTTGATTTGAAACATCACGCCATGCATGTTCAGTGTGTTTCGCGCAACATTTGTCGCATTTATTTGTGCTGCAAAAAAACATTTTCAAATATGTCGCTGTTAATTTCTGCGCTCTTGTACGTAGTCGATGACGTCACTCGTGACAACACAGTACCGCCATCTTACACTGAGAAGTGAAAAAGGGACCCCGCGACTTCGTTACCGTAACAAAAAGTCTCTCTGGAATCAAATGTGTGCGGCGAAAGAATATTAACAAAATTTTGAGAAACATACTGCAAGGAACATACTGATGCCAGTAGCAGTGCATTAGCAACTTCGGAAGGTCGGCTAACGACATGAAAGATATTAAACGTCTGGGCAGTATATCCGGACACAAAGCTCAAGAACGAAGTGGAAAATGCCCCTCAAAAGGCCTTTCAGCCAATGACGTCGACCGATACCCATGACGTCGGGGTTAATCTCTGTGCAACTAGCGTGGCATCTCAGGGGGTGACAGATGAAAGGGGTTTAACCATAACTTAATTAGATTGCCCTCAGCGTCATGAAAATATTTTGACGCCATTGGCTAGTAGTCCTTTGTGGAGCATCTGCCGCTTTATCCCTGAGTTGTATCCGACCACAGATAACGCGATGCACGGCTTTGGTCACCAAATTCACCCGGTGTCTTGTATGTGTTTGTGTTTCATGAATAATAAAAAAAAAAACTCTAGAGTTCGGAGGAAATGCCAACAAGTCAACTGTACAGTTAAGTCTACAACACAAAGCAACAACTGACATTCACTTTAGTTTCCGTTTGAGTTGGGGCGCCATAATACGCTGCAGCTTCAGCGGATAATGCGCATAAATATTTTCGCAACAATCGCGCCATCGCGAAGCCCGTTTCCTCCGCGTGAGCGTCACGGATGGAAGGCCAAAGCTGTTTTGACGGCCAGGGAATAATTTCTTTGTCGGCACATTCATTTGCATGCTGAGTCCCCGTGAAGCCACTTGTCGTGGGCGTTGCGTGCTCTATCCGTCATTAGTCATTCGTCCGGACGTCTGAATCGTTCAAGATGTAGTAACTTGGTGATCTCGTGTGGAACGCATTTCTTTGAGAGGTCCGCGAAGGTCGGAAAACTAATGTCGGCAGCGTGTAATTCACGCCTATAGCAACGGGAAGCGCGGACCACGCAGTAAAGTAGAAGCAAAAAGTTGCGCATGGTTCGTTTCTCACACACGACATGAACGGATGTGTGCGGCGCAAAAAAGAAGCAAGCAAACGCTACGCAAGGCTGTTGTCAAGCGAACCATAATTGCGTTCCAGTCGAACGGCTGGTCTCTACGCAAGTTGTGCGCAGCTTTCGCAGTCACCGAACTATCAGTAAAAGGTGACACAGATCCCACACTGTTATTGACTCACTTTGGGATGTGTAACACCTGGTTGCTTTAAACTGAACATTGCAATGTGCTAATTTTGTATCTTGTTGTTGGTGAGTGGACAATCACGAAACGTACAAACCAATACCAGGAAATGGTAGCGTGCTGACTGGCTTTGACTATTCTACAGCTTTGACTGCAAAATATTTGCAGAACTGCCAGCAGAGCATTGCAAAAACGAATTATGTAGCGAATAAGCCAATGCCTTTGTCCCGCAACGTGCCCAAGGTATTTCGCATAGTTTCGAAGCGAAAGCTTCACTACGGGACCTCGGGCTTCAATCGCGGACCGTGTAAATTTGTTCTTCAGCTGAGTTAGTCAGAGGTAAAACCATGAAAATATAAATTGAATCAATATCCATGACTGGGAGTTGAACCCGCGGCTGCGCTAACAGATCTCCTTTCAGGGCCACTCAGCGAGACAACAAAGCTATCACCGCTTTTTTTCTTCAACATGGTATTTATTACAATGATGCGATGTTTATGTATACAAGATACCTACAAACAGTCACTGTTTTTTTTTTGTAGGCTATCGTCGCAGCGAACACGCCTCGTATTAAACTGCACCACACTCTCGCGCTGTGCATTGGAGAGCGTCGTCTTCATCAACTTCCATCTGCTCCGTCGCCGTGCACTGCCTGTTCACCGTCGTTTTCTACGAAGCACAAATCCGTGCTTTCGCTCCGATTCGAATGTATAGTAAACATTCTTTGTAGTTTTTGTTTCGGCGTCTCTCATAGCCTTAGTCGCTTTGGGACGTTAAACCCCATAAACCAACCATAAACCAACCAGTTTTTGTTTCTTTTTTTTGTATTATCAAACAATATAAAGAAGGCCCGAAACAAGCCAGAGAACAGAAAAAAATTGCTTTCTATGTGCACGTAGGTCGCATTGCCAGATCGGCGAGCGTAATGAAAAAGGAAGCCTGCGGCTTTTTTGACCATCCTATTTCCCATCACAGGGGTGCAGAAACAAATAACTACACAAAATATAACTAAGGACATTTGTGTTCTTGTGCTTAGTACCTGTTTTTTGCTGAATAACCTCATAAATGAGAAAACACGTTAGTAATCTTACTTGAATTGATGGGCACTCAATACATAAAACAACGATTGGTCGCTTAACGCAGCTACAGTGAAGAATGTCGTTATTAAATCTGTATTATATGGAGCGGTCTGCACTGCAAGCATGAAGCGAAAAATGGGCTTTGAAAGGCAATGACAGCCTGTAATAAAGGAAGGACATATTGTAATCTCCTACAGTATAATGTCTTTGCCGTGGCTCACTGTGCTATCTTTGTATAAATGTGATTTGCTGAATTGAAAACGAACGCGGAAAACCATTTCAAAAGAACAAATGGCGCTTGAGGTGCAAAAACAAGGCAAAAATTACACTGATCCCAGATGTTTCACTTCATCACCATCATCACCACCAGCCCAGTTACGCTGACACAGGACGGAGGCATCTTTCCTTGATCTACATTTATCGCCGTGTACCCTGTCCGAGCTAGTTGTCTGATTTAATCTTCCCACCTAAATCTCTGCAGCCCCAACTTTGTCTGCGTTCTCTCGGAATTCATCGTTACCCTGCGGAACATCGTTTATCTGTGCTCCGCATCTCTTGTCTCGGCTATGCTTATTTCATCGTCTTCGTTTCAAATAAAATATTTTAACAAACTCCAGTTTATTGTCTGTTCAGCGAGGCGCACTTCCTGTTTCTTACAGTACCCTTATAATTGTGGTTTCCATAGCTCGCTTCGCTGTCCTCAATGTAATTTTGGGCTTACTTGGGGCCCCTCAAGTTTCGGTGCGAAAGGTGAGTATTGGCTGGATACAATAGTTTTGAACTTTCATTTACAAGGATGTTGGCTAGCTATTTTTATAACCTCAGAATAACTGTCAAATGAACGCCAACCCACTTTTTTTTCTGCTTTTTGTGCCAATATTTTTGTTTTCATTTACATGGGTGAGTAAGGGGAGGTTGGTGCTTAAAAGCGGCACCAGCTGCTCCTTTTCGCAAAGGGGACGAGATCGCGCTACATCTGGCGGCATAATACCAAGCGAAACGCAGCTGCGACACTATACACAATGCCCAACATTGAGAGCACAGTGCACATGCCAGAAACTTGAACAGCAAATGTGAAGTAAACACTGAGAATGAGCAATCATAATCGCAGTAAATGGTAAATAATCAATAAAGAGAGCAAATGAACAATAAAAATCACTAATTACATAACTATGTTACAATTACGTCATAATCACAGAGGCATGAAGGTGGAGAGCAGAGGCGCTTACAACTATAGGTGAAACCGATAGACATATGTACGCTCCCAAAACCCTTGCGCATGCGCACGCGTACAAGGCAACAAGAAAATGGAAGCAAAACGTCTTCTCATCGTAAGTGTCACACACAGCCTGAAGAAAGCGGCTAACTGGTCTAATGTACCGGTGGTGTTCTCTGCCCTCCAGAAAGCATGCTGAGCGAAGCCGTCGCATAACTTGCGACAACCAGAAGTTTGACTGCCATAAGAGAGATGGTCAGCATTTCGTAAAACGTTCTACCAATGTCGTCTACGAGACTCCCTTGTCCTGCGGAAAATCCTGCATTGGCCAGACGTGGTGTTGCGCGAACTACCGACTTAAGGAATGTGAAAAAATACAGAAAATAACGAGGGTTAGCGGCCCGTAGAACACTGCAGGGCATGCACCAATTGTATACCACGGTTGCGCGATGTGGAGATTCTGGGCAGAGGCAGACAACAAACAGCTCGTGAAAGTTTGGAAGCCTTTTACATAAAAAAATGCGGGTTCCCACTGTCTCAATGACACATCTGTTTGTCTTTATGAGGCAGAGAAGAAATTCCTTCCGCGCCTATGATAAGACCTTTTGCTTGGATTTTCTTGTTGCCTTCTACGCGTGCGCATGCGCAAGCGTTTTGGGAGGGCATATATGTCGAGCGCTTTCGCCTCATTAAGCAGTAGTGAGTAATCGCCCGTGTTGTCTTCTTTCTTGTGTGTTGTACGTCTTGGCGCTGAACTCCTTTATGATGTCTGGTAACCAACTAGCCCAACAGCTAACACTTTTAAAGCACAAAGGTAATACACAAAATCGGTCCAGCCAACTATTTCAGTCATCGAACAGTATGATGCAGCACAGCGGAAGCAGCCATGGGACGTGTGGAGACAGTCAGGTGATGAATCTTATATCTGGGACTTGAAGCAACATCCAATAACTCTAAAGGATTTCGCTGTCTTTAAGGAAAGAGTTGAACGCCTTTATTACTCGCTTTTGCAGCGCACGCATCTGCTATTGACCTAATAGGTTTTGATCACTGCAATGCTTTTTATCTAGGACGGTTGAGCCCCTTCTCAAGCGAGTCTTAAAAACGACATGTTCTGGGCATCTTCGTAAAAGGTGAGTTACACCCTCATCCTCATGGCCACACACACATTGTCTGTGCGGCCATTTCTTTGTAGAAATTTTTTTGTGCAGGCTGTTTCCATTGGCATGCGGCACAGCAGCTTTCAGATGTATGTTGAGAGATAGTGGAATGATAAATCGTGACAGTAGATCGATGTAGTGTAGGTCATAGCTTCTAGTAATTCAGCTTTAACCACATCTTTCCACTACTGCCAACACTTATGTACTTTAAGAGACAGCGGATTTGTGATCCAACGAATGGAAGGCCAGAAGTGGTAGTATTGGCATGAGTTTGCTTAGCGTAGAAAGCTGGGTTTGTTAGCGTATATTCAATCTTGAAAACAGCGTGAAGGACTGTTTTCAAGAATTAATTTGCACCAACAAGTTCACTGTTGGCGGAAGCGTTCGTCGTTCACAAGAACGATGAAGATTTTGTCAGCATACCATCTCGCGCATTGTTCTCGAAGGAGATTGCATTTCTTGATCACCAGTTTTTTCGATAGGCGTCATGACGCTAGTTAACATTCGTTGCCGCTTTTATACGCGTTTTCTGTTGATCTTTTGTTTTATTTTTTGTTGTTTATAGTTTTGTTTTTGTTTACGCTGACCTTTCTCAGCTGTTAGCAGCTGGGCTGGGCACGTGTCCTCCTTTTTATCAGCGTCATGGTTAGTTGTATGCTTCCATATGTTTTTGTTTTCATGCTGTTGGAAGCATATATGCTTGTGGCTTCTGAAATAAAATTCAATAATTGAAATTGAAATAAAGTCAGCGCACATGTTTTACGTCTTTTTTTCGTCCCATCCTTCGAGCTGTCTTCAAGAGTGAGTTTGCCTAGCGGCCCTAGCCCCTACGTCTGACTCAGTGTTTCCAGGAATAAGGCGTAGCCCGGGTATATCTTGGAGTACCACAATATGGTGCTCTTTTGTAGCTTCGAAAATCCCTTCACAGATTTTGTGTACCAACCCAGTGTTCGACTTGCAGGTTGGCTTAGCGCGAGACGGACACAGGACACAAGAGATGGACACAGGACGAGCGCTATCTCTTGTCCTCGTATGTCTCGCGCTAAGTCAACCTGCAAATCATAAACTAACAACTGGCCCAACACTCCACTTTTCTAATAGTCGACGACATTGAAATAGCGCTGTTGAGCGATTTTAATGCAGGTTGTGAGTCCCTGAACTGATTATACGAAATATTGATACAGCTCACAAGTGGAGGAAGAAGAACTGCTTCGCCATCTCGCGTGTGACCGCTCGGCAGTCTCGAACAGTTCTTGTGTCCCTAACTGTGTGGCGTGTAATATTCGTGACAATATAGTATCAAATAAAGAGCTTAAATATCAGTTTACGCTCGTTAATTAGTTTAAAAGCACGTCGTTCATTTATATCTGAAATGACAAATGCAGATTCGGGTGAAATTTGATGACTAAATACATCAGTATACATATTAATGCGACCAGGATACGGCCTATCGGGATGCCGTATATCTGGTACAGTGTTAACTGCTGAGCAACAAGTATCATCATTCCACGCTTTCTAATTATCCCTTGCGAGAACTAAACGATTTAAGAAATACAGTAACGTACAGACCCTCCTACTTAAAAATGCAAAAAAAAAGCTAATATGAAGAATATGTATTACAGTACAGTAATAAAGAAACAGAGAATAGCGCTTACTGCATTTTTTTTCTCAATATAAATTATTTTAATGCCGCCAGAAAAATAGAGCATAATGGCAGCATGTTTGCTTACTAACATGGATGAAATTGCTAATGCTTTAAGTTCATTTTTCGCCTGTTATCTTTCGATCTTCGCCTTCTTCTACCGATGTCCCGCGTCTTGTGTCACAGTCGTGTTTTCTTTAACCAAGTGATCCCGAGGAAGTTCGCTCAGTCATTCTTACTCTAAACATACTTGCTCGGTGCTGAATAACATCTTCTAAGGTCAAATCAAAGGAATCGTTGACATCAAAGCTGCTATATTCGCGCCTGTTGTCAACTTCATTTTTTAAACCGGTGTTTCTCCACAAGACCTAAATCGGAAAAAAATAATTACTGTATTTAAAAAGGTAAGCCAGGCACTAATAACCAACAAAAGGCTCATTTCTATGCTGCAATTTTTAAGCAAGGTCATCGAAAAAGTAATTTAGCTGCATCTTTGCAACTTCCCCCAGGAACGCAATTTATTAACACCAAGACAGTTGGTTTTGTGCGTACATTTACCAACTAATTTAAGATTAGCTGAACTGACAAGTAAATTCAAAACAGAAATTGATCGAAGTAAATAAGTAGACCCTGTTTTGATTGATTTTAGTAAAGCTTTTGGTTGTATTTACCACAACATACTCCTACAGAAACTGACTTGCTATGGTATAAGCGGATGTCCTCTAGAGTTAATGCACAACTACTCGTTAAACCGCGAGCAGACAATTAGCATATCTCGTGTACTTTCAGAAGCTCGAATTGTAACACGGGTGCCGCGTGGTTCTATTGTCGCATTGCATTTGTTTCTAAATATATTTCTGATCTCTAAGTGTCTACAGCATTCGACAGAATGTCCTCTTTATGGAGATGATATATCACCTTTACATTTCATGACTCTCTCAGTTAATTAATAGCGGAGCTTAATATTAGCCGTAACAATATCAGTATTTCGTGTCAAACGAATAGCCTACTCATTAACCCGTACAAAACAAAGTTTATCATATTCAGCTTGAAAACCGCAGCTAGGATTAGAATTGACCCGTAAACATAAGTGTGGTTTTAAATGGCATGGTTTTAAAACGTAATCACAGCCTCCTGACTTTCATGAACCTTCGACGCAGCCCTTCTATTTATACTACACATCAGAATGACCCATGGAAGGCGCCTCACTGTCGTACAGAGTGCGGTCGCCAGTCCATATCATACCATACTGCAGTTCCCCTTAATAATTTTGCGCGCATCGACCTCTACCTAGAAAATATGTCACAACGGGCATTGCATACCCATCATCCTGTATAGGTATATTCTGTATGTGCTTTTTTAGTGTTCTTCGAGCATCTACTTGCGTTTTCTTTTTTGCGATGCTGTGCTCTGATATACAAGAAGCTTTTTTATTTGTGCAAGAGTCCAAACTGAAGCACTTCTAGTACTAGGCTTCTAGTGCTTCCTCTTTATGCTGTAATTTTATGCTTTAAATGTACTACAGCCTTATCTTCCGAACATGTGCTGCCGAATTGTCATAGAGGGGACCGGGCCTGCTCAATGTGCTCTCACGCGGCTTTTACCCACCACATCCGTTTCTCCTTGAGAGAAGAAATAAAACGTTTATTGATAGGTGTTCAGGCAGACAGTTTCCTAACATTTAATCGTGTGGGGATGGTGCCTCTCGAGCGACCCGAGCGCGCGGCTTCTCCCACCCCCCGTGGGGTCTTTAGGAGCGGAATGCGAGCGGTCGCGCTACTTGTCTCCATTCGAAGGGAAGCTCTTCCGAGAACCGCTCTCAGTCATCCTGCCTTCCGTTCGTCCCGTTTTAACCTTGCGTCTTCATTGGTCCACTCCGAGTGTCATTTGGGGCGTTGTTTCGGTGAAAGGTCAGCAACCGGGCAGCAGCAAGGTGCGTAGCGTATTCCTTTCGGTTCCCTGGCCTTTTTTAGGGAGCGAAGAACGCGGGCCGCGAAATGCGCGCACCTTGTATGTGTAAGCTCAAGTCCAGGCGCGAACAGAGTCCTGTTACCGGCCTGAGCGTTGCGGATGCCCCGGAGTCGGGAGGACCTGATTTTGGCTATCTATCACTCAGCACCGACCATCGTCGGTAGCGACGCACAATGGTCCATCGACGTGTAACTTGTGCTGTGAGGATGTGTCCCTTACAATCCCCATCCTCCCTTATGTTGTGTGGCGCGATATAACCCTTTGCTGACCGTGTGTCCCTCGAGCGCCCTTATCTCCGCCGGAAATTCGTGTGTAGTCGTTGCTTTGCGCGCGCGGCACCACAGGCCCACTTGTGGGTGCTGCTGCAGGGCTATGGGTTGTAATGAAGTCTGGTGGTTAGTGCAGTGTTTTGTAACGCAGCTTACTGTGTAATAAACAATTGTGATGATGATGATGATGGCCTCAGGCTTATGGCACAGTTGTGCTCTCGGTTAACTGCGTCTTCCTTTTTTTGCAGCAAGAGCGCAGGCACGCGGTGAACGCTGGCTGGGCCTCCAGCTTCTTCTGGCCCGAAACCGCGTTATGTGGGCGAAATGTACATAACGCCCATCGGTGGTTTCGAAGCATTTCGAAGAACTATCTGTGCAAAATCGAGCCTTATGAGAGCTCGGGCAGGGCAATCGGGGTCTGACAAGCACCGATGGCTGCATTTGAAACAGCCCCCTGACGTGGCAGTGGTGCATCGCTAAGACCTCCTCGATGTTTGCAAACAAGCGAGGTGGCGCTGCAGTCGCTAGCGGGCTCGCGGTAGGCAAGAGGCTAGGGAGTGGAGTCCAGTTGAGGTGGCCGGCGCTGATTTTCAAGGCTTGAATTCTGAGAACCATAACAATGGTTGATGCTTTAAACTTAGTATTCCTCGAAGTACACGGGCTCGCGTTGGCTGTGTACGGCGTATTTCGCCACAGTGTATCGTATTATGGCTAGAAAGCGTTTCTGCCGTTGGTTTCTACCCTAGGCATGGATTAAAGTAATTTTTTTGACACTCTGCACAAGCAAGAATGATTTCACCTCGGGACAGTGGTGAGGGAAGTACTGGCGTTTTTTCGGCAGAGCCGACGTCGCTTACCGCCTCTTGACACACGTGTCGCGCAGTGCGAAAAGTGTGGACAGCGTCGATCGTGTCCCGATCTCATCTGTCTCGCGTAACCGCTGTTTTTAGCCGTCCGATCAGGCACCAGTCAGCGCGACTTCTCCCCTTCTTAAACTGTCGATTTGGTGAAAAGTTTGGATTCCTGAAATTATATTCTTTCCTAGCCCTGGGTCTTCTGTTTGGTTACGAAAAATTATAGCAAAATATTCAGTACAAATTCATAAAATTACGGTTTTTAATCTGTGGTCGTCAAAAATTGTGAGGTAATGGGCATTTTGATGGTCCTGGCACGTGGCGAATTCGGCGGGTTTCCGACGACGGACCACCACAACGGTAGTATCACTACGAAGAACAGGGATCAGAGGTTTCGTTGATTTCAGTGCCGGATTTCTTTGATCAAAGTGAAAGCGAAGAGGCCATAAAGGAGGGAATAAACTTAAAGGCTTGTTTTGTGATCTACCACATTTTCTGCTTGGCATCACACACCCCTTCGTAAATTTGTAACGAATGGAACCTCGTCTGTGAAATACCTTGGAGTTCAGATGACTAATTGCCTAAACTGGGATGCTCACATCGATATTGCATGCGGGAAAGCTCTGAAGACTCTGTGGTGCTTGAGGCGTAAACTGCCAAAGGCCCCAAAATATGTCAAACTGGCAGCGTATAAGGCTTTGGTGCGGCCTCGTCTGGAATATGCTTGTTGTTTATGGGACCCATTTACTGCCAAGAATATTTCCAAATTAGAAAGAGTGCAGAGGACAGCGGCCTGTTTCATTTGCAATCGATACAAACGAACAGATAGTGTAACAGCTATGATCAATTGTATTGGCCTAGAATCTCTTCAGACAAGGCGCACTGAAGCAAGGTTGAAATTTTTGTACCTAATATATAATAATCTGATTAGAATAAACACACATGATTATATTACTCCTGTTTCACGAGCAAGTACGCATTATAACCATGGACAAATGCTACAAGAATTTCGTGCATACTCTGACACAGCTAAACACTCATTTTTTTTTCAAAGCAATTGCAGAGTGGAATGAATTGCCGAAGTATGTAGTGAACAGCCCAAATGTAGAAACGTTTGTTGATAATTTGAGAGCCTTTTGTATGTGAAACCCTTGTCTTTTTGGTTTTTTTTTCGCATCATCGTTTGCTCTTGTAGGAAGTTCGTGCATATCTTGTTTTCTTATTTGTACCTGTGCTCATGCCCGTGCTCATGCCTGCTTGCAGTCGAGCGACTCTGCAGTATTAAATAAATAAAATAAAAATAATTATCCAAGAACTGTACCAGGTATAGCTGAAAATAAAACGCATTACCGAAATTAGCAGAGCAATTTCATCATCATCATCATCATCATTATCAGCCTGACTACACCCACTGCAGGGCAAAGGCCTCTCCCATGTCTCTCCAATTAACCCTGTCCTTTGTCAGTTGCCGCCACTGTATCCCCGCAAACTTCTTAATCTCATCCGGCCACCTAACTTTCTGCCGTCCCCTGCTACGTTTGCTTTCTCTTGGAATCCTCTCCGTTACCCTTAAGGACCAGCGGTTATCCTGCCTTCGCATTACATGCCCTGCCCAAGCCCATTTCTTCCTCTTGATTTCAACTAAGATGTCCTTAACCCGCGTTTGTTCCCTCACCCACACCGGCCTCTTCCGATCTCTTAACGTTACACCTATCATTTTCCTTTCCATAGCTCGCTGCGTTGTTCTTAACATAAGCTGAACCCTCTTTGTTAGCCTCCACGTTTCTGCCCCATAGGTGAGTACCGGTAGGATACAGCTGTTGTATACTTTTCTCTTCAGGGATATTGGTAAGCTACCATTCATGATCTGAGAGAACCTGCCATATGCGCTCCACCCCATTCTTATTCTTCTAGTTATTTCCCTCTCATGATCCGGATCTGCGGTCACTACCTGCCCTAAGTAGACATATTCTCTTACTACTTCCAGCACCTCGTTACCAATTGCAAACTGCTGTTCCGTTGCTAGGCTGTTGAACATTACTTTGGTTTTCTGCATGTTAATTTTTAGCCCCACCGTTCTGCTCTGCCCTTCTAACTTATTGATCATGCTTTGCAGTTCTTGTCCTGAGTGACTTAGCAAAGCAATGTCATCAGCGAATCGCAAATTACTCAGGTATTCTCCATTAACTCTTATCCCCAACTGTTTCCATTCCAGCCCCCAGAATACCTCCTGTAAGCAGGCAGTGAAGAGCATTAGCGAGATCGTGTCTCCCTGCCTGGCACCTTTCCGTATTGGTATTTTATTGCTGACCTTATGGAGAACTATAGTAGCTGTGCAATCGTTATAAAAGTCTTCCAATATTTTCACATAACACTCTTCCACACCCTGATTCCGCAATGCCTTCATGAAAGCTGAGGTTTCCACTGAGTCAAATGCTTTCTCGTAATCAATGAAGGCTATATATAGGGGTTGGTTATATTCTGCGCATTTCTCTATCACTTGATTGATAGTGTGAATGTGGTCTATTGTCGAGTATCCTTTACGAAAGCCTGCCTGATCATTTGGTTGACTGAAGTTCAAGGTTGTCCTGACTCTATTAGCGATTACCTTAGTAAATACCTTGTAGGCAACGGACAATAAGCTGATCGGTCTGTAATTCTTCAAGTCTTTGACGTCTCCTTTCTTATGAATTAAGATAATGTTAGCGTTCTTCCAAGCTTCTGGTACTCTCGAGGTCACAAGGCATTGCGTATAGAGGGCGGCTAGTTTTTGTAGCACAATCTCGCCTCCGTCCTTCAACAAATCTGCTCTTACCTGTTCCTCACCGGCTGCTTTCCCTCTTTGCAGTGCTCCTAAGGCTTTCTTTACTTCCTCCTTCGTTACGGGCGGGGTGTCCCATTGCTGTGCTCGACTGCCTCTCTCAGTAACTCAGCAATTTCATATTTGCACCATATTTGGTTACATATCTCATGCGTCAGTAAAGAAAACACTTTTCATTGCCTCATCCCCTGTCAATCTCGCTACGTGCCTCTGTTGGTAGCCCGCCTGCGGTTGCTTCTTTCCAAACAGGCTTCGCAATCATGTACTACTTCATGAAGCAGCTTATGACACATGCATGATGCAATGAAAAGCATATGGCTTTTATCACACTTAAAGTACGCTGTTCGAAGCATGCCAGCGTGACCGCGCAAGATTGTCACAACTTACCAGACTTCTTTCTACTAGAATCAAATAATTATGTCGGACATGTTAAGAAATAGTTTGAAGTATATATTAAATGCCCTAAAACGCGCCATTATACGTTCGTATAACTTCTACACACGTTATAACATGCTGTGCTATCAACAAAATAACGCACTCCTTGGTGGAGAGTGACCTTGCCGGCGCCCGTGCACATCAGCTCAGGGTGATAAATAGGTGCGCAGCAAATAGATGCTTTTCCTTTTCCTTGTGGAATTTTAAGCGTACCATGCTGTTGTTCAGATGAATGAGCGCGGCAATTTCCCTGCTATGAAGTACGTTGAACGGCAGCGCCGGTCGACACCTAGACTTCGCGCTTTTACTACCGCGGGCCATTTCCTAATGCGGTATTTATATGCGAGAAACCTATTAAGGCTGATATAATTTTCCGTTTTATGATAATACACGGATAAACAACGACACAGCTGGTCAGTACATGATGCTTCTGCAGTGCGCAGGCTCGATGCAGCCGCCAGTAGCTGCGGCAGCTGCGGTAGGCACGGGCAGGCGGAACCTGTTTTGCCTACCACGCGAAAGTCGCTGCTGACATCAGCGTCACCGCATCTCCATGACGTCGCGAGGTGAAGGAGGTCTATAAGGACCTCCCGCGACCTATGAATCTACGAAAGAGAAGGAATGGCCTAAATTTGTATTCTGTTCATTCCATGAAAAAAGAAAAATGTTATAATTTTACAATAAGTACATTTCAATCACTGTTTATGATACTCCTATAACATTTGTTTTGGGCTTGCTCATGCTGGTATTCCTATTTAGTGTATACTTCTTATATTTCCTTTATCTTAACACGGCTTCGACTGCGGCCGTGGCGGTCGCATTTCTATGGAGGCTATATGCTTGAGACCCGTGTACTGTGCGGTGTCAGTACCCGTTAAGAACCGCAGGAGGTCGAAATTATCCGGAAGCCTCCACCACGGCGTCCATCTTGCTTAAGACACTTTGGGACATTAAACCCCATAAACTGAAACATAAATCTATACCTTCCTCTTAATATGCTAGCGCCGTACAGCATCCTGTTCAGTTGCCCGGACGTATCAATCTTAAAAAATCATATATTGGAAAGAAATATTTGTCATGCTTTTTGCTGGATCTCGTAAACTGTGATTTATACAATTACTATGACGTCTAGGCCTTGTAGGGTGGACTGAATGAGGCTCGATTTTGGGCCAGAAACCCAAAACACAGACATCACTGGGGTAGAGCGAGCACTGTAAAAAGGTGGAAGTTTTCGTAGAATATCCACCATTACACAGCTAAAAAGAAATGGCTCAGCACGCGGCTCTGCGGCACTCTGTGCGTGAGGCTATGCTGTGCGCTTTTTAAAACGAAAGCTTTACTACTTGCACTTTCAGCCTTTGCCGTGGCGCGGCGGTGCCACCATTGACCTTTAGTTGACCTCTGTGTGACGTCATGTGTGACATCACGCCGAAGAGAAGGGCCACCGACTCGCGCCGTCGCAAGCTGCGGCGGTGCCATCACCGGCGCCTAACTCCTGCGCTCTCCGCTAGGAGCGCAATAGGTGTTGTGACGTCACGCCGAAGAGAAGGGCGACCGACTCGCGCCGTCGCAAGCCGCGGCGGTGCCACCACCGGCGCCTAACTCCTGCGCTCTCCGCTAGGAGCGCGATTGTGGCGTTACGCTGAAGAGATTAGGCTCGACTCACGTCGCTAGAAAGCAGTAGCTGTGCCAACCACCAGCGGCTTAACATTGCTTCGCGATCTCGCGCCGTCCGTGTGCGACGGCGGTGCACATGAACGGCGGCCTGACTGGACTGGATTGTACTGGACTGGATTGGATTAGATTAGAATAGAATAGAATAGAATAGAATAGAATAGATTAGATTAGATTACATTAGATTACATTGGATTGGATTGGACTGCATTGGATTAGATTGGATTGGATTGTATAACAGATGCATCGCCACAAGTCTAACCACAAGTCTAACCACAAGCACCACCACCACCAGGTGAACCATGGCGTAGGTACGGATATTGCTTTCGCAATTACCGGGCTTAACCAAGCTTTTTTACATTGTTTTTAATGGCACGGGTCTGTGGTCAGCATCTGAATAAATAAATATACTGCCTACTAACTTCCACTCTCTCACTACCAACAGTAAACTTTGGTTTTCTTCACGTAAGTTTATTTATTTATTTATTTCGAATACCCTCAGGGCCCGGGTCGGGCGTTACATAGGGGAGTGGAATACACAACATAATTAAGATCAAAGCACAGACATATATATATATATATATATATATATATATATATATATATATATATATATATATATATATATATATATATATATATATATAGGGTGTTTCACCTAAGACTTTCTGCAATTTTTAAAAATAAGCTATTTGAATTAGATGCGCGCTTTTTCTGGCATAGCATTGTCAGTGGTGTAGTGCATCATAATGTAGCTAAGACGTGCTAACTAGCAGGCTTGTTAACCAATATTTAATAGTTAACTTTTAAACTATTACCGTTGGGCTCCTTAATTATTGAGAGGCATGTAGCCCACCGTAAGTAATGTCCATATCCGTTTTTAGAATTTCGAGAACGCGATTATACTCGGCGCTGTGGCCCAACAAATTTTGGCTATTTCGACGAGTTAGGCTCACTGGAGAGGTTGCTTTGCCTGCAAGCTTCTCAAACCGCATGTATTTTGGCACGATGTAGGCGAAATTTGTTGGGCCACAGCGCCGAGGATAATCGCGTTCTCGAAATTCTAAAAACGGATATGGACATTACTTACGGTGGGCTGCATGCCTCTCAATAATTAAGGAGCCCAACGGTAATAGTTTAAAAGGTAACTATTAAATAGTGGTTAACAAGCCTGCTAGTTAGCACGTCTTAGTTGAATTATGATGTACTACACCACTGACAATGCCATGCCAGAAAAAGCGCGCATCTAATTCAAATAGCTTATTTTTAAAAATTGCAGAAAGTCTTAGGTGAAACACCCTGTATATATATATGTATGTATATATATTCATATACATACATATATATAGGGGTGTCAAAAACAGTGCAAAAATAGTAAGGAACACCAGAAGGTAACAATAAACATCCAATAATTCAATACAAGTACTACAAGTAAGGAACACCAAAATATAACTGTAGAACACAATACGGGGGTAAAAATAAATAAACAGTGCGTAACGATTAATCAGGAACACCAAAATGAGCTTTTAAGGCATTTTTGAACAATGTAACATCAGTAATAGACACAAGATCTTCGGGAAGGTGGTTCCACTCTGTTATTGAGCGCGGGAGAAATGAATTATGAAAGGTATTTGTGTGGCATGCGAAAGATCCAATTTTATGACGATGGTCCACGCGATGTGACACATAAGAGGGCCGGTGGAGTAAAAGATCGTGAAGTGTGTCGTGGTAGTATATTTTATGGAGCAAACAAAGTCGCTGTATCTGACGTCTCAAGGAGAGTGGAGGTAGGTGTAACGTGTTTTTCATGTTAGTTGTGCTGGCAGTACGATGATAATTACTGAGAATGTAGCGAGCAGACCGATTCTGAAGAGCTTCGATGCTTCTTACCAGATGATCAAGGCCGGGATCCCATACAGAAGCAGCATACTCAAGCTTTGGACGGATAAGTGTTTTATAAAATTGTAATTTAAGAGATGAAGAAATGTTCGCAAAATTACGTTTCAGATAGCCTAGAGATCTGTTAGCGTTGCTAGTTATATAGTTGATGTGCTGTTCCCATGATAATTTGGATGAAAATAAGACGCCCAAGTATTTGTAAGATGTTACCTGTTCAAGCGGGGAATCCTGAATAATATAAGAAGAAACATTAGAGTTAGTTCAAGATACATGCATTAAGTTACACTTGTTAGAGTTAAGAGTCATTAACCAATCCTGACACCATGCAGTTACTGCGTTAAGGTCTGATTGCAGAATCTTTTCGTCATTAGGATTAGTTATTTCGCGATAAATTACACAGTCATCTGCGAAAAGGCCAGCGCGAGATTGAATTTTGGTGGGTAAGTCATTTATGTAAATTAGAAAGAGCAAGGGAGCAATAACGGAGCCTTGTGGCACGCCGGAATCAACGGGGACATAATTGGAGTCGATTTCGTTAATCGTTACGTATTGGGAGCGATTAGTAAGAAAACTTCTCAACCATGCAAAAACGTTGGGGTCCAGGTTAAGTTGGTGTAATTTAAAGAGCAGTAGAGTGTGTGATACCTTGTCAAAAGCCTTAGAAAAGTCTAAAAATATGCAGTTGACAACACCGCCGTGGTCGAGGACGCTGTGAAGAAAGTGAGTGAAAGATGCCAGCTGCGTTTCACATGAATAATATTTTCTGAAGCCATGTTGGGAACTATGAAAAAAAGATTGAGAATCAAGATGGGTAGCGATTTGGGATGATATGATATGCTCAAGAATTTTGCATGGAACACATGTCAAAGATATGGGGCGATAGTTTTTAACATCATGCTTGTCACCATTTTTATGTGTGGGAACCACCTTCCCTACCGCCCAATCATCAGGAACCAAGCCGGTGGATAAAGATTGGTCGAAAAGTTTTGTTAAGATGATAGATGAATAAAATTTGGTGTTTTTAAGGAATTTTGACGTGATACCATCAGGACCAGAAGCAGAAGAGAGCTTCAGGCAATCAATAATATTTTCGACACCAGCTGGATTAACTGTGATGGGAGGCATTGGCGATAGCGGAGGTATGTCGAACAGAGGTTTAGGGACGTCTGCATGACTAGAGAACGATGCTGCAAAAAAATCGTTGAATGTACATTGGTCATCTGTTAAAGGTAGACCATCGCTGGAGTTAATAATCATCCTATCGCTTTCAGGGCCTTTTACTGTTCGCCAGAACTGTCGAGGATTAGAACGTAGCAGATTGGGGAGGGTGTGTTGAAATAAATAGCGTTTGGATTCCCGTAAAGCGCGACTGTAACTAGTATTCGCGGTGCGATAGGCTTGCCATCGCTCTGATAGTTTTGAGGTTTTAGCTAGGCGGTATAAACGCTTCTTTTTATTGGCTAGTCTTCCGAGAGCTTTATTATACCATGGTGATTTGGTGCACTTAATTACTCGTATGGGGATGTGCTTTAACGCTACTAAGTTTTTCTTTCACATTAATCCTTAAGCCCAATTTTCGAGTGTAGGTGTTCAATCATGAACTTGAGTTTGTTCTATGAATCATGTACAACGACAATGCCGTTAACAACTTGGACGTTCATTAAGGGGTTGTCAAGTTAACGAACATACCTAGTTCTTCCTAAAAGAACAATTGAGTACCTTTTGTAAACATGAAGAGAATTACAGGGTAGGAATAGTCTCGCCCTGCCCGATCTCTGTTACATGAAAGTGCTCACATACTGGTCCGTATTTGATGTAGATGAGAACTGTTCAAAAAGTGCCCAACTAATTCTTATTTTCCACAGAGAAAAAGAATGCACGTATGCAGGTAGTCAATAGCAGTGTTATTGGTAAGACAGGGGTTTTTGCGCTTTTTAGCGCACTCTCCTCCTGTTTCATTTAAAGCTAGAAGACAAATTATGAAGCGGTGCACTATTCGCTCGTCCTATTTTCAGGTCGCGCAAAGGCTTAAAACGTCACAGCAGAATGCTTCACACACTTCATCGTGAGGACCTGTAAAGGGTGCGAATCGATGTGAAGAACTTACACATTGAGGGCTGGTCCGGAAAAAAAGATGAAAGGCTAGACGGTACTGGATAGGCGCGCCAGTGAAACAAAAGGCGGTCCTCACAGCAGACGCAGCTCACGTGGACGCCGATGCGTACAGCAGTAAACCGACGGCAGATGCCTGTTCATCTTCCTTGACTGTGCAACAACCCGTGTGTTTCCGAATCGCATCGCAGAGCCAAAAGAATACAACTATTGTCAGATCCAACTCAAGAACGAAGCGGAAATCACCCCTCAAAGTAGGACCTTCAACCACCTGTGCCGAGCTATTGCACTAAAAAGTAATGCTTGGAGCGAGCTCGCTCCAAATGCGTCCGCTGTCGCAAATAGTTCCCATGAACACCGTAATTTCCTGCACCAGTAAAAATGTTCGGCCACCGCATAATATGTCCGCCAGAGTTCAACCGGTAATACGACTCGTTTGTGAACCGAAGTAGTGTGTTGACAAAGAAAAAGCAACGCAGATATGGATGATTGCTTGACGTAGCAGCAGGACGCTTTGCACAGCGTTACGATTAACAGAGTAGAAAAGTACATTTTATTAGTGATAAAGTTTAACTGTCGCGCATTTATTGCTCGGAGTTACTGACTCTGACGGCGAACGGAAGCACAGAGGAGGGCGAGAGACTGAGCAGCGTGCTTTTATTTATAGGATAGCGCTGAAAAGCTTCTCCGCCGAGGCGTGCCGGTGTGCTTCAAGCCTTCGTAAGGAAGGCCGGCCACTCGCATGATACTCGAACTCGCTGCTTTCGTACTGTGACAGCTTCGTGAAGCTCCCTGTCTTCGATGCGAGCACATATGTGGCACACTACGCTCTCTGATGCGTAGCACAGCTGAATGCTGAATGAGTGAGTGAGTGTCTGTTTCTGGCTGAGTTGTTAAAAGTGGTATTGTGCTGTGTTCACAGCGCAGCTTAATGATCAACCTCGTGTTCAGTGCCGCTCTAGATGTAGAATGCTGTAATCAGTCTTCATATACACGTGCAACGCCTTCTGACACAGCGCTAACGAGAAACAAAAGCAGTTAGAGTTCAGTTCTTGCTACCGAATTGCATATTTAGGTTCATTGTATGTGTTCATGCTGGCGGCTGCGCTAGTAACGATTTCAAATTCAGAACTTGAAGCGCCATACAGATGACAGTAATGCAGAAGGCAGACAATGGGTCTAGTAGCACTGCAACATTGCTCAATTCCCACCCATATATCTGGTCTGGCTAACGATATGCGTATTCATATCTCTTCATACTTGCGCCCGCAGTTTAAGGAGTAAGCCATAGCCGGCAGAAGTTTCAGGGTGTTGTAATTTAGTTTCGTGCTGCATTTCATTGTGGAACAAACACTGCTGCTGTTGAGCTCAATATTTACGCCCATTTGGTGAAATGCTAACCTTTAATGTCGCGGCGTAATACCACACGTTACTTGTGATTCACAGTTGAGACATGAACACTCAGTTTGCCATTGTCATTAAAGCCTAGAAATATTTTTCTTCAATAAAATCGAACCCTTCGTTCAGATTTCATGCACATGTATAGCCTCATTTCATACAGTAGTTTTTCCGCAAATAACATACTACCACAGAACCTGCCCACCGTAAACGCATGAGAGGAAACACGGATAAATACCGTTAAAGCTCAGTAAATTTACCGAGCCACGTAACAAACGACGTCCAGGAATAAACGTTAGGTGGGACGAATTCAATGCCAAAAATGTCACAAGCGATCTACGCCTTTTCTGCTCATTTCGACTGTTACTGAATCCGGGGGTCGTATTTCGTAACGATCCATTCTATTTTCAATTTCATTCGGCCATAACGTAAATGTGATGTAAGCAGCAGACGGTAGGAATGCAAAACAGAGAACCACAGACACAGCCAGGCTCGTTCCACTGCATCCAGTCCGGCTGAGCCACATGGACCACGCTGCGGCAGTTCGTCACAGAAACGACGCCCACTTTCTAAGCCGGGACTGAATTAGCGGCGATAAAGATCGTCAGGCGCGTCAAACGCGCCGTCGAGTCGTCGTGTTCTGTCAGTCGTGGCCGTCGGCGCCAGTCGTTCATTGCGATACGGACTCGAGCTGCATTTATTCAAGCAGTGAGCATCATGGCCACGTTTCTGTCAGGACCAGTGTTACGTCTGCTCTGACGCCCTACGGCAATCGGAGCAACGAGCAACGCCAGAGGGCAACATTGAATTAAAAAGAAATGCATCATTACAGAATACGTTCCCAGGAAACCAAGCAGAAGCTGGCACAAGGAAGTCGTCATAAAAATGGAGCTCCTCTTAAGTCAGACTTCATTGTGATGTTGCGAATTGTGGGGTTTAGCGTCCCGAAGCGACACATGCGCTGTTAGGGACGCCGTAGTGTAGGGTTCCGGATTAATTTAGACCACCTGCTGTTTGTAACGTTCGCTGACATGGCACAGCATACTGGTGCCTTTCGTGTTTCGCCTCCATCGAAACACGGCACCCGCGGCCGGGATCTAACCCTGGTCTTCCGGCATAGTAGCCGAGCCCCTATAACCACTGGAATACTACGGCGATGTGTACAAATACGGTTGTGCCCGGCACATATCGGAGAGCAATAGCTCGGCTCGCGCTTCAAATAGCAATGCAGAGTGTGGCTGCATTGTTTACCACACTGCCCTCGTTACGCCTCATAACTCGCCCCGAAGTTTCCTCCCGTTGCTATTCACCACGGTGACATTGAAATTTTCCGGGTGCAATAGTTGAAGAAGAAAAAAAACTGGCAGTTAATGCAGACACCTGGTGCTGGGGCTGGAGCGACACAAGAACAGGCAAAAGTCGCAACCAGTTTTCACCGCCGCCGTATACGTAAGACCTACCAGAGCGAAGAAACGGTAGCGCGAGCAGCACACACACGCACCCACCACCCAAGCAAACTTAGATGTTCACGCTCTAGACACAAAGCATTCGCAAATGACGATGAAGACTGCTCTGTTAAACAAACGCCTTTTGTATTCACCAATGAACGGTGTGAATGCGCAGTTTTCACGGGCGTCACGCACGTCATAGCGACCACCATTTTTGGAACCCGAAAACGCAGCGAAAACCTGGGCGTTTTGCTAATCAGCTATCGCCAACCAGTTCCCGCATACACTGTGGCAGCAAGCCTCTCTCTCTAGTGAAGCAGCGCAACGGCACAAGGCTCCTTTACTTCCCTTGGCCTTGTGCCGTTGCGCTGCTTCACTAGATATGTCAGACCAACTCGCCCACCAGTTCCTGTTGTACATGTTGAGCAAGCCTCTATACCAAAATATGGCGCCCACGACGTCACGTGAAAATTGTCTACGGACGGCTCTTAGCGGTGACGCAGTAGACGAAACGCTGCAGCAATCGTTGTCACCGAGCGCGTTTAAGACACTACATCAGCACATGAAGTGTGTGAAAGTGACGACAGCGACAGCTTTTCACCGAATTCCAGCGTGGGATATTAACCTCTGACGAAATGAACCAACTCGCCCCTCAGGCCATTCTTCTGAAGTAACCTCTGACTATGAGCACAATGTGGCTCACGACGGTGAGGCGTACACATCGGCTGGGGTACGCCAGTGTTTATCACCCAGAGGGAAAACAGGCGGCACTGCACTTCATACACCATGGAGAGGCGCAGGAACGCCTGGAAGATGAGGTTTCGTGTTTGGCTTCGGTGCTGAGTGGCATAAAATGTTGATTTAGCCATAACAATGCAACTTTTCTCGCAGCAAGCCTCGAAGAAATGCTGTTAAAGTTCTCATGCCCACATAACACTTGTGTTAAATTTATTGCAGAAGCGAAAACAGCACTAATAAAGTAATTCCATATGAGCGCGGCGTAGATGCCGATTCAGAAGTAGAATCCACATTTTCTGCCCAACGCTAGCTAAGCCAAATAAGAAACCTCGTCTTCCCAGCATTCCCGCGATGGGTAGAGTGCTCTTTAGGAAGCTCGCATAGACGGTGGCGGTAGCTTTCCCTCTAGGTAATATTGAGTAACTCTATGTGATGCGCGGCTGCAACGTGCGCGACGGCGCGTCACCTTTTCCCGACGCCGATGGGTGGCGCGCACGTCCGTAGTGAAAAGCCTGCAGCCGACCGCTGGCTGTGTGCGTGCTTGTAGTGCGCGCAGTTTCACCTGATCTGTGCGGTAATTAGCTTCGTCCGCTTCGAGTGAATAGTACTGATTTGCTTTCCTGCCTGCCAGATTGTGACAGGTTCTTGTCGCGGCAGAAGAACACGACGAGGATGATGTTACGGGACACAAACACAACGGTGGACCCGTGTATTATGAGGCCGGAATGAAATGCGAACAACGCCTACGAACAAAACGCAATATTTTCCCTTTCTACTTTCAACAAGAGTATACAACCAGCAGTGTGTATCTTTTTTTTTTTTTTTTGCAATGAAGCCAGCAAAGTATATCATGGACTCTTCAAGCATGAATACGTACCAACTAGCCCGATTTCTCACGTTAAGCAAAGTATATATTTGTAAACCAGCTACGAAGGAACGTCTCGCGGCAAGGCAGAAAAATATAGTGTGGGCGCATTCGTGCTCAGTTCGGCCTGATATTACAAGCAGCCAGAGGATATCATCGTAAATTTAGCCAGACTGCATAAAACACGTATTTACGGTATATTATATGAGAGGTTTCAATTTTCTGGATTAATATGGTTAGAAATTTGGACGGTGAGTTAAAAGTGGGCAAAAATCGGGTTTGCTGAGTTCTTACTTTTTCTGGAGTTATTTTGACTGCTGACGCGAAGAAAAGTTAATTTGAGGAGTTACACTGCGTGGTGCAAGATATCATTAGTTCAGTAAAAGCTTCGACTAATGCTAGGTAATTTGTCCCATGGATAAATTCTCTGATATACTTTTCTAATTCCCTTTATCCAGGGGAAGCTTTATGAGCAATTTTGCATTAAGAGCCTTATGCATAGGAGGCTGCAGGAGTTATTCACATAATGCACTCTTTTTCATCCAACAAGAATGAGGATCAGTGCAGATTTCTTTTTTCCGTAGAAAAGAGTCCCACGCCTCGCTTACTAAATTCACCGTGCTTTCATATCACATTGTTAGCGAAAGTTTACAGGATGCCTGTGTACGGATAGACATTTATTTCAGCGCAGTCAGCCAATCGCTTTAAATTCCAGGAGATGCATGCTCCATCCACTAGTAACGAGACTAAGCGGATCGGTCGCGATGCAGTGTCGCAATTACTGTAGCGAGAATTTACAGTCCAAACAGGATCCCTAACCTGCAGCCGATAGATCGCTGACCCCATCTGTCTGCCCTCCTACGCATTCTCCGTCAAAAACTAATCGGTTTCAAAGCTGACCTGCTCCTAACTTTTTTGGTGCCTATAGTGCACCGAGCGGAACTTCACTATTCACTGGTTTGTTAAATTTAGAAATTACTGCACACGCCGTATTGTTTCTTTGAGCTTCAATCAAATGCAAAAAGATAGAAGGTGCCACACAATTTGTGACCTCACTTATGCGCATTAAACTCCATATAACTAACTTATAAATAACAATTTGTGACCTTTTCTTGCTAATATTTCTCCGAATTATTTTGGTAGCAAAATAAAGGCCGTTTGCATGCTCCCGAAGGACAACAGGTGTTACTCGCTCCAAGCTCACTGCGAATATTTAAAGCTGATAATTACAACATTTCCCTCTTTCTTAAGCTTGGATCGACGCGTTATTTATAGCACTGGCGAATGCACTGCTCTCTTGCATGGCTTCTGTGAAATAAGCTGCTCTGAAGGAAAATAACGACCTTTTGATTTAATCAACGACCGTTCGCTTCAAGTATCGGCACCGCAGTTATCACAGTCTCTCTTAGCAGCCGCGCAGGTGTTATTTGATCAAGGGCGCGAACAGATGAAACACGAGCTAAGAGCTGCGTACAGCAGCCGAAAACGACACAATTACCATTCAAAGAACTGCCCAGCGTGCGCGAGCTTTCGCCATTCGTTACGTTGTGGTATGCGTTACGCGTGCGGACCTAGCAGCGCGCTAAGGTAACAGCCAACGATAGAATAATTAAATTTATTTGCGCGATAGGTCCTTTACACATACTAAAATTCGCCAGGAATTGAGAACTCTTCTAGGATAAAGATATTAGGTTCTTGAAAAAGTTGCCGAGAACGGAATCCTCGCGGCGCAGAGGGGAGCTGGCTCGAGGAGGCGTCTTACTGCTGACCAGAGCGGCACCCCATTGCCTCCGATGCTACATCTCCATACCTCCATATACGAGCGTACGCAACCAGCTGAGCCGTCATTTTGGTAAAAGTCAATGAGCACCATGAGCACTCTGGGCGCGGAGGAAAACGTGTCTTTTAGTGGGAAAGCGCTACTTCATTAACAAAGCTAAAGATCCGAAGTATGTGTGAAGCCTCAACCTTAGACCTTTGACGGAGTGACAGCGGCGGAGGCCTTGCGCAGCTGCTGCTCTGTCAACACGCGGAACCCCCCCCTCCCCGCGCGCGGCTGCCGATAGCGGCTGACGATAAGACATTGCATGCGGTTACTTTTGAGGCGGTGTTGTCACAAGTGGTTTAGCCCGTCCTACTCGGTTTAACAGCCTTTGAACACTACCATTTTTCCCCCACCACCACGACGTCATGACAATGCGCCGACGTTGCTGGCTGGAGGGCGCCCTTTAAGGGATGATTGCCACTTCATTTTGGAGTTATATCGCGATTTGTACGTAACGCCTTGCAAGTAAATGATTTCTTGCAATAAATTACAATTCCTTCAACATTTTTAGTGCATTGATTAGTTTTTGTAAGGCGTAACGTTCTCTGCAGTTCCTTTTTTTTCAGTAATAAATTACTTGTAATCTGTTGCATATTTTTTTTTTGCGAACAACGAGTTGCATCCTAGTGATGTATCTTCAAGAACCTAAAATCGGTGGCAAACACTGGTTTAGCAGGGGGAAGCCAAGCGCGCGAGGATGTCCGCACATGAAAGCCCAGATTACCTGCATGTCACTAGCCCTGTGTACCGCGCTTCGCATTTTGTACTTCGTCACAACGGCACAACAGAATGTCATGTTTAATTTGTTTGTGCTTTTCCCCCTCAGAAAGCGAACAGGAGCGAAGTTTTCGTATGTCTAAGCAACGCACTTCCCTCCGGCGCATACATCAAGATCTTCTTCCGTTTCGCTACTGATGTGTTCACTAGGAAACGTAGAAAAATGCCGAATAAAGCTTCCAAAAACAACTGCGGGTGAACTTACCAGCGTATGTTCTGTAACTGAGTATAGATAAAGCAAGCCGCACCAGTTCATACTCATCTGTGTATAATTCTGCTCAAAGAAAGATGAAAAATTACTTAAAAGTAATCTATTACTTCTCTCTAATTCTACAGTTACTTTTCATGATGGGCTGCATTACTTACATTTAGAAGGAGCAATCGTAATTTTCATCGGTTACTGGTCTTCTGTAACGTGTACAAGATTGGTTGTTATCCCACTTTTTATAGAGTCTGTCATCAAGAGGTTAACCATCGTCTTTGGGATGCTGCTGCATTCCGCACACAAGCCCTTCGTGTCTTACGCAATGGAAGCCGCATCACGGCATTGCCTCCATTTAATCACGTAATCTGACCGCGAGCTTCTTCGCTTATTAGGGCATTCCGAGCGCTTCGCAAGCTGTGATCCACTGAAGGCTTTGGAAGTTAATTGAAATAAAGATACACTTCTTTGAGAGGCCCGGAAAGAATGAAGGAAAGGGCCACAGCCAATGGCAAACCTTCCTGAAGGACGCTTTCAAAGGGGCCCTGAAACACCTTCAGAGGAGAGCCCATCAACTCGCTCAGTCACTGCAATGTGTTGTCGTGAACTCTTGAGCCAAATAATGCACTTCTACGCGCAGCACAGAACCCACAATGACGCGTGAAAGTTGTGGAGCCCTTTCCGGTGACTTGTTCTGCTCGCACCCTCCTCCATGGCACCGCTCCAGCGTATACCAGTTCAGAGATGGCTATTGGTAAGATTCTTTCAGACGTCAGGCTGCTACCGTGGCCACGGCCAGCTCCGGCGGGTCAGGAAGCTCCGCCCCCGGAGGTGAGGCCGACAGAGGAGCGTCGACCTTGCAGCGTGCAAGAAGTGGCGAGAGGAGAGGGAAAGGCGTGAAGACTCAAATTTAAATTCCGACTTCAGAAAACTCAGCTTCTACAAAGCCCATCCAAAACAAAATTCTTGCGGGAGGATTTCATGAAGCGGCGTCCTTTAACACCACAGGCATACCACAACTTATTAGAGCCCCTGTCAGGGTCCCTTTAAAGTGCTTTAAGAAGCGACAGGACATCTGGGCAAAGTGTGTGGAGACACCCAAGTCCTTCTTGAAAAGTGAATGAGAACTCGATACTTTTAAAGTCGCTGATATTGTCCTGTTTGTTTCTGTCTTGAACTGAAGCCTCTCCCGTTGCGAACAGACATTGCATGTGTGAGAACGAAGGATTGCATTCTGCTCATCCTGCTTAATTTTGACAGCCTCTTCGATTAGAAAACTCACTTCCTTATACAGTTGTCTGACATAGGTGAATTCTGGCTGGGTTAGAGTAGAAGAAGTAAAGGAGTTTCGGCTTTAGTGATTAGAGAATGCATGCTGCTTCGCTTGGAGATGCTTTGCTCAATTGAAAAAGAAAAAGCTGTTGGCAAGCGCTCTCTGTGCATACTGAGTAGTAGTTCGACGCAGTCGCGCACTCAAACCTAATTCAGTATTCGACTTAAAGGGCTAATAGACACCAAGTTTTTGCTTGCGTGTTTTCGTCTTTGAATTGATACGTTACACATTGGTATACATTAATCACGCAGTGGTGTTCCCCAACGACCGCTAAATAATTTGTAATTGAATTTCTTCTTGGGGCTGTCTCAGTTTCGGTTTGAACATCCGAACAATGTCTGGAATGTGAAAGGTGCATTTAGGTCACGTGAGGCATGACAAAGAAGTTTTCAATGTAATTGCGGATGCTCAGTTTGAATTCCCTACAACGCTTAAGCCAACCTGCTTCAAGAGCCAGATGACAACAAACAACCTGTAAGCTATTATATCGGAGCATTTTTTGCTTTTCCTGAGCTCTTGCGACGCAAAGGCACCCTTTAAGCCACGCTCATAGTTAGAATGTTCAAAGCGAAACCGAAACAGAGTGAGAGAAAAGTCGTTATAAATTATTTAGCGGTCCTTGGGGAATACCACTGGGTGATCCATGCATTCTAATTTCTTATGCATCATCGCAGAGAAGAAAACATCACTATATAAAATTAGGTGTCTTAAGAGCACTACCGTCTCTACAAGATTTTTCTCATTAGCGCCGCCATGTTGAAGAAGTAGTGCCATATAGTTACTGCTCCGGGCTGTGGGGACTCGTCCCCTTTGGTATGCTTTCCCGCGATGCACCCTCCCTGGTTATTTACTTTAACTAACAAGAGAGGCTGCCTGCGTCACAGCCACACGAGCGCACGGACAGCGTGACTGCTGCGCGCGCGAGAGAGCACTCTCTTCGGCTAGGGAATTCGGCGCGCACTGACTGTTCGGCGCTGCGCAACGCTCTCCGCTGGCGGGGCGAGGCATCGTACTGGGAACATTCACCTGCCAGCTCGTCCCGTCTGGCCTCGGTGTTTCTCCCTTGCCCTCGCGTGGGCAAACGTTAGCTCGTAACCATGCTGGTGAATCGGACGACCTCGATCCATTCGCGCACCTTGTTGCTAGCTGGCGTTATTTAGCCATAAATGCCTGTTTGTGTCAGCCAGAGTCTCGTTCCTTTGTTTCCCTCAGAGCTAGGCCTGCCGTGATCGGAGTGCGCTCGGTAGCGTACGCGATGACGGGCTGAGGTCCGGAGGTTTTGAAATGTATCAGACAGGAATAAGCGGGAATAACGTATTTATCCCCCCATATTACAACCCCCACAGGTCATGACTGCTTTACGGGCTTGAGTGGCTTGCCATAGCTGCGTTTGGCTGAGCATGAGCACTTGCTAGCTGCACTGTTCAATCGTTTTCTTTAGCGTTTATTTCCTTGTTCACAGCTCTTGAGGCAGAACATTAATCTGACATGGCTTTTGCAGCTGTCCAGCCATTATCTTGCACTGATGACGCTGGTCCGGAGTGCCTGTGCGTCGGACGAAAAACAAGGAGTAAAATAGAGCGTTCACGTGATTTTACTACTTTTCTTAACAGAGGTACGTCGGCTTAAATACGCTTTCAGACATTATAAAGGATTTTAAAATCTCCTGGATGGATGGAAGATAGGAGCCTCCCCTTTGAAACGGGGTGGTGGCAGTTGCCACCATGGTCAGCTCTTTTTCTTTATCTTTATTTAACTGTATCACAAACTGGTTCCAAAATTTGCAATTTACTTTAAATACGTTTTCAGTCCCACACCTCTAACCTTATGTCACGTCTCGGTTTTTTAGCCACCAATCTTCCCACCGCTTCTTGCTGACTTCCACCGCAGATTTATTTGCATGACTATTGTTTCCTCTATAGGGCCCCAGAGGGAGCGACTATGCCTGCATCGACATCCGGATGGATACCATTCGAGTATGAGGTGTTTTCATTTGTTTCTACAAACTTACCGCACATAGCTCATGTGTCGTGTTCTTCGTTAAATTTCTTTTTGTAGCTGCGCGTTCTAAGACACCCAGATCTAATTTCAAAGAGTAGGGCACTGCCTCTTGAGTTACCGTAGGATTCCTTCCTGATCTGCTTTTCCAATAGCTATATAGTTATATACTCTGCTTCTTCTGCATAGTATTAATCCAATTTTTACTATCCGCGTTTTTTTACCTGTCGTTTAATGCTCTTTATTTCTCTGTCCTTGTGTCCTGCACCCACAGTGGTTAGTTTCCTAGCTCTTTTCCGCCATTGTGAGTGCATGCTCCTTCTGTATAAGAATTTAAATACCTTAGCTGCCCTTTATGTTATCTTCTAATTGCCTCAGGCGTTCTTCATACAATATTTTACTCTGAGATTCCCGTGCTTCGAACTATCGATTCCCAGCCAATATCGCCCTGTACTGCCTTATTTGTGGTTTCGCCGTGGGCACCTAGTGCTAATCTCCAAAGAGCTTTCTTATTAATGCGATAGCGTTATATAGCTCAGTTGTGTCCGTAGATCTTGTCAGCAAAATGTTTTCACGATGACGTCACTCTAGATGAATGCGCAAAAGTTTAATGATAATGAATACTAAATTAATGGTGTTATAAACCGTGATGAATATTAATGTCGTCAGACGGTTAGTTAGTGAAACAATTAAGACTATTTACTTTAAAAAAATTAATCAATTAGTAAAGTTGAAAATAACGAAACGAAAAACGATGACATCATCACTAATTAATCGAATTAGTGGGTCACTAGACAAGACCACTTTCAAAAAATTAGTCACATGTCAATGTAGGTGATGACGCCATAAAGAGTCATGTGACATGATGACTTGCAAAATTTAGAGTAATGACGTCACGCTGAAGTCACGTTACAAGATAAAGCAAAATTTAAGAGAGTGATGACGTCACACCCGCGCTCATTCGCAATCGCTCCCACGTGCAGACAGGGGAGAGGAAGAATGATGGAAAGAAACGCGCGGCGCAAAACCGCGTCCGCCGAAGTGACGACGCTGGTTTCACAGATATCTCAGCTGGAAACACAATCCCAGCGATTTCATTACTGATTGACCTCTATGTGGTGGCAGTACTCCCGAATACATTCACCAAAATTTTAACCAACCATTCGTCGTACAGCATTCTGGGAGGTGTCATAGCATTTCTATTTGCATATAGCTTACATGTTTTACTCAAGTTGGAGGCTAGCTTGCGACGGGGGTTCGGATCTATGACATATGCACCTTCAATTGCATGTTTTCTAAGACTACCTTTTCCCCTAAGGTGCGGTTGAGGTGTCCACCGAGGTGTCGAGACGTGAAGTTGGAGGCTAACTTGTGACTGGGGTCCGGGCCGATGACATGCACCTTCAGTTGCATGCTTTAAGGCGCGGTAAAGGTTTCCACCGAGATGTCGAGATCTCAGAGCTACTGCGTCCTTTCCTTTCCTCAAAAACCTTTCCTTTCCTCAAAACACATGCTTTCGAATTCCTCCACGTAAGCAGACTTAAGTGCCCTCATAATTTTTTTTACTTTACTTTATAATTTTTTACAGAACTTCACTCCTTAAGCACAGAACCGCATTCACGAAAGTAAGCCCTGGAACTATTATTCCTTACAAACACCTCTCATTACTTCATATTTGTTGCGCCCCCATAACGCCTTTTGTTTAATTATCCCGGCATCTCTTCGCCCTTTTGCCCTTTCTTATCGTCTGCGCGCTGCTTAGTGGCAGCTGACAGTTCGCCGCGCTTGCAAGCATAGAGTTAATATACTGACAGTTAATATGACGACGCCGGATTCCTCGTCGCTGCTTGCTCGCTTCTCGCCTCTGCTCTTGCTGCTTCACGCTCGTTTGTCATGATACAAGACACCGGATCGCTGCCGCCTTGCGCAGCAATGTGCTGCACAGACTCTGCCTCTGAAGCCGCCAGCGTGTTCGCCGAACGCTTGGTGTTGCTTTGCCTGCGCCGCCAGTCCACAATAGGCCTAGCGCTACAGTGCCTAGAATACTTGAAGTATGGGAAGCGTTGACGCCGCTTGGCGATGCTTCCACCATGTGGCCTACTCCGTTGGTTACACGTCATGCCGGGACGTGAAATACATGCTTGAATGCTCGACTGCGTGCGTCGTGCGAGCGTATTGCGTTGTTTTTTTTTCGTGAAAATGATGCCTTGAGGATGCACTATGAACCGAAGACAGAGTCACTGCTTTGTACCCGCTTGCAAGAGCGGGTATAAATCATGCAAGGACAAGTTGTCGCTGTTTGGTGTGCCGAAAGAGGAGGAAGTATTTCAACAATGGCAACGCAATATTACAACCGCAGACAAGCCGCGCGAGCGCAACGCTGCCGTTTGCGTGCTGCACTTCGACAAACAGTTCGTGTTGCGCCATTTTTAACGTATTATTGACGGCAAAACTGTGCGCCTTAAGACAACGAGGCCGATTCTTCTGCTTGGCGTTGCTCCGGCCCTTTTTCCGAATGTGCGTGCCTATATGGCAAAGCCCGTTCCTTGCAAAAAGAAATCCTAAGGAGAGGTTGTGCCCACCGCTTGCTGTGCCAGAAAAACGACAACGGCTGAGCGAGGTGCAGCAGCCGCTGCCAGTTGACGAGTCGGATGAGTCCGCCACGGTCACTTCCGAGCCTCGAGTTCCTTTCAACTAAACGGACATTGCCCTTCCGTCAGACAGCTGGGGAAAGCAGGTGTTCAGTGGTGTGCCACTGAAGGTCGCATACAGTGCGTGCTTATCCGGACCTGACATGAGTATCCTGTCCGCCGAGAAGTTTGTATTGTTTACTATAACAGACAACACGGTGTCGCATGAAGTGTTTGTGCGCGGAGTGAACTTGCCCTAGACGAGCCTGACGACACACCTTCCATTCTCCAGGCCGTTAATAGTATGCATGTTTGTTCAGGGGCAGGACTTCGTGAATAGTTTCTGTTCGCGTGTTCTAACTCTAGCTTTACAGTGTGGAATGGGAGCCTTTATTACAAGAAGTGCACGGGAACCTCTATTGGGCGGTGTGTAGCCTGAAAATATCTCCGGAAGATCCTATTCACTCAAAGATGCCTCTGCAACATCTGCGAGTGCACAAACTAACACACGCCGCCGGTTTTTCTCGTAATGGGACTAGCAGTGCCTTCGCATTGAAAAATATTTTACTGCTGTGTTGCCACGAAGACTAGGTTACTTCTTTGCATCAGTCGAATGCTTGCTCAAAGCGGGAAAGCATTATGGACATCTTTACGGAGCTCTTAGCTTTGGTTTCTTAATGCACTCTTCATTGTCCAATGAGCGAGTTTCCATATAAACGAGGCCTAAACACATTGAAAAATATTGGCCCCTACGATAATTGGCCACAGTGCAGTGTATCCATAACGTAGTCTACATTAATTAGGCACGACTGGATATGACCGCGAGCCACGGTTAACTCCGAAACACCGTGCCATATGGGATGAATACATTAGCGTTCTACTTAACTAAACCAGAGGGAAGACAATGCAGATGTGTAAAGAAGCTATAATGGGACGGTCTAGCTAATACCATCCGACTGGCATACGCTACTAATGCAGAAGCGTTCACTGATTTGGTGACTTCTTGAACAGTGCCACGTTTTTCAGGAGCATTTGCGTTCGGAAGTCTTATTTAGGAGCCCAAAAAATATCATATTTGAGATGCTATAACACACATACTTTCAAAATTACCCCCCCCCCCCCCCCCCTTGTATTTTTTGCCGCTAGATTTTTGTGTATAGATGGGCTGTTCATGGGTGGAAAATTCATGAAGGCTGTGTCGCGCAAATATGTTCAATGTGTTTCTTTTTTTTTTTTGTCACTGAAAATTAGTGAATGGAATCGATTACGAACTGACGTTCTGGAATGCAGTTCTGAGGCACGCAGTTGACCTCTCCTGTATGGACCCTGCAGTCATGCTGTTTTAGTTATCAATTTTTTTTTCCGTAAGTCCGTCATCATTATTTCCTTTTCCTGTCTTTCCCTCGTATGGCCTCACTGCATGAGTTAGGTTGGCGAGCTGCTCTGCAGTAGATCGGCCGCGCTGTACACTTTTCTTCGTGTGTTTTGCAGAGGCTTCAGGTGCATTGCAGAGGAAAGAGAGGCTTCGCTGAGGCGGACTTTAACGGGCGAACCGATGTAAAAGACAGGCATTACAGCAGCGTATGTGCCACTGTTGCCTAGTTTTTATAAAAAGTGTGCATGCGTGATAAATAATAAAGTATAATAACTGCCGAATATACAAAACGAACCCGCTTATTGATACATACAAATGAACAGAACTCCTCTCTGTCGCGGCTTAATAATCAGTGTCCGAGGGAGCATGAAGACGGCTGAAAAGGATGGTTGAAAGCAAAGTTTTCACCTCCGCTGCCTTCTTTCCATACGCCGGATGGAGGCTATAAAGTCAAAACATACGGAGGGTATATTTGTGCGTATCCGCCACATTGGCAAATACATCTATGACAACCAATTTTGTTACATTCTATGCCTATTCTAAGATCTAAGAGGCATATCTTGCAGAGCACCCCGTCCTCCCGCTTCATGGGGCAGAACGTCAGGGTTAGCCGATTTTCGGTTCGTGCGTGGGCAAGAGCGGCGCCCAATACAAGCAGGTATACGCGAAGCAGGTTGCCAAGTATTAAAACTGATAGGCTTTAAAATGTTTGCCCTGAACCCAACGTAATAACAAAAGTACCTCGCGAAGAACTAGTGGCCTCTTCGGACGCCCCACCCCGGCCCTCAAGTCATTAGAACAATGGTCAGCTGCATGACTAGCCGAAGTAGAGTCTTTTCCAAAAGTAACCAGGCCGCATGGTTTGCTTCTCGTTCGTTTAGTAGAGCCCCTCATGGACTCCCTAAAGACCGAAAAGTTATTATAAGGGGGGGACAGTGGTTCTCCTTACCATACAGAGATTTGAGCTTGAGGGCTTGCATAATAGCTTTAATATACGAGAGAGAAGAAAACTGTGCAGTCTGGCTACTTTTGGCAAATACTCTACATACAAAGAGCATAAGAAACCGCCGGTGGCGATTGTTCTTCCTAATAATGAATGAACCCTTCGAGCTACATGCCAGAATACCAGTTTTTTTTTCTTGCATGCCCATTGGATACTGTACGTACACTCATATATTTATTAATGTACACCCTTAAATGCCTTAACTAGTCGTTACCAAATTAATCTCATAATTGTAGCTTGTTTTAGTCACAGGATTCTCGGCCGACATATTTTCAACTACCTACTCAAATTTCAGAGAAGCCAACAGCCACAGAAACCAAGGGGCATAGGGGATTTTTAATTTATTTATTTATTTTGTGGTGTTGATCAATTTATAATATTACTGAATATGTTACCGCTTAAAGCTAATTGATTAGAAAAGGAGAAGAAAAAACAACCCCATGCCGCCGGTGGGATCCGAACCCACGACCTCCGAATTACGCGTCCGGTGCTCTACCACTGAGCTACGGCGACGGCTGTCAAACCTTCTGCTTTCGGGGGTATTTATGTTTACAAATAACCTAACTTGGGAGTGTTCACCAGCGCCACCCGAGCCCCTCATCCCCCTTCCTTGTCTGCTTAATTGCTTAACGAGGGCCTCGGTTCTGGCAGCCTTGATGCCTTAGGAAGCATAAGAGGGTTCTCACACAGCTTCCACCCTCGCCGTTCGATGACGTTCTACGTCACATCAGCGGTAACTCAGGACGTTCTACGTCCGCCGCTTAAGAACGTGGGTGGCGCTGGTGAACACTCCCAAGTTAGGTTATTTGTAAACATAAATACCCCCGAAAGCAGAAGGTTTGACAGCCGTCGCCGTAGCTCAGTGGTAGAGCACCGGACGCGTAATTCGGAGGTCGTGGGTTCGGATCCCACCGGCGGCATGGGGTTGTTTTTTCTTCTGCTTTTCTAATCAATTAGCTTTAAGCGGTAACATATTCAGTAATATTATAAATTGATCAACACCACAAAATAAATAAATAAATTAAAAATCCCCTATGCCCCTTGGTTTCTGTGGCTGTTGGCTTCTCTCATATTTATAACGAGCCCCTCATCCCCCTTCCTTGTCTGCGTAATTACTCAAATTTCAGTTATTTTTTGACGACCAGTACCCCACCTCAACCAGACAATATTTCATTGAGGCGAGGTTGAGTGAGGTCGGTAGTGGACACTGGAAAAGTGACGTGAGGGCGGCTGAGGAGACCTAAACCACCAAAAAAAGGGTTAAGCTTGAGTGAGGTTGCAGAATTTTATTCGAGGTTGAGGTGAGGTCGCGGTATTTGAAGTCGAATGCCCACCTCTGGTTATGGTACAAATTCCGGTATCCTAAAAAAATGCTTGCATAAACAACCTCCCGACGTAAAAATAAACTCGTCCAGAATATCTGGGCGTGCCATTGGAAGTAAAAGTACTCACCTAATTCTCACAGCGACAGCAGCGAACGCGCCGAATTTTTTCGTTGTACTCGCAACAGCTGAAACAGAAGACGGGTCAACGGAACCCCGAAGATCTGAAGGACGTTGTCCACGGAAAGGATTCCGTGAGAGCAGAAAGGAAGTGCAGGGGCGTTCAGCGGTCGCCACATGGACCGCTGTCACGCAAGGCTAATGGAGCCGCCCCACATGCGCTCAGCAAGCACAACTGCCGCAAATCACCAGACAACTGGCGGCGAGCCTCGTGGCAGGTTGTGCAAACATCGCCTCGCGCGCAGTCAGAATTGCAGTGCACGCTCGCGAAGCGACATGCTTGCGAAGCGATGCGCTGCCGCCGCTTTGCTCGCGCAAAATGACTGCGATAAGTATCTTGCGACCACACAGCGACAGACCTTGCGCATTTCTCGTTGCCTGTCTGGACTCGCCGCTTTCAAATCCTTTGGCGCGTGCTTGCACAGCTTTCTGTCACGTCAGAGTTGAAAGGGCAACCTCCACCACTGCCTACAAGAGCGACATAAACAAACAACCGGAAAGAGACAATATTGCAGGAATGGAAACAAAACTAAAAATGCGACGACGGTTGCATCAACAACACGAAGAGGCAATCATGACCGAAACCACTCGCCCGCGAATGCGCACGTGGCTGGCCGAGGCCAGCATGTTTACGTGTTAATGTGTCGCCCGGAACTGAGTGCCGGCTCTTTTCGAGACTAAGTGGATGCAATGAGAAGGGGCCCTGCTCTTCCATTCACGCTGTAGCCGTGCGTCCCACATCGCCGAGTGACGGGCGAACCGGCGGCCCCCAGCACGGACCCGGCTACCAGCGGAGAGGAAGCGACCCGCCGAATAACGCTCCACCGGGTGGGTCCGGGCCATGCAGTACGCGTACGGTGCGCGCATAACGCGATCGGCGATGGGCTCCCACGAGCCAGGCATGCACGCAGACCAATTGCCCGCCCTCTACCGTTCATCCCCGGGGCCCGCAACGTGCCGCCGCCGGAGGGAACCCCTTTTTGCGATGCACGGAGCGCTCTGGCATAACATGCTGAAAGTAAGCGGCTTGCGTTCTGCTTCCTCCTTTCAAGAACGTTTTCATTTATCAACCCCTTGGCCACTTATGTTGAGTCCGGAAGCAGTAGAGAGCGAGAACTGCGTGAGGCAATGCATGTGGAATCCGGAGGGGGGTGGGTGGCTTGTGGCGGCGTTAAGTGGTAGGTGAGCTAGATTAGCTTTGGACTGCGCATGTCGGCAATTGCTCCGCCTGTGTCGCATAATTTAAACAAAGTATATCTCCTACCACTGCCCAGAAGGTCAGTATACTTAAGCATTTCAAAATCCACGTTGTTACCCCCTGTCTCCTTTTTCGTGGACCTCAAGGGGAACATCACGCGAGAAACTCTGTCCAGTTACTCTTCAGGAGCATGAGAGTTATTGCTATTTTCTTACGAAAAGTTGCCGTGGCGTGCAGCTGATATTTGTACGGGCACGGCAAAGAGCGACTAACGACGCCTCGCCGGTGCGCTTTCGGAGTTTCCATGGTCAAAGGTGAACTGCTCATCAGTGGAGCACGTACCGCTCATCTGCATCCCGACTGATCTTCCTCGTAACAACATCTTTCTTTTTTTGAAGCCGGCGGTAAGTTAGCAAGAACTGACAAACACGGCGCGTGGCCGCTGTACTTACGTTCTGTGAATCTGAACTCCAGCTTCTCCGTAAGACTTCTTTCATAGCCTCGTCTTCGGACCGTCACGCTCAGCGGTGGCTCGGTGGTTGTACAGCGTTGCGACGATGACCACGAGCTCGTTACTTCGATCTCAGCCACGGTGGCCGCATTTTACGGAGGGGAAATGCAAAAAGCGCCTGTTTGCGGTGCGTTGTCACTGCAGGTTAAGGAATCGAAAGTGGTCGAACCTTTGATGCCGAACCCTCCACACCGCTACGCAAAATGAGGGCTGAGCGCAACCTTTTACTGAAATTCATTCATTCATTCATTCATTCATTCATTCATTCATTCATTCATTCATTCATTCATTCATTCATTCATTCATTCATTCATTCATTCATTCATTCACTTCTTCCGGAGCCCCCCACTGAATTATATGCTTCATAAACACTTTTGTAAGGAGGACACGTTAGAATTAATTATTTATTCCCCATTGTCTTTGGAACAATCAACTCCACCAGTACAGGCTAAATTCAGCGCTTGATGGTTTCGTTTCCGGGGCAATGTTCGCGGATGTGGCCCTAGTGAGGGCGAGATGCCGCAAGGGAACAGAAATTACTAGTCGGTGGATTTAACTGTGGTGAACATTTTAGACTATCATTTTACAACCACCACTGAATGAGCCTGCTGCACCCAAACAATACGAAGACGCAAAAAAAAAATATTACAGTAAGAGAGATAAGAAAGAAGGCGGAAAGAGATAACGCAGAGACGCCGCCGCGTTTACGCCATGCATAGAGAGATGTTAACCAGGAAGACGCTTGCATAGGAGCAGGCACGCAGTGTTAATCATTAGCTGCCCAGCTTCACAGTTAAAAAGCGCTAAAACTAAAGTGCGCGCACGGTCCAGGCAGTGCGAGTTCGACTTTTGTCTCAAACGTTACTCGGCCGAAACTAACAGAAAAATATCGGCAGTCGTGTCTGAGCGAAGGTTCCCACGGCATAGTGAGCTCCGGGTGCACTCCTACTCAGATATGACGATGACGCAGTTCTAATCATTCTAATCACTCGTCTGCGGCGTGTTTAACTGGTTTAGCCCCCTGAGGCCGCGTGTGCCTTCCTGATTGTGCGGCGCTTAAAAGGCGCACGCAGCTCATCAGCATGGGCGTGTCGGCCGCCGTTCCAGACACTGCGTTTGGTCGAAGTCCGTTGAAGGGCCTCCATTCCTCGGAGCAGAATTTATGCTCGCTTAATGCGAGCTCCACGATTCTCATCGTAAAGCGGTGTTCAAATGATCTATTTACGTTTCTGTCTAAGCTATCATGATCATTTATCTTGTGCTAGGGCATGACTTTCAGATTAAGCGCAGCGCAGCGAACTGGGAAAATAACAGCATTAGGAAAAATTCGTCAGAAGGTTGAAAGAGAGCCGCTTGAATTGAGGAAAAAAAAAGCTATAAATGAAGTCATGAAAAGGAGCAAATAAATATACGCAACATACGGAGAATGGCGAACAAATAAGGCGGTGGTCTGTTGAGGAAACAGAGTGGATTGTAATTGACGGGAGACGTAGCGGGGAGCGGCAGAAAGTAAGGCGTGGAGATGACACAAGCAGATTTGCTGGTATAGGGTGGCGGCGGCTGCCATAGAACAAAGATAATTAGAAACTGATGGGAGAAACGTACGTTTCTCATGAAGTGAATGAATCTGAGTGACAATGATGATAACAGTGATAAATCATCAGCCCCAGAGGACCACAGCTACCATACTGCAGTTCTGAATGCTCGAAAACATACCCAGAAACTCTGGACAGGCGCATTTCTCAACGGGAAGTTGTTTATGAACGGAATTAGTTCGTATATCGTAAGATTGAACTATAACCATCGATATATATCCTCAGATCTCCCCTCGCAGGCTTGCATTTCTTTTTTTGCTGTTAACGTTTTTGCTATCGTCAAAAACGCTCCCAAACGGCTTTTTGCAGCAATCCTAACTACTTGATGCGAGCGATGGACAAACTTCAAAAAAAAAGATTTTGCTACCCATCGGAAGAATCGACCCTTACCTTAAATATTTCCCTTACAGAACCTTATAATATACCACAGTTGCCTCGCAATTGAAATTGATGTCCAATAATTCTGGACTTGATGACATTCTAGTTATATATCATAATACTTCTTCCAGTGGAGGTTTAAAACTACTTGAAATATTGCGTGCATTCTGAAGTTAAGGTGGCTCATGGTCGCAAGAGCATCAGTGCGAGCTAGCCTTCCCCCGTTATACTTCGACTGAGCTATTTGCAACTGATGAAGTGAGCAGTCGAGCCGCAACAGAAACGTTGAGAGCTCAGGTACGCCCCCGCCCTTACAAAACAGTTTTGCAGTAGTCTGTAGACACTCCGTAGACGATCGACTGAATTTTATGACGAAGAGGCGCGTCGTCAGCGGAAGTCGTCAGCCTTGTCCTTTTCCAAGTTTGGCCCAGCCTGGTCTGGTTGCCATAGAAGCGAGAACCACCGAGAAGCAGTGAGGACTGTCGAGTGAGGCCCGACGGTAATCATGATGGGCCGAATTTGCTACCCATTTCGTTCGCAGTAGTAGCAGCGGCCGACTACACGAGACGCGAAGTGAGCCCGCAGCGCTGATTGGAGAAGCACCGAATCGTTCTTTCGCATGTAGCCGCGCACTGCAAGAAGGCGGGGCCGTCCGACTCGCGGGCGGAAGGTGAACGGCGCGCACTTTCTGAGCGCGCGGGCCGCCCTCGTTCGCCCAAGGTCCTAAAATTAGGCCTTTACCCTTAACCATAGGCCACCGCCATCGGCGCGGTGAAAATGAAAACGCCAGAATGGCAGCACGACTTATATTTATCCGACGTCATAAACACGTCTGTCCCGTAAAGCAGGCGACGGCCGAGACGACTTCCGCGTCCGCTCTCTAAGCCTAATCTCGCACTCGTCTTCCTGGGGTGGTGGTGTTTCGAGCAAGCGCCAAGAAAGGACGGCTCTGCACAAAGCCGCGCTCCGGCGCCGCTGCAGGGACTGACAACGAAGCATAAACCAAGATAGCAGCGGCGGTGGCGGCACCAGCTCTGCTCGCCCGAGCTCCATCGAGGGCCGCCGCGGCGGCGGCGGCGGACGGTCCGAAATCCTCTCGAAACTCTTACCGCTCTTCGAACAATACGCGTTATACGATCTCGCGCGCACAGCTCCTTCGCTGGTGTGGCTCGTTCTTGCTTGTTCCGTGCGCCCCTGTCATCTTTGGGAGGGCGCGTGCGAAAACAGCGCCGCCATTCTCGTTCGCCGGCCGCCGCTCTGCGCACGCCTAGCTTTCTTTACGTCGCCACTTTGTTTTTTGCTTCCTTTCACTGCTGCTCCTATTTCTTTTTATATTGGCATTCTGTAACCGCACTTCTCGCTGCGCCCGCGCTTTGTTGTCGAGATCGTTTGCGCTTCTTGTTTTTCGCTGCCTGTCTCTGGGAGGAAGGAGGCCCTGCCTTTCGCGGGGCGTTGTCTCGCCGCTCCGTTGTTTACCAACTAGGTCAATGGCTGCATCTAACGAAGTCACGCTGTCGACCTCCCCTTTTCTCTTCTTCCTCATCCTCTTTCTTTTCTCGCTGCATTCTCTGTTAGCTGTGATCCGTACGCTATATGCCTTCATTCCGCTTCCTATCTTGCTTTTTCGCCGCCCATCTGGTTCGTTTGAGCCTGATAGAATTGCTCGGCAAAGCGTGCATTCTGCCTTTTTTTATGGTTAATTTCCATCTTATATTTTGACTCCAATGCTGCGCAGTGTGCGCCGACCGACGTAACCATTCTCTCTCCGTCATTGCGATGACCTAACCGCTCTCGGATAATCGCGCGAAAAAGGAAGAATAGATACATAATATGGCCTGGGCACGTGCGGAGAATGTCACTTCCTTTTCCACTGTGCCTCTCTCTCTCGCTTGACAGCGCTCTCGCCGTTCCGACAGACGCAAAAACAGCTCATGCTGAAAACGAGGAGCTGCTGTTTAGCGGCAATGGTGATGACGGGAAAGACGACGCGCATTTCGATGATTTTTTTTGTGGATGTGTTCCGTGATGGCGAAAGCAGGGAAGGAGTGATTGCGCATGAACTGCCGCAAGGCAGCGCTTTTTTTTTCTGTGTAAGCTATAACTATTATCTGCAGCTGCACACAGTATATTGGCATTAATATTCAATTTTGTGTTACGGAATATGTGCGTTAATTTAGTCTAGCTGAAGTGCACTGTAGAATCAGTGCGTGTGGCTGCTGGATATAGGGCACCTAAGATGAAGCTTGCCGTGTCGATCGTAGCGCCGTAACAGCCTAGCGAGAGGAGCAAGCATTTTATGGGCGCCCCCGTAGTACTTTTCCACGCCATCTGCGTTCGCTTGCAGGCATGAGTTTGCGCGCTCTCTCGATGCCGCATATGGCGTGCGTAGCTAACGAATCCGTCATGAGCGCCTAGGCGAGGTATGTAATCAGCCAAACGCTCACCTCTAAACCTTTTTTTTTTTTTTGCTGCACAGGGGAACAATGGGTGTTGTCCAAACTACGGCGGATATTGCGCCACGGCGAAGCTCTTTTACGCGAATTTAAACTTCCAGGTAGTTGCTGTGGTTTTTCTTGTGAGGCACTGCTTGCAGACTTGCGGTTTCGACCTTTTTTTCCTTAATACTAACGCTCACATCGTTGGAAAAATTGTGTTGTGCGCTGTATCAAACTGCGGAAACTTCACTGCAAACAGGACGCAACATGTTTCAAGTGCCGTCAGGTAGGTAGTAAGCGACGAAAGCAGTGCGCCGTTGCGATCCGCTGGCAAACTGCCTGCTTCGGGCTCCACGGTTGACTATATATAGGCTTAGCTTCGAGTATTTTGTTAGCGATAAATGTTTGAGCACGTTTTGGAAGGGAGGAGAATTTGGTAAATTAGGTCGTGTTCTTTCTTTGAGGAGCGCCATGTTCTCCCTCGGACAACTTCTTCTATGTGCCACAGCTATTATTGCATGACGACGGAAGCAGAGCGCAACCTTTGGTTTGCAAAAATGTGCTATATTCGGCCTCCGTCACTATAGCATGACAAGATGACATAATAACTGAGCGATTTATTTCTCAGGCATTTGTGCTGCATTCGAGTTATTTGAATCGAGAGCCAACACACACAGCCTATGCGATCAGTACCGCTAGCTGCCGAAACGGCGACACTAGCCACGGCGGGGTCTCGTTGCCTGACGGTGCAGGTCGCAATCTCAATGTCTGCGAACACTTGTGGGATTTATAAATTGTTATATGAAAGCTTTTTTGCTAACTTCATGCCCGAACTGAAACACATGTTTTCACCAGCAGACCAATAGACATGAGCACGCAGCAAGTGTGGAGAAGGTGTTACGCTAAAGTTCCTTGTTTTGTGTGGAGCCGCATGGCACAGTAATGTTTCTTCGTGTCATGTGTGCGGAGCGGGAGGCTGAAAGACAAGATGATCGCATTAGAAAGTGATACGAATTATTTACCTCTCTGAGTCACTCAGTTATGAAAAACTTCAGGTTAACATAACCTAAAAAAATAGCAGCCAACATAACCAAGCTGTTCTTCACTTTTCATTGTACAGTACGTAAAAGAACTGACGTTTTACTGTTGCTTCGACTCCGAACCCTTAGGCGTGAACGCCTAAATAAGAGTCAACAAGTAAATCTTCGTAGACTGCCTCCAGGCGATCCATACTATTGACATTACCTGCTTGATTCTAATCTTTCACAGCAACATCTGAACTACTATACGTACCTTCAGCACTTCACCATTTGAAGTGTGTAGCTAAGGCTAGCCTTCTGTGGTCTTAAATACCTTCTTCCAAATTAACTTGAGCAGATAAATTTCCAGAAGCGATAGCGAGGTCTTATATGGAAGAAACTTCTTGAACTGAAGGCGGCTTTGCGAAAATATGTGAAAGTGCACAGTGTTTATCACTGGAATTTAATTGTTGCAATCTACTCCAGACAAATTGAAATGTCAGAATAATGCGAGTTTAGTGCGACGAGTCATCTTGCAAAAAACTAAATCATGATGATGTAAAAGATTATCAGCGGAAGCATTAGGCTTTTTATATATTCCTCTGGTCAATAAGGGCGTGCTCTGAACTTTTATAATACACCAAACACTCATGATATGCTATGTCATCCTCTTGATGAAGCAGTAAACCTTCTTTTATTGCGATAGTTACGTCTCCCCCTCGACCGTCACGATCACAGCCAACTAGGGAGTATGACGGCGGTAATATTTCGTAAAAAGTGCACATCTGAATGAAGCCAAGTTGAACTAATAACTACAATATCAAGACTGGGATATAAGAGTTCCTCTAACTTATCACTTTTCTTCACAGTACTTCGAGCATTTAATGATAACGGTGAAAACAAATTTATGCGTTGTCAGTTCTTGGACACACCGGGCGGTGCAGCATCATCGCTGTGATGTTTCGAAACAGGCATCCTTTTAATGTCTACTTCGTCCCAAACATACAGACCTCCATTTATCTTTAGTTCATAAAAACAAGAACTGCTTTACTGCCTTCATCAAAATCGGTTTCCGATGACTTCCTAAGTTTCCGGCACACACGTCACGAACAGATACCGAGGAATCTTCAGATAGAGATGTATCTGAAGATGTCCTTAAGTTTTAGCAGTTGCAAAGATGGTTTAGTTTATGGGGTTTAACGACCCAAGGGGACTAAGGCTATGAGTGACGGACGAAGTAGTGGAGGGCTTCAGAAATTTAGACCACCTGGGGTTCTTCAATGTGCACTGACATCCCAGAGTACACGGGCCTCTAGCATTTAGCCTGCATCGAAACGCGACCGCCGCGGCCGGGATCGAACACGCGTCTTTCGGGTCAGCAGCCAGCACCATAACCACTGAGCCAAGAAGGTGGCACAGTTCCGAAGAAACGCCAATTTTTCCGTGAAATCATAAACTCGTAGCATGAAGGACGAAACCGGTTTTCGTGCTCCAGAGAGTTAACGTTCGCACCTAACACATCTTTAGAGACGTCATCCACAACTTGTCGTTCTAAAGATTTATTCTCTTCGTCATCACTTTCCTTCAAGACATAAATAATGTTATTCCTGTAGCTTCTGTTTTTCGGGCTTTGACTATTTGGTCGTTAATTGCACTTGATTCTTGCGCAAGGCAGCGGCTGTATCTTCACACTTTCGCAACTTCTCAGTGGACTCCTGTGCTGACAAAAGCGCTGCTTAAATTTTAGAAAGCTGTGTTTGATCGTTGTCAAAACTCTCCTGTGGCGTATTCTGTGAGGTTTTATCTGCGTAACCACTACTAGTATCTCGCTAATTTTGCCGGGTCCAAGCTTTTCCTCGATGTCATCCCCGAGTAACAAAAAGTGCACGAATGACTCGGCAATAGTAAACATCAAGGGACAGAGCACAGTGAAGGGCTCAACAGCACTAAAAGGCAAACAACACTGCTCTTGTCAGCTTTGCCAGAAGACAATTTGTTACCAACCTGAAGAACGAAGAAGAAAGGGTTACACATGGCGGTCTGGACGATGACAACGACTCCACTCAAGGGTTTGAGTGGTTTGCATTTCTTTTTACACAATTCGCATGATGATGCTGATGCTGCCGGTGATCTGAACGGATAAAGCAGACTTAGCGCTTTTGCCACATGCGCTGCGTTGATTACGGTTGAATAAATGACCATTATCGAAGGCATGATAAAAAATTCAGGGGGCACTTTGTTGACCTAAAATGCGGTGAGGCGAAAGCTTTTAGCGCGGTGTTGCTGCTTGTGTCCCTGATGTGTGGTTAATATGTTAAGTACACAATTGTTTGTGAATCTTAACTACTGGACACACTTGAGGGCGTTTGGGAGGCATCCGTCTGATTCGACGCCTTTCTGCAAACACTCTCCAGCGTCCTAGACAAGGAGAACTACATATGCGTTGGAAGGAAGTAGCGTAGCCCTTAGCACGCTCAGCTGCGGAACGGAAGGATGGTGGTTCGAACCCCATCGTGCACAAAGGCTTTTTCTTTCTGGTCTGACTAGAAAAACGTGACACCTCTGCTGACAACCTTCTACTGACCACTTTCTGTCGACAATGATGACGCATTAAAGGCTTTCGCCTTAAACGTGCAAAGTGACGTGTGCTTCGCATTGGCGTCGATGATGTTCTTGGGTCATGATGATGGCCCGTTGTTGCAAGAACGCAACTGTCGGCACTCCAGTTCAGCCCAAGCCAAGCGCATCTGAAGAATGAAGTGGTTGCACATTGCGATCCTGACGGTGCCACCGAGCCCACATAAAGTTTACATGCGGATCACATTTAAGTACATTCTATATTTGTAGCGCCATTTAGAGGGACACTGAACTAAAATTATGCAGTGCCGTTTTTGATGGAAACGAAAGTTGAAGTATTAAAACTAGAGAATACAATAAACTTTTGCGGGAGCAAAGGTGCAATACACGCTTCTTCCGTGATTCTGTATCGTACCGTCGCAACTGGCGGCCGTGTATAGAAGCCATAGGTGTGACGTCATAACACCTCCGCTGCTCCTGCACGATTCAAATCTCTATAGACAAGCGTCATGTTTGTAAACAAAGGTGGCGCTGCGGTCGGCAGCGACGCGGGGTGTAGGCAAAAACGTAGCATGCCTACACCGCGCCAAGCGATGCTGCCTTCGAAACCAACTCGCGTGCGCGCATATTTCAAAGCGTGCGCGTCGCTTGTGGTTAGAAACATTTCTGTTGGTGACCGGAGAGCAGTTCAGCACGTTTTCAACCTGTTCGCCAGACGGAATTATCTGGCGAAGCGCTGCATAGGCTTCCTTCTGCGCTCCTATGTTTGGCAGCAACGGCGCGGCTACGGCGGTCGACTAGGTTGACTTATTAAATGAAACCGAGAAAGCACGAGGTATACAGGTTTGCAGTCTCAACATCTGGGGCGATACAGCATACCCGATCCTTAAGTGCAAGAAGGACGACGAGATGCACGACGCGAGGCAAGTTTTTTTATGACGAACCTTGTGATGTGCCTGCTTTCGTACAGCCACTTCAGTGCGGAGAACGCCGAAAACTACTGGACACTGAAGCCATGCAGTTACTTTAAATGAGTCATGCAAATGCGATCTTCACTGGTAATGTCTGAAAAAATGCTTTTTTATTCGCTTGGCTTTAAGAGAGGTGCACAGGCAAATGGATAGAAGTTTACCTCGAGCTGCAACGAAGTTACGTTTGCTCTGCAGAGCTAAATATTTTAAGTTATTCTGATTGCAGGCCTTATTCTGCTTGATAACTGGTTTTTGGTCTGGTATTTGCTGTTTTCGCCGGGTTCTGATTCACCAGTAATTGTAAAATTCAGGTAAAATGGGAGATAACACTGCATGATTTTGCCGATACCTTAGCGACGTTTAATTGTTTTCTAGGATAGGTGGTGAAAAAACGTACATGTTGAAGTTCGTGGAAGCGAAAATAAAGAAAAAACTACGCGTCGTATATTCCTACTACCCGACTACAGTGCTGCTTCAAACGTCGCGCTTAGTGGCCCGATGAATATGCTGAAGGCGACTATGGCAGCTGCTGTTTTTTTTTTCTTTTTTAGTGCGAAGAGATGCCCGGGACGCAGTGCGGGTGATTGTCGCCTGAAAACGGTCCCAGCTGCGTACAATTTACGGTCACACCCACATGGAATGTCGAGTCCAGACTTCTCATAATGAGAGCCCGACAGAACGCGAACAAGCTGCAGACGTTGATTCTTTCACTGTTCACCGCGCGACTGAAGAGCAAACATGCTGATTAAGAGACGCAAACTATTATATTTCGATGCAGAAATGCAATACTAGCCGCGCAGCCGATGCGTCGCCGAACATTTCCCGCTCCACGGCCGCTGCGCATCGCTTTGGCCCATATCTAAATGTGATAAACTTGTGGAAACTTGTGCCGCTGCATTTCTTCAGCATTGCGGTTCAACCACCCGCACCACAGCTCGGCGGAATATTGCAAAATACGTTCAAAAACGCTCAAGCATGGTATACCCAAGGCACACGGTACCGGCTTTTGCCTACACAACGAAAGTCACTGCTGACTCCAGCGCCGCCGCATCTCCGTGACGTCACGGCCTGACGCTTGTCTATAAGCGCGTGGTCAACGGTTTACAGCTGTCTCGGTACACGCTTTGTCTAACTCTCCGCTTTCCCGTGGTCGACCTTAGTAATGATGCTTTCCGAGCGGTAAAGCAAAAATGACGAGGTAGCGCTATGCCCCAGGACAGAGGTTAGATTGGGCTAGGGGAAAACAAATGCCCTGCCCGCACCGTCTTGCGACACAACGGGCTCCAGGACAGTCACATCAGAATCGTTGCACGTGGCACACCTTCGCTTACGCTTCTGAGAGATGAAAGGCTCCGAAGACAGTGAAACCCTGCTGCGCAGTCGTCGCGGCTAAACTGGACGCCTTTTACTGGTTGCTTTTTCGGAGATTTTGTTCCACATGAATTATGCAACTAGTACAGCTGTGTTGATGACGCTTGGCATGGCGCTCGAAATAAAACGCCACAACACTGACGCTTCTCTGTTTGTCTTGTCAAAAACACACAAAACAGAGTGAACCAGGTACGCGTTTCTGATGAGGAGGGGAAGGGAGGTTTCTCCGGCAGCACTAAGGAAGAGCAATGCTCTTGGTCGGGTATAAAGCGTATAACAGTAAAAAAAATGGTGATTTATTGATGCGATATTTCATTGCAGGCAGTTAGATCCCGGTCGTCAACAGCACCAAAAATTTCTTGTCGTCGTTCCCAGTCTTACACATGGCGCATAGTAATACTGCTAAACTGACAGAAAAACAACGTGCCAGAATGTGAGATTCGCTGCTCATGTCTAAACTTCTGCCCTATAAGCGGGAGAAAGAACTATACTTAGCTTACTGCACTGTTTAATTGAACGCAACGTTGAGTCGCGTTATTTCGCATTCGTTCAGTACCATGAAACGCTTAGCTCTCCCTAGTATACACTGCAGTTAACGATTACTGATACGATCTCAGTCGCGTTTGAGTGCGTTCATGTTTGCTAACTCGCAAGAAGCTGCAGTTTCCTCGCATTTCGTGTAGTGTGAGACAGGTAAACTCTCGAGTAACCTTCAAATCGCGTCGGATAACGCGAAGCGACGAACAGTCTAATGACGCCTTGGTAGAACCGCAATAGATGCCTTTCGGCCTCAACTCCACACGTGAAACCGTGTGCACAGAGCCCGACGTTTCGTTATTTTAACTGTTATTGCCGTTGTAGTTTAAGCATGCGAGAAAAAGTTTGATTTAGCCGGCTCCGACATGCCTGACTGGTACGTATACCGCCCTTGCTTGCTCGTCGTCGCTAACGGCTCGTAGCCATGAGCCCTTATTTTCTTTTATTCCCGTTAATGCAAAGGTACCCAACCGTTAGGGTCGCATTCTTCGCTTGCGTAACGATTGCTGTGCTCGACGGAACCAGATTTCATGTTAAACAGCTGTGCGACGGCGCGCTTCAAATACCGCAGCGTTACCTCTGCGATAAGGGTGTTAGCCGTCACACTCTACGCTTCGCTTCTGACGAGCCGGATGGCGTGCGCTCATAAAATGTGAAAAATGAAACAATCCGCTGGAAAATACGCACAGTGACGGCTACATCTTAGTGCAATCGCACATTCAGGGGTCATGTCCAGCGTTTTCCACAAATTTTTAAATTTTGCTTCAGTGTCCCTTTAAAGACATGAGCACGCTTGTCTCATGTCCTTGGGTTCTTTTACGTGCACTGACATCGCACAGTACACGGGCCTCTAGCATTTCGCCTCCATCGAAATGCGACCGCCGCATTGCGGCCGAAATGCGAACCCGCATCTTTCGGGTCAGCAGCCGAGCGCCATAACGCCTGAGCCACCACTGCGGCTTTTGTCTAAAGGCATCTGCCGCATATATACATGCATTTCAGCACAAGTCCACTCTATCGCCGCCCATTGCATTTCACCGCTGTAATGCGGCGGCAGGCCAGCTGAACGTATAAAGTAAATCTCTTTATAAATTGTAACTGTAGTAAAATTGTGTACACAGTGAAATAATAATCCCAGTAAATTTTATACCTCGATGCAGAATAGCATTTACAGTACGTTAACGAGTAACGCTTCGAGTTGTCTTGCCGTAGCCATTCAGCCGTACATTACACATCATACAAAAGACGAGGGTCCCAAAGCCAACGTCTGCAGCGGAACATTATTCGGATCATAAGCTTGCTCGTACGCAATTAACTTGTTCCGATCAGGAAATTTTCAATCCCGCAGTCGGCAGAATGCTTTGCTGCTTGTTTCGACCGTTGCTTGGTTTTCCAAGGGAATTAGTTCAATAGCGTCCGGAGCCTTTGCTTCCACCTGTGCAGTCCTAACTGTATGACGCCTACCATCCACCGTACGACAGATTTAATTTCCGGTCAAAGCGGCGGTATTTCAGCGCGCACACATGCCTCTGCGCCAAAGTTGCGAACATTCAACGAAACCCGAGGACTTATTTCGAAGGGCGTCGCATGAGGATGCTGGTAAATTTCGTCGGGAGGCTCAGGAACATAAAACATTAAATGACATTTTTATGTAATCTTCTTGCGCGACACAATTCCTTTAACATCCGTTTTTTTGACAACTAAAATAGGCTCACACCCCGCTACATACGCTGCGTAAGTTACATATAACCACAGTAGCGTCTCAGAGGCTCTGCCGGCCTAATACAAAGCCCGAGGTCGCGGCTTCGATACTCAGTCGCGGTCGCTCGGTAGAGGGACTGAATTCAACAACGCTCTCGTACTCATGTTTCGGTGCAGGCTAAATCTTACTACTTGGTCGCAATCTAAATGGCCCAGCAGCATTTCTTTGCCATCATAAAGGAACTCGTCCAGTAGTTGAATCATGCTGTCACGATCATCTAAGCTAAGGATTACATGTCCACACGAGAACGCATAATTACGCTCGAAGATTGGCTTGCTTTTTTGGCTTTTTAAAGCTTCCGCCTCTTTCGTGCAACGCGTCTACTTGTTTAGGTTTAAAAACGACTATTCGTCAGATACATTAAGGCGTCGCATGAACATCACGCAGCAACTACAGCGAAGCAGACGAAGCGCGGTCGCGGGACATCTGCAGCCATGAGAATTGTAATCACATACGCCATGAGTGGAAGTAACTTCCTCGGTAGATAAATAAGGAATAGAAAAAAATGATAAGATGCTTTCGTCTGGGATTTTATTTCACCGGGTGGGGTGAGAGAGAAGCAGGAAATTTGCGAGCAGAATGAAGGGTGCAAAATTAGCTGCGGTTTAACTAAATACTGCTGAACCTGGTAGAGAGCGAAAGCTATGGCGTATGGGGCGCCATAGCTTTCGCTGTACGCGGCTTCACGTCTGTAACGTTGAATGCGTTCCGGACACTGGATAGGCAGCGCGCCCACCCTTCTACCCCGGCAGGCGGCAGTTAATGGTTGATCGCGAGAGTTTGCTCACCCAAAGAACCCAAAGAACCCTATTGCAGCAGTGCCGCTTGTCTGCCACAACGTTGTCCGCGCTAACGCATGCAGCCCACATCTCTCTGTCTCTCTCTCTCTCTCAACACCCTACGTAGCTCAACACGCGATTCAGGCTTCCACTGACCCAGAGAGCCAGTTATGCACACTTCCTTTCCTTAAAATCATCGCAGCCTGAAACGTCAACGGCAACGCCAATTAACACGATGAACGCCGATGACCTATGGCTTCAGTGCCGCGTTTCTGCCAAAACGTCGTCAATGCCAACGCATGCAGCGCACATCTGTCACTACCGGCACGTAGCTTAAAGCACCACTGAGGTGCCACTGTCCCAAGTGGCTAGTTATGCGCCTTTCCTTTGCTTTCGAAGCTGCCGATATTCATCGGTTTCGTAGCTTAAAGCGCGACTAAGGTGTCCACTGTCCCAGGGGGCCAGTTATGGGTCTTTCCTTTGCTTCGAAGCTGTCGTTCTTCATCGGTTTCGTAGCTTAAAGCGCGACTAAGGTATCCACTGTCCCAGGGGGCCAGTTATGCGTCTTTCCTTTGCTTTCGAAGCTGCCGTTCTTCATCGGTTTCGTAGCTTAAAGCGTGACTAAGGTGTCCGCTGTCCCAGGGGGCAAGTTATGGGCCTCTCCTTTGCTTTCGAAGCTGCCGATCTTCATCGGTTTCGTACCTTAAAGCGTGACTAAGGTGTCCACTGTCCCAGGGGGCCAGTTATGGGCCTCTCCTTTGCTTTCGAAGCTCCCGCTCTTCATCGGTTTCGGTTTGGTTATTGGGGTTTAACGTCCCAAAACAACTCAGGCTATGAGGAACGCCGTAGTGAAGGGCTCCGGAAATTTCGACCACCTGGGGTTCCTTAACGTGCACTGACATCGCAGAGCACACGGGCCTCTAGAATTTCGCCTGCATCGAAATTCGGCCACCGCGGCTGGGATCGAACCCGCGTCTTTCGGGTCAGTAGCCGAGCGCCGTAACCACTGAGCCACCGCAGCGGGTCTTCATTGGTTTCGTAGCTTAAAGCGCGACTAAGGTGTCCACTGTCTCAGGGGGCCAGTTATGCACTTTCCTTTCCTTTGCTTTATCTGGAGGTCAAATGAAAGAGAAAACCGCCAGCGCAGCGAAGAAAGCCCGAGGTCCCGTAGTGAAGCTTTCGCTTCAGTAACGATTTCTGGTAAGTCCTCTTCAAAACTCAGTTCAACACTTCTCGTTGGAAGAGGTCCTTGAAGCAGTGTTCTTAAAAATTGAATGCATACCTCACCTCAGTGGGGTGTGCGGCACTGGTTCAACGACAATGAGCAACCTTCTTCGGCTCTTCGCGGTGGTGCTGCTGCTTTGCTCTTCTCCGGAGCAGGCCAGCGATAAACCCACGGTGAAGAGAGACCACCCCTCCTACAGCAGTCCCGACGAGTATCACCAACGTGCGCTTTTGCCGCCGAGTTACTGGCGGTGGACGGATTCCCTTGGACAGCGCAAGGGACATGGACATCAAAGGAGGGAGCGTCTGCCTCTGGCCGGGATTTTCGTCGCACCTTCAGTGGGCTTGCCTTGGCGGCATTGGTTCAATGGCAATGACTAGCTTTCTTCTGTTCTTCGCCCAGGTTGGTGGTAAGCCTTTTTAAAGCGAAAGCTTTACTACTTGCACTTTCAGCCTTTACCTTGGCGCGGCGGTGCCACCATTGACCTTTAGTTGACCTCTGTGTGACGTCATGTGTGACATCACGCCGAAGAGAAGGGCGACCGACTCGCGCCGTCGCAAGCCGCGGCGGTGCCACCCCCGGCGCCTAACTGCTGCGCTCTCCGCTAGGAGCACGATTGTGCCGTTACGCTGAAGAGATTAGGCTCGACTCACGTCGCTAGAAAGCAGTAACTGTGCCAACCACCAGCGGCTTAACACTGCTTCGCGATCTCGCGCCGTCCGTGTGCGACGGCGGTGCACGTGAACGGCGGCCTGACTGGACTGGATTGTACTGGACTGGATTGGATTAGAATAGATTAGATTAGATTAGATTGCATTAGATTACATTAGATTACATTGTATTGGATTGGATTGTATAACAGATGCATCGCCACAAGTCTAACCACAAGCACCACCACCAGCTACACTACCAGCTGAACCATGGCGTAGGTACGGATATTGCTTTCGCAATTACCGGGCGTAACCAAGCTAAGCCACAGAGAATTTTTTAGCTTCTGTCAGGGACGACTGTCGTGGTCTGCTAGTGCTGCCGAACCCCCAGGCAATTTGTGTTCTTATTGTTGGTGGCTGGCATACAATGGCGCTGTTGTTGATGTGTAGCGGTGAATTTGAAATGAATCCTCGTCCAACACAGAAAGAAATGTTCGAGCAGTTACTTGAGGGCCGTCTGCCTTTCGAAGCGACATGAACCACTTAAAAGAAGAGGTAAAAAAAATAAAAAAAATATTCAGCAGCTTCCTAGTTGATGCTGGCGCTGTTGGAAAAACAGCTTGGCGTCACTACGCAGTTTCCGAACACCATTGAGAAATTTCAAGCCAGCCTGTAATTGATTGAAAAAGTCATGACCTTTCAAAATAGAAAACTGGAAGATCTAGAGACCGTAGTCGACGCTCGAATCCAGTCATCCATGGTATTACTGAAAGCCCTGATGTGACAGAACAGTCATTAAAAAGGAAAACTAGGTAAAGAAGTCTACCATGAAAAACTTTACGATGGTCGGGTCTACTGAGCCCTTTCATAGGCTCGGAAAGCAAAGCGGGAAAAGGCCAATCATCATGTATGTTTAAGATTTTGCTGAATAGAAAGCAATATAAGAAAATGTAAAGAAACTAACAGGGTCTAATATTATCATTCAAAATGTCTATTCCCATTCTACTCTTAAAAAACGCGAGCTGCTATGGGAGAGTGTAAAGGCAGGAAGAGATGATATTGGAAATTCTTCCTCGTGCATGATAAGCTGTGGATCGAAAAAGATGTTTTCGTTTGAGAGGAAGCAAAAGTGCGCACAGCATCCAGGTTTGGCTAACCACGCTGTGGGAACTCATGTAGTGGAGTCTCCCGTTCTGAAATAACAGGCACGACATCACTCTTACATTCAAAAGGAACATGTGCGTTTGCTAAAATAAATGCTCGAAACGTCATTATTAGAACAGACGAACTTGAAATAGCGTTACTCCAACACGACCCTCACATCACTGTAATAACGAAAACTTGGTTTCATAGTGAAATAAATGACGACGAATTTTTTCCTCCCTCATATCAGGTATTCCGTAACGACATGTCATCCAGGGGAAGTGCTGTGGCTGTGTTTAATAAAAATCAAATAGATAGTTTCCATCTGGACGATGTCACTGACCTTGAATACTTGTGCCCAGAACTGACATGCTTTACAGCTTTGTTCTGTGTGCAATTACAGGCCTACTGATCCGCCACCGAGCTAATTAAGCAAACGGCAGATACATATGTGACAATTTCAAAAGAGCCGAATTCTAATTGGAAATTTCAATTTACCTGGCGTCAACTGGGAGCTACTTCAAACAGGTTCGTATCATGACCAAAGCATCGTTGTCATATATGATATAACGCTAGCGCTTGATTTTATTTAAATGGTGGATAAGGCACCTCGTGTACATGGTTCAAGCAGTCCTGTTCTAAATTTGGTATTCATAAAACGCGATATCACAGAATATTATGTGCATATTGATCAGGGGATTTTTTATCATTACCTAGTAGGTGTTTCCTTTCCTTTTATCGCCTCACAAATGTCGCAATTCTTCGATTAAACTTTTTAAAGATTATTTGCATGCCAATGACGCCTGCATAGTAGAATATATGGAAACCTGTCTGACTGAACTCGATAGCACTGACGCCTGCGTCCTGTGGAACCATTCTAAGCGCATGTTCCATTAATGCACAGCTAACTTTGTGCCGAACAAATGAAAGTTTACAAAGAGACGCCAGAAGCGCACAATAAAACGATTAAAAAGCAGCGAGTGCAACCAGGCGTTATCAAAAAATTGCAGGAGCACCTTGCACATTCAGTCAGTGAATCCAAAAGTCACTACTTAAGCACGTCTTTGCCACACTTAATAAAGAACGCACCAAAAGAGTTCCGGAATTACCTAAGCGGAAAAAAGACCACTGTGTCTCGGATATCAGTCAACAGTTCCATAATCACAGAGGAGAGAGCCATTGCGCAGTATTCGAATACCTATTTTTAAAGCATCTTTTCAAATTCCAGTTCATGTACCCCTACAGTCGCAGAGTTTCATGACAGAAAAGTGAATTTTGTTTCTCATGCCGGGATATTGTCTAGGTTACTGAACTTGAAAATAAAAAAAAATGTGCCTTGATAAAATTCCGAACATCATTCTGCAACGATATGCTGAATCAGTTTCAAATTTTTGGCATGTAATGTTTCAAGCATCTTTGCGAACTGTAAAATTACCAGATCGCTGGAAGACGAATTTTCCTAAATTCATCATTCTGAAAATTAATTGAGCGCGTTATTGCTAATGGCTTAAATGAGTTCTTAAATCAGCACTCCATTCTTTCCAAACTTCAGCATGGTTTTCGTGATCATTCAACAGTAATCCAATTAACAACAACCGTTCACTAGTTGCATTGACTCTGGACAGTAAGGGCCAAGTCGATCTAATATTTTTAGGTTTTAGCGGAACTTTTGGTAAATTCCTTCATGACAAATTAATTCTAAAGCATAAATCTATCAGCCGTCCTGAGATATTGGTTATGTGTACTTCAGACTGCTTTACTAACCGTAAGCAGTGTGCCTCAATTGATGAAGAAGAATGGGAAGCATTTGCATTCCTTCCAGAGTGCCTCTGGGAAGTTTACTTGGGCCTTCAATATTTCTGCTGTATATTAATTGTGTCGTTGACATAGCTGTTTCTGGTGTAGAGATTCGTTTGTTTGCTTATCATTGCTTGCTGTTTCTTGACATTACATGTTGTAATCACCAGACTGACATAATATTTTTCTAACATCCTTGCATAGTGCAAGAAATGAGACATGGTCCTACACAAAGAAAAAACAAGCCTCCTCCGCTTAACACATAAAAAAAAAACGTTTGATCACAAGTATCACCTAGGACAATCACCATTACACGAAGCCTTAAGCTTTAAATACCTTGGTATAACATTAACTAACAATCTTTCCTAAAGCCCCGCCGCGGTGGCTCAGTGGTTACGGCGCTCGGCTGCTGGCCCGAAAGACGCGGGTTCGATCCCGGCCGCGGTGGATGAATTTCGATGGAGGCGAAATTCTGGAGGCCCGTGTGCTGTGTGATGTCAGTCCACGTTAAAGAACCCCAGGTGGTCGAAATTTCCGGAGTCCTTCACTACGGCGTCCCTCATAGCCTGAGTCGCTTTGGGACGTTAAAGGGAAACTGCATAGGTTTTTGAAATCAACGAGCTTAAGAGGGTCGAATGTGTGAAACTTGCAGGTAAAGTATGCGAAGTCTTTTTGGGCTAGCAATTGAAATAGTGAAGTAATCGCCGATTAAAATCTGGACGCCCTTCAAGCTTCTCCGCAGCGCACTACGACAAGTGGGGGGCGCATGATGACGTCATCGAAGGTATCGGTACATTTCGAACGCACAAACGCCTGCTTTGAAGGAAAAAAACCCACGCCACTGAAAGCGACCCCTGCCGAAGGTTGTTTTGCAGCGTCTAACGAGTCAGGGCAGGGTGTGGCTGACGACAGCGGTAATTTGAAATCATACCTTCCGTGACGTCACACTGAATTTCCCTGCACTCCTCCGGTGCACTGAGCAGAAGCGCAAAATTCAGTCGTCGATTACGTCACTATTTTAACTGCTAGTGCAAAAACACTTGGCATGCTTCACCTACAGACTATATAGATTTGAATTCTTGAATATCGCGAAATTCTCAAAAAAGTGCTGCAGTTTCCCTTTAACCCCAACAAACCAAAACCAATCTTTCCTAGAACTGACGTGTGAAAAACATCTGCTCGTCCACCTAACTGTTTTTTTTTACGGAATAAACTTTCAAAAGCCCTCGCTCAGGTTAAACTGCTTGCCTTAACTCACTAATCAGGCCTAAACTCGATTATGCATGCGTGGTGTGGGATCCGTATACTAAAACCAGTATTAAAAAACTTGAAAGAAGCGAAGCGAAAGCTGTAAGATTTATTTATTTAAAATTTTCACCATTAGATTCTCTGTATGAGCTAATTAAATCTAATATTAACCAACCCCTTGAGGCAAGAAGAACGAATATTTGTCGGTAATTTCTTTCTTGGTTCATAAATAACAGATTGGCGCTTGATCATCATACCTATCCATCATTTTTAGTTACACGCCTCACACATCACAAGCATCCCGATTCACTTACCCCCTACTTTGCTCGAACTGGTACATTTAAATTTTCGTTTTTCTCGCGTACCCTACGAGAACAAAATTTACCGACACAATGACTGACAGCGCATAGTGATTCTGCATGGCTTCTTTTTTAGTTGTTCATTTTACTTTTTGCCCTTGGAGCTATAATGTGGACTTCCGCATCTGCTGTGCTTGGATGTCTAATATGCTCTGCAGTATGAAATAAAATAAAAATAAAAGTGTTTCAAGGCTATTTTAATCCAGGCTCCTCATCTCTGGCGCATGTAAATCCAACGCATAGTCGTGACCTTTCAAATTCAGTGATTAAAAAAATTTACTTGCAACACGGCGTACTTTCCAAAGCTCAAATTTATGTTTAGTCCGTTCACAGACTCTTCGTAAGGGACTGTATGAATTTCTTGCGGAAAAAAACCCGGCCACTCGTGTCCGAGCGTCCCAGCAGGCAACACTGAACTCCAGGAGAGCAAGCTGCCGGGCTAGTTGGTGAAGCATGTTAAATAGCGCTCGTGTTGTCTCAGTGTGTCTCTCTTTGTCCCTTGTCTGTTTTTTTTTGCGCTGAATTCAATTTAACACTGAACTGTCTCTTCCACGCGAGAAAAAGCCCGGGCACAGCAGCCTGCAATGCAAGCAAGTGTGCATAATAAAACAGTTCATGAAAGAAACGAAAGGGAGGTAAAGAGGAACAGAAATAACGGAACGCAGTGAAACGTTCAGCATCATGAAACACTGAAAATCACGCTAACCTCTTCTATGCCCAGACATTCAGTTATGACCCCGAGACTAAGCATTTGCAGTGGAGCAGTGTTGCTTGAAACTTTTGAAACTGCAAGGTCCCCTGTTTAATGTCTAATCTGAGCCCAATGTAATTTGAAGCAATGCAAAAAATAGGATTTATAAAACAGGAAAGAAAAAATATTTCACGCCTGGATTACCCCATTACAGGAATGCATGCATGTTGTGCCGTTTTGTTGTCACAGCGAGTATTGTCGTTATACGAACCTTTATGCACTCGATTCGTCGCTTCAGTATTAAGAACTGGCACGGCAGCAACGGTGACGTATCGTCTTCGCCAATTCTACGTAGAGACCTCGCCTATTCTCTGCGTCTTAGCTTCTTTTTGCCGGGGGTGTCACGCGTTCCATGTGAGGCCAGTCAGGCGTATGTAAGGAACGAGGACGCAAGGGTTGGCAAGACAACCAGGCAGGCAAAAACCATCCCAGACGGAGTGATAAAATTCAGGGGAGCACTTCAGTCACCCCACGTGCGTTTAGGCGAAAGCCTTTCTGACTCCTTTGTGCTATCTTTACTGTTTTTTTGAGTGATTATAGGAGCGTTACAGTAGCTGGAGATACAGGAATTACTTCGGCGCCATGAAGCTTCCGTTCAGTTCGGGGACCAAGCGTCGACCCAGGAGAAACGAGCGCGCGCGCAGCTGGGGAGCAGTGGCGCCACCTGTGGCGTCATCAGTCGCACCACCTGTGACGTCATCAGTGACCCCGCCTGTAATGTAATCTTCAACGTCACACACACTCATGTGCTGATCACGTGATAATTTCACGTTACGACATACATCTTCGCTATATCCGAAATTTTGTTATAAAATAAACTTAAGTCTTAACTAATCAGCAATTAAGGCGTAACTGATTTAGTCTTAACGAAGTATGACTGACAGGTTGCGCGGACACTCTCTGAGGACGGACAAATCCTGCGGACACTTCCTGAAGCCTATGCAGGCTTTCGCCTTAAAAACGCGGACACTACAAACACGAGCCAGCACGGACAGGAGCACATGCTAGGGCGCCCACAAAAGAGTGCTCGCACGCGACACAGAACGCATAACAAAGAGAGACACACTGCGCTTTCCAAATCATAAATAACCAATTCTTCGTTCAATTTAAGCGTTTAAACAGGGCAAACAAAATGAGTTGTAGCGTCGAATGGCCGGCTCAGTCTGATAGTGCCGTCTATCGTAGGGGCGTTGTGGTGCGTTGGAGGGTGTTACGTTTCGAATTATTGCGAGCTTCGAGACAGTTGTCTGCGCAAATTCCTTCCGGCTGATCCCACGGTCTCGCGGTGCTCTTACGTTTCAAATTCCTCTGTGCATCGAGACCGCGGCGTCGAGATGGCCGTCCGCTGCCTGGGAAGTTTCATCACGGCCATCTACTTGGGCCACAACAGCATGGTATCGTGTGCGGCGACGGCGGTGGTCTGCGTGATTCACGCGCGGATGCGGCAGGAGCTGTTTACAACGAGCAACGACGCCTGTGTACTCGCGCTTCTGAAGAGGCTTCTCCTCTTGCCTTGTGCGGAACCCTGGGCGCGAGGGAAGCTTCGGCAGTCCATCACGGCGGAGGCGGCAGAGGTTGTTTACAGCGAGCAACGACGCCTGTATACTCGCGCTTGGAAAGAGACTACTCCTCTTGCCTTGTGCGGAACGCAAGCGCGAGTGAAGCTTCGGCATTCCGTCCACACGGAGAGCTGTGCAGTTCAGGTGTCTGGCCTTGGCCCCCACTTGGATCTCCTTCCGTGCTTGCCATCACTGCTGCAAGAACGGCCGGGACAACATTTTGCCGGATGTGGCGAGAGTGTGTCGGGGACGTCCTGGTGGGCGGTTCCCGAAGACTGTACACGTGACCTAAACTACAATGATTGGACACTTTTAATCGAGCTAAATTCCCCAACCAGGGACCTAGGGACAAGGGACCCCTTTAAAAGGAGCCGCAGTGCTCATTTTCAGTACCGATATCTCCTTGATCACCATGTAAATAAATCTCTGCTAAGTTTCTCTTCCTCGACCCGTCTCTGCATCGGCGTCAGCCCCGATGCCCAACTGCCTGCAGCTCGACTACTGACTTGGTTTTCGCTACCCGTTGAGTCCGCTACCGGAGCAGACACAACGCAACAAGGGGCAGATTTTATCGGCGCAAACGATGTAGGCAAAAAGAAGAGCACTAGTAAAGGATGGTGCAACTTCTATGGCCTACGGTGCTGTACCGCAGATGCGAAAGAAGGTCCGAGGACCTGTGCAAGCAAACACGTGCCGTTTTTTATTATTGTGCTCGCGATTACTGAATGCAGTCTAATAACAGATAAACAAAGCACAAGAACTCGGTGATGCGACGAGGTTTTTCTACTTGAAAAGAATCGTTGGATAGAACAAAGAAATGTAGAACATCCACTGACCCGCCGATGGGTTACGTAAATTGTCGTCAGTGCTGAAGTGACAAAGAGAGAACACTGTGGCGCCATCTGATAGCACTTTTATAAGGTCCTAGAACAACTAAAGCAATGGATTATATACAAGGCGTTTCACCTAAAACTTTCTACACTTGTTTTAAAAATAGGCTTTTTGAGTTAGTAGAGTGTTTTCAGCATAGGATTGTCAGCAGGGTTGTACATCAGAATACAGCGAAAACTTCCTAAATAACACGATGTTAACTAATATTGAATAATTAACTTCTTAATGATTGCTATTAGGCTCCTTAATTATTAAGAGGCGTGTAGCCCACCGTCAGTAATAACCATATCAGCTTTTAGAATTTTTAAAACGCGGTTACCCTCGGCGCTGTGGACCATGCAGTAAATTTGGGCTATTTCGGAGAGTTGCGTGCAATGGAGAAGTTGCTTTGCCCGCTTCTCCAAAGTGCATGCAATTTGGCCCGATGTTGCCAAAACTTGTTGGGCCGTAGAGCAGAAGGTAACCGCCGTTTAGAAATGATAAAAACTGATATGAATATGATTTACCATAGGTTACACGCCTGTCAATAATTAAGGAGCATAACCGTAATAGTTAAAAAGCTAACTATTCAATATAAGTTAACCAGCCTACTAGTTAGTGCGTCTTAGCTGTATTCTGATGTACTACCCCGCTGGCAATGCTATGCCAAAAAAAGCGATCTTCTAGCTCAAAAAGCCTATTTTTAAAAATTGCTAATGTCCTAGGTGAAACACCCTGCGTGCGCGTGCGTGTGTGTGCGTGCGTGCGCGCGCGTGTGTGTGTGTGTGCGTGCGCGCGTGTGTGCGTGCGTGTGTGCGTGCGTGCACGCACCGAAAAATGGATCGGTGAGCACATAAATTATAATTAAATAGGCCAAATACTTTTTAGAATGTAAGAACATCTCCTGGACCACCAATGGCTAAGGTAAGCAGAAATACCATACATAAACATCGCAGACAACCATGCGGCGAGAGACCAGTTTCTTGAACTGCGACGATGTATGGGCTAGTTTCGAGGAAGAATCGGCTCAGGTGGTACTGCAGTCACCTTGAAGCAAGGCAGTGGACATTGAACGGGGCTATACTGAAAGTAATGAACAAACAATCCGCATGGTGCAGCCTTTCGATTCTCGGTGTGATGTGTACGCTGGTCCCTCGATTAGTGCTCCTTGGCTGTAGTTTGAGCACCGCAGCGGAGGCGATCACAGTTTGCCAGTCCGGCCACGAACTGTCTGTTGATATTGAGTTTGACGCGCGTAGCAACAACCAAGTGCGTAGAGCTTTACTTGACGAGGGGCAGACTTATTATTTTGTTCGGGATTTTTAACTGTGTTTGTTATTCAGAATATGTAGTCCCAAATTAAGCTATGCGAGGCCAGTGTACTCTTGTTTTAAATACGCCATTTAGCGAGCACAAATTTGAGAATGTCGGCCATGTGTTGTCCAGTGGCAGCAGGTCACGGTTCACTCAATTTCAAGGCGAAATCGAAGCTAGATCGGGTAGGGAATATATTTGAATCGAAATTTTGCCGTTGTGAAAGACTGCGAAACGACGCCGGTGTCTATAAACGATCACAGTGAGTCTCCTTAGAAAAAAAAGATGGCTTTCTCCAGGGACTTCTGCATGCGTAATGTTAAGCCTCTAGAAGGGGATCAAGACTTTCGTAAGTTCAGTTAAAGGAAAGCGAGAATTGCTGCTGTGCACCGAATCGAACTCTGTAGATTCACAATGAAAAGACTTCAACAGTGGTGTAAAAATGTCTGCAATAGATAGAGCCAGCCCGCTGCGGCGCAGTGAGAAACAGCAGGAAAAAGCACTGCCAATTTCGTTGGAAGTTTCTTCAGCATGGATAACATGTAACCTGGTTAATTCACAAAGGAAACTAAATAAGTTGAGAGCCAATTACAATTAGAAAGAAAGAATAAGGCCGAGATCCGAAAGGCCTCTGCTAAGCGAGACGACAGCTAGAGGGGCGTCTAGTGATGCAAAGTGCTACGCCAGGCGCAGTGAGATCAAGGAGATGCGATACGGAGATGAAGTGAACAGTGATAGAAATGCATGTCATTAAGAGAGTTTTCGCTGGATGTTATCAAGCCCTTTTGGTGATCCAAGGAAAGTTAAAGATTTTGAAGCGAACTTCCTCCAGCATATGCTGATATTTGAAGAAACGGTAAAAACAGGCCTCGAGGTACCGATTAGTGTACGGGAAATAGAGGCGGCCATTGAAGAATTCAGCTCAGGGAAACCACCTGGACCTGAATGCTTGAGGGGCCCTTTAACAAAGCGTTTAAAGTAGACGTGGCTGATGTTTCTCATAGCGAGTTTACTGCGTCATATTAAAATAAGAGGGCGCCTCCATGTTTCCATAATAACCAATAGAGGTTATAAAATATTCATGAATGTGCTAGGCTCCAAAGAGCCTTTTGGGGGGCCATCAGACTTGCGGAATAAAAGTTCGCACAATATTCACCAATGTTTACGTTGCGAAGAGTGTATTACACTGTTGTGATGGTTTTACGGGTCGAATAGCCCTTCTGCAGCTCGACCTAGAAAATGCATTTTGATCGCATCTCACATGATGTCCTTTTCACTATTCTAGAATTCACAAACTGTGTTACAGTTATTCTGGACGGACCATATATGCCGTACACGGCGACAAAAGTCTTACTGATAGTATTCCTGTACAATATTCTGTGAGACAAAGCTTCCCGCTGCTACTATTGCTCTTTGCGATTTACCTCTAATCCTTTTGCCTGTCCCTGTTGTATAATAACAAAGTCTGTGGTTTTAAGCTGGCGTCTTGTTAAATGAACGTGTTGCACACCGCTGGTATAGCTGTATTCTGCCTATATAACGATAGCATTACCGAAGTGATTGACGTAGCGATAGCTACTACAATAAAACTATAAGTGTAATGATCTGGGATAAATTCGCAGGAGTTGGGATGGCGAGTGAGACGTGTAGCATACCGTGCTCTTTTTTTTTTGGGGGGGGGGGGGGAGATTTTGAATGGACAACTACACTAGCGAAAAATTTAGAACCGCCGCTTGAATGCTAGCGCAAAAATCAGCTTATATAGGAACAGGAAACGCAGGCTGCTAAAGATTGGATTGCAGATTGTGGTGTTTTGAATTCCCGAAGTGACTCGGACTATGAGTGACGCCATAGTGGTGGGTGCCGGATTAAGGTTAGCCCAACTGTGCGCTGACATCGCACAGCATGCGGGCTCTTTTGTATTTCGCCTTCATCGATACACGGCCGACGCGGCCGGGATCGAACCCGCGACCTTGGAAGCAGGCTGCTAAAGAGTGGTGAGAAGGCTGGCAACGTAGATACCTTTCAATGTTTGTCCGTGCTACAGTTTATGTCCTTTTGGTCACCAAAGTGTGGTACGTGCCACAAGTGTTCATGTCGCGTGTTAGCACGCAGGATATGCACTGCGTCTCCGCTGTCTTCATTTGGGGTTCAAGCTGGGGAAGCTGCAGTTCCGCGAACCTTTTCCGACCGGACTGCACGGGGGGTTTCGGTATCTCTCTCTCGGTTGTTCGTCAAATTGGCTTTCGTTTCACGTTTTTGCACGACCGGAAGGGGTAGTTTCTGCGCACAGTGATACAAGTGCACCCGAGAAATTCTTTGTCTCATTTAGTCGTTTCCTGCTCCCGGTTCCTTGAAAGGGCATTTGTGGGAAGTGGTGACCTCTTTTTGCATAGTGAGTGTTCAGTTATCTTTAGAATATTTAAGCAGTGCGAAAAGAAAGATTGAGCAGTCATCTGGTCGCAGTTTTATTTCTGGTTTCCTCTGTTCATGACGACGTACAGTGGGGGCTCACGATGAGATATTCTAAATCGGGTAAAAATAATGCCGGTGAACTTCCGGTAAAATTCTTTTTGTTTAAGCTCCACACAAATACCGTCCACGCGAAAACATGGCTCAACGCGAAAGCCATCTTCGTCTCGTGGACAGCCCATTGTATTTTGTGGAAAAAGCCTGAGTGGATAGGACATGCTGTTATGGAATATCGGGACGCCATTTTCCTCTGGGATGTCCTTCAACAAAATTTCAAAAAAGGCCTACCCTTCTGGTTGAAAACTAGGATGGGGTTCCGTATGACATGATTGTGGAGCCGCCACAGCTTGTGAAAAACAAGATTGGCAGTCCCACATGTTTGCTCCACGCGTGAAAATTCGTTGACACTGTCACATACATGCGGTAGGTGTACAGAATTGGAAAAACAGCGCGATAAAAGACGAGACACAAGAAGGACAAAAAACCAGCGCTGTTTTTGTGTCTCGTCTTTGATTGCGCTGTTTTTCCAATTCGTAAAACATGTACCAACCAGCCCGTATTTGCCCTCTTCTAGGTTTACAGAGCTCTCGCGAATGGTTCAATCTATCCGATGGTATAGCGGCTTTGAAAAACTTTTAGTGTCCACGTGTCAACGCAAGGAGGTTGTCGTGTCTTTTTTTCTGGGTTTACTGTGTTCCGAAATGTGTCTTGTTAGGCAATAAAAAAAAAAAGCGACAATGCCGAGTGGTTAGAGGCACCGGCTGCGCACCTCGCAGGAATTGGTACGAATCCCACAAGAACCTATAGCTTTCAGAGTGTATTTTATTTTCGCCAGTTTTCTAGTGTGTACGGAGGATGAACGGGTGGACAAATATTTACAGACAAGAGAGGAGAAACTGCAGCTGTTAAATGTATTTGTTCATTAAAAACCGGCCGGCAGCCGACCGAATTCAACAGTCTCACAGTCCATCGATCGCCATTTTCGCGGCTATAGCGCGAGAGAAAAGGCAGAATGCGCTTAATACGCTTAAAACGTTTTCGTTTTTGTTTCTCACTTTTTAAAAGTGGGGGCCTACAAGAAGAACACTCTTTGGTTGAGAGTAATTAACATCCTTCGGGCCACACCCACCTTCTCAACGAAAACACGCACGTACTCTCACCGTAAGCGGCAACCTGTCCATTGCTTTCCTTTCGCGTATTAAAATTTATCCGCTGCACTAGACAGCAAACAAAGAGTAGTCCTGACGGCTTACTCGACGCTGCATGCAATACGCCACTGAACGCACATGCGGCATCTCAAAAGCGTGCGAATTCTCCCGTCTCGCGTTCCGCCCAGTCATCTGGCACTCCCGCGAAAGCGAAGAGGACGTTAGGTGCCGCCCACGGCTCAGAAATTGCAGGTTATGGCTGCCGCGTCCAATTTTAGAGTTCTCTCTGCGGCGCATTCCAGCCGAGCACTGCAGAGTACCGATACTGCGAACAAAGCGGTGATCAGTCATTTCTGACAGCACGACCAGGAAGCTTGTATACGGTAGCTCGAGGCCTGACTAATCGACCACTCGAAGCAGTGGAATAATGTCGGGCATAGTGGCCGGGGGAAAGTCGGTTTCAAAGAAGAGGAACGAGCACTCAGGGGCCGCCAAACGGCAAGTGAAAGCAGTCACCGAATAGCGCAAAGAGGGGCCCAATGGCCCGCGGTTGGACAAAGCTGTTGATATCGCCCAGATATCGCTGGGTCTTTTTGGTTTTCGCGTGCAATAGAATTCATAAAGAAAAAACTCCTTCTTTTCTAAGGTACCTCGATGGCCATATACAGTTGCTCTGGCATTTGCCTAGTCTTCATCACTTTCAGGGATCTTCGATGACCTCCATTGTCGCCTGAAGTAGGAGTTGCGTGCGCGCACTAAGCGCCGACCGCCGACATTCTGTGCAGATGAGTGGCGTCGGTATACGCGTATATGTACAGGGCGTGACATGAAATGTGCCAAGGACAAAAAACAGCAAGAAGTGTGGGCACAAAAATAAAGCGGTTGCTGTGGGCAAGCAGTGGAAATTTTTACTGCCTACAAATCTGCTGAGTAGTACATTTGTATTTGTGAACTGAGTTGTGAACGACCAGAGATTCACAACTTTCCAGTACTGAATTTTCGCAATGAGCACGCTTGCTGTGAAAGTATTTACCACGCTGTGGAAAAGTGAGAAAAATCCGAACTGTACAAAGCCGGCGCAGTACTTTCAGAACTTCTCGAGTCTGGCAGCGGTCGCCCTGTTTTCTTTTTTTTTTTTGCAGGATGTTTATTCACAAAAGATAAGTATTACATATATACATACACAAGGAGGTTCCATAGTTCAAGGCTGCAGTGGGACCTGCTGTGAATGAATGTAGAATTTTTTTGGAAAACAATATTGAAAGGACAGGGAAGACAGCTAAAAGGAAACAAAATTAGGGAATACAACTCGCCAAAAGAAAAAAAAAAGCAATTTGAAACCGTTATACGAGGCTTTTACTCTAAAAAATGTATTACATGAAAGTTGCACAATTTTATTATGCATGCAGACACACATATGAAATAACTCAAGAATGGAATATGAACAAGGCGATGTACAGGCGCGGACAAAAGTAAACGGAGCACGCAACTGTCTTCGAATATTTTTCACGCGTCACCTAATTGAAATTTCCAGCAGTCGTACGCGCATGCTGGCAGAGGAGGTTGGTGGGCTTTCTTGTAGACAAAGAACGCTTCTTCATTCAAAATGGAGAAAACGTGATTGCACTTTGAACGGAATAGCGTGCTCCGTTTACTTATGGCCGCGCCTGTACATAGTTACAACAACCGTTTGGCAGTGGTATAACGCTGATATGATATCACGAAGAATTTTTTTTCTTGCAACAGTGTGCTGGCTGGCATAAAGTTTTATCGACAAATAAAGACACACTGGACTGTCGAAGGAAGTCCAGTAATTATAGATAAATAGTTGATGTTTGAAACATAACAGTGATGGTGATTGTTAGACATAAGAATGAAGGTTGTTCCAAATTTGTAAAGATGAAAAAAGCCGTGTGCTTCCCGTAGTTTGCGCGAATAATTGGTAGTAAGAAACTGGAGCGGGCTGGAGCGGGCCGAGGATGGAACCTTGAGCTACACATGTATTACTTGCAGTAAAGTTAGAGAACACATCAGAAACATACACAGCTTCTTCACTTTCTGATAAGTCACTTTTGATAAGTTTTAAAGGCGGCCCGACCACTGCTACAGCTTCTAGTTTGGTTAATAATAGAAAGTACACGATAGAATAAAAGAGGTTAAAAAAATAAAGACAGCGGCAACAAAGCACCTCTTATCAATGGCTGTTTTTATTTTTTCAGGGAAGGCGACTAAGGCCAGATGAGTTTAATATCCCGATCTGAACCCAAGAAAAATATAGGCAAGCCTACTGATTGGAAGGGCAGAGAGGTCGGCTAGAAAAATGATTATCTGGCCTGCCACTTTGTATTAGGGAAGGGTAAAAGAAGATAAGAGGGTCGTGATGGGTCACAGTGTGGTGAAAAGAGAGGCGAAAATATTACAGGCGCATTTGTTGGCATCACAATCACAAGTCGAGGCCTGTGCCGCTGAAAAAGCGTGACAACGCCCGCATTGTCTGGAGTGCTTTTGAGCTTTCTGGCCAAGCGCTAGCAGTAAGTCCTCCGAGAGTGGCCTGATTTGGAAGCGTTTCAGGGAAGCGGCCAGTGTTCGTCTTTTGCGCGCATATATTGAGCACACCATTAATACATGCTGCACAGCCTCAGTTAGAGTCTGCTAGACCAATTGAATGTAAGTACTTGGGGCCGCCGCGGTGGCTCAGTGGCTATGGTGCTCGGCTGCTGGCCCGAAAGACGCGGGTTCGATCCCGGCCGCGGCGGCTGAATTTCTTTGGAGGAGAAATTCGAGGCCCGTGTACTGTGCGATGTCAGTGCACGTTAAAGAACCCCAGGTGGTCGAAATTTCCGGAACCCTCCACTACGGCGTCTCTCATAGCCTTAGTCGCTTTGGGACGTTAAACCCCATAAACCAAACCAACCAATGTAAGTACTTGCTCGTGAAAGCGACGTCTAAACGAAGTTTATGCAGCAAGAATGCATGATGGTGCGGTATTCTACGTCGAATAAAAAATGTCATTGTCACGTCTAGCCTTTTAACGCGAATATGTATGTGGAGCGTCTTGCTGGGCCCAGTACCTTGTCGTCACACTCCTCAAAAAGGCCGAAAGAAGTGGGGTCCGGTCTAGAGAACGGCACAACTGTACGGAGGCCATTGCAAAGGACACCCTTTGCTTCAGCATCGGCCCTCTCAGTTCCATCAAGCCCGAAGTGTCCAAGGATCCAGTGAAACACTGTGCAGTTACCTTTTTCTTGAGCATATTAAAGGAGTTCAGTGATGCCAGACACTGGTAGGCGGTGTGGCGTAGGAAACATCTTAAATTTGCAGCGCAAGTTTTGAACCTTTTAATACGCGCCACTCTTGAAGTGGTTCCCCACAGATGTGAGGAATCGCTTCCCGAAGGACCGCAAGCTCAGCAGCGGTTGATGTTGAATTATGTCCATCGACATAATTTGAGAGTCATCTGCCGGGCCGGTATCACCACATGTTGCTGTCGATGACTTTGGTGACACAGATTCTTCAGTGTATAGGTGAATGTAGTTCTGATATTTTGACCAGATGTACGTCAGAGCAAGTTGCTTCAGTCCGCTAACTGGCACCATGGATTTCCTTATTATGTCGGTAAGATGCAGACATGCCATACGATCACCCACGGTGGCTTGACGGGATGCTATGGAAGGGCATAGTCCCATGGCGTTTGAGATTGATGGCAGCGGAGTATTCTCGAATAACTGCTGTCCGGCTGCTGTCATCCATAATCATCGTGAGTGGGTGACAAGGGGTCGGGTACGTAAGCGTAAATACACACGCAGTGGTTCATGTGACAAGTGTATCGATATTGGGCAAGCACGAACGTGCTTCCTCAATCAGCTAAAGGTGCACCGTGCCAATCCAAGGCGTATATTAAGCACCTACTTTTGAACACCCTGTAACGTTTACAAGCAGGAAATGCTCATATTAGAAGTACTGGGAGGCTGCATCGTTTGTATACCCACGAACACAGTATGGTAAAGTCTTCGTAAGGAGTGCTCCGTTGGGCGCCATTTGGTGCCGGTTACGAAGCGCAGGACAAGGCAAACATCACTGTTTTCTTTTGCATATTGGCATGCCTCGACCATGACAGACCGAGGTCAATGATTATACCCAGGAATCTGTTGTGGGAGACATAAGGTGTATCAGCTCCGTGAAGTGTTATTGGGTAGTAGCAGATCCATTTGCGCGTGAATGCGACCCCAGCACACTTGCCCGCTGTTAAGAGCAAACCCTGATGCCGTAGGTACTTCGATGATGATGGCACAGCTCGTCGAGATCACGCACGCATTTGTGGGTGTTTCGAACCAGAAGCGCAGGTGCAGATGTCATCAGCACATGCACCGAAGTAGACGTTAGTTATAGTTTATTTATAGTCCTCAGCCCAACGTTAATAAGGCTGGGCTGAGGATTTCTGCCTGTAGAACACCACGGCAGACCTGACGACGAGCAGTCCCTAAATCAAGCGTAGACATGTAAAGTGAGTGGCCTCTGAGGTTCTGAGGTAGCTCACAATCCACAGGTAACGCCAGCCGCCAATGCCCAAGTCGTCAGGTGCATCAAAAATGTCTTCATGCAGGACATAGTTGTAAGCCCCGTTGATGTCTAAGACAGAAGCTACCAGTAGGCGGCGGCATTTTCATTTTCCACTGTCGCAACGAGGTCGGTGATGCTGTCGATAGAAGAGCGGATCCACCGAAACCCGGGCATCATATTCGTATAAAAATAACGCCTCTCTATAGTCGGATTCAACTCAAGAACGAAGCGGCAAATGCCTCTCAGAGGAGCCGCTCCAGGAAATGGCGTCGACCATTTCTCTCCCTCTCACCCTTGACCGATCTCCTTGGACTTGCTGGCGTGAAATTGCATGGGGAGGGGGTGCAGATGACAGATTGGCCGACGCCATTGGCTGGAGGGCCTCCTTTGAGGAGCATCTGGCGCTTTGTTCCTGAGTTGCATCCGACTATAGAAATCATTCAAACATTGCCAGCACCTCTCACTTCATAACCTTTCCAACACAGCTTGCTAAGGTAACTGGCCAATATGAGTTAAGTTCGTTAGGAGGCTTTCCAGGCTTCAAAAGTGCAACAAGGTGGCTGACCTTCCAGTGCTCTGGAACATTAGCGGAAACCCACCTTTCAATGTAAATATTGAGCAGTGCAGATCGACCACTCACACTCAATGCATTTTTCTATTTATTTGCTAAAAATGAAAAATAGCGGTGGGGTGCTGATATGAGAATGATGGTCACCCGTCTTAAAAACCGGTATAATCTCAGCTTTCGCTAGCTGAGTTAGAAATAGCCCTGTTTTGAACACGAGGTTAGTAACATAAGAAAGAAGGTCGGAAAAAAGATGAGTGATTCATTTAATACTAGTGGGACGAAGACGATCAAGCAGTGCACTTGGTGTCTTCAATTCCAAAGACGAGTTTTAATTTCTTGGTCAGTGACTGGAGAGAAGAAAAATTATTGTGGGCAACGAGAAAGGCGAAAGAAGTATTTGTCGTCTGTGGATATCAGCGTTTCCGTCTTACAAATCAACGAAAAATGGTGTTCAAGGGAAGATAGCAGTGCACAGATGTCATGATAGGGCTTTTTTAGACGTCTAGAACGGATATATATATACCTGATAAGAAAGAACCCCAAATAAACGGGTTAAGTTAGTCAGGCAAGTAGTCAGATGACATGCTAGAAGTAGCACATAAGCGACTGGCTGCATACTACTCCGTCGGTCTAGGGGAAAACAGCCAAATCGGCTACGAAGCACATGCGGTGTACGTTTCCTTCGAGTGTTTGTCTACCTTTGCCTAGACGTGGCGCGTCCAAGATTGAGCAATTGCAGCTACTGCCAGCACAAACGAGTAGCTACAATGTTTAACTCCTCTCGCGTTTCGATCGCTTCATTCAGAGTGTAGACAAAACGTTGAGAACAAAAAAATAAAATACACACACAATTGGAATCATGAGTGGCTTCCATACATGTCCTGTTATCGACGGGAAGGGAAAGCACGATGTGTACAGACTGTACTCGCTGCATTGCGAGGGCGGAATGTGAACTGAGAACAGTGATTATAAACGCTGCTAGTAACAGCTGGACTCCTTATCATCTGCGGTGCGCCGCGAAAGATCAACGATGACCTTTTCGCATTACTGTATGTTCCTTGCATTCTATAAGTTATCAATGAAGTAAGTCACTTATAGGTGTTGCAATACCGAGACATCTGGCTATGTTTTTATCCCATGACTCCGTGCTTCATTATACGCGACTGATTAGGTTATGTGGTCTCATCCTGACTTGCGCGCACAGGAGTGTGCGCGCCGTGGTAATGCGGCACATGACATATCTTATCACCGCATGCCAGTATATAAGGAAGGCGGAAATTAACACGAGGTCTTTTGCCTCTCGCCTGTCAGCCAGCGTCTCTGAGTGCTCCTTTATGTCGCGCTATGCCCTAGACACGACAGGTTTTTATTTCATTTGACTTTTTAACGCAGATATTATGCATTCCCTAGCTGCAGTATGTCACTCATTAAGCACGACATGAGTCTAGGGCCACAGGCTTCGTGCGCAACGAAAGAATTCATGCGGTCACCTAGACTAAACGCGCCAACATCTGCCACATCTATGCTTTTAGCGCGGCCAAACTACTCTCACATTTTTTAAATGGCTCCATAGACACCTTCTGATTTTTATCTTCATTGACGCCATTCATTTATTATGAATCGCACTCAATATTTTTGAAGTAGCCTCCTTACACTTCGGCTGTTTTGTTCATTATTAAACATTTCATCTGCACCGCAGGTTAGCGGACTTGTGTAGAACGTCCACCGCGAAACTGACGCTTTGGGCCTAAAAAAACTTGAACAAAATTGTCATCGATTGCTCTCTTGCATCCGTTGTACTGGAACGAAACTACAAAATACTTCAAGAGTAACGATTCCCACTCTGTCTTAAAAGCGTTGACGTTTTTCTCTACGCTTATTTATGGTTCTGCAGACAGCAGCAATCTTGGACTCAATATGCTTTCTTATTGATGTGTTCAATTAAATCCTACCAGGTTTTCATCAAAGCTCTGATGTCATTGTTTCCTGCGTTTTCCTTTTCTTCCCTACACCGCTAGCATGCTGTAAGGTGCAGCACTGACACTGCAACTCGATGCTCGGTGAATGGCGATTGTAAGGCGGCGAATCTTTTCGTCTTTCACGGTGATGCGCTCAAGGTTCTTTCCCCTTTCTTATAGAATGAAAACTGCCAGTGGCGTTACATCACACTGTAGTGTTAATTGACCTGCATGACGGCAGGTGAAGCAGTAGAGGATGATGCGCGATCACATCCGGGTCGTCAATGACGTTGCTGCTCGCCTAACTGCTCAATCTCTGACTGCCTCGTCCCATTCTGGCCTCATCATACGTCCAGCCTTGACAATATGCAGTGATGCCGGAGTAGCTGTAAGGGCAAAATAAGAGCTTGATAAGTGTAGCGAAGGAAGTAAAAAAAAGAACACGCTTTTACACGCAGACACATCTTCTCAATATTGCCTAGAAAGAAAAGTGGCGCCACCGTCTATGCAAGTTTCTTAGAGCACTTCATCCACGCCGGTAATGTTGGAAAAATGAGGTTTTTGTATTTGGCTTGGCTATTGTTGGGCCGAAAACGTGGATTCTACCTTGAAATCGGTAGCTGCGCCGCGATGCTTTTCTCTGCGAGCAGAATAAATTATTTTACTAGCGGGCTTTTGCAACAATAAATTTTACCAAGGTGAAAGTTGTGAATTAGACTGATATGAAAACTTCCGCAGCATTTCTTGGAAGTTTGCCTCGAGAAGAGTCTTATTGTTACGGCTGAATCTGCGTTTGATGCCCAAAAACAGCCAAGTCAAATACGAAACCTCATCCTTCTCGCATTCTTGTGCCTTTCCATAGTGAATGCAATATCGCAGCTACTTTTCCCTCGAGGTAACATTGAGAAACTCTATGCACGCTGGCACAAACGCACAGCAAACATAGAAGTGGACACGCGTAGTAGACACAGACACGTGCAGACAAAGGCACAGACACACTCAAGCACAAAAATTAAGAGAGAGAGACTACCGAGAAAAGTTGGAGTACCCTCCAATAGGCAACCAGTTTTGACTGACTGCATATTTGCATTCTTGGTTAGTCTAATATATTGCTCTTTCGTTCAGGTTAATCAGCATTGAAAACGTCAGTGAAAACGAAAGTGAACGTGTAGAAAAATAAAAAAACACTGTTTCGTGGCGATTCCGTGCGCATAGGCGCAGTAACGAGCGAGATTGGTTGCTTTTAACGCGTCGACAAAATGTGCCCATGTCTACGCCGAAAGAAATTGTAGGCTGTGAACCATGCCGGAGCCATTGCACACACGGCCAGAGGGAAAGAAACCGCGTACCCATTTGCAGGGCACACTCAGTGACAATGGCAAAGTAAAGGACAGACTGCACAGCGAGGAAGCCACAATCTTCCGCCCTGTCGAAGGAAATGTGCTTGTTCCCGCACAATAGGTGTAGTTTATGGGGCCCTTGCATGCTAGTGAATCCATGAGGGAAATTTGTCTTGTAAGGGTGCTTTTATTGCTTGGAACTTTTTGGCAATGGCGGCTTTCTGGCAATTCTGCAGCTCGTCTGCCGTGCCTTGAGTAGGTGCGTTCGATCATCCTTAATATGAGACACCTTCAGAGCGCACTACGGCGGCATCCAGTTTCAGTAATCACAAGAAGTAAGGTAGCACTCTGTGTTACGCAAAAATAGCCTTTTTTTAATGCGGCCTTGCTGCACATGTGATAACAGAGGGGGTAGATATGCGCGTTCACAATTCCAGCATTTCTTGAGTAACTCAAAACAGCCGTACAGCGTAATTCTGGGCTTTACGTTACACTTTGTTGTGCTGGTACACCACAAACGCCCAGAAAAAAGTGGCAATGATATCACAGAGATGATATAAAAAATATAAAGCAGCATTTAAGAAACAGATGACCACATTCCTCCTCACTCTTCTCCACTGCGATGGATGCGTCGAATCGAACAGCAAACTCTTCCCTCAGAGTGGCGGCCGTTGTTATTCTGAGCCATTTGGCAACACGGAGCGTTTTCGAATCGAGTAACTCTTGGTGCACAGCACGCACGGCCGCTTTATCCTTTCCTTAAAGTTTGCGAAGCAATTTCTCGCGCCACACTTTTGAAGTGACCGGGGCAAGAGTGCGGCGATGGCGTGAAGGGTGTCAACCGCGCACAACGTCGCAAAAATTTGTCCGGGGCACTTCCGTTCCACTTATCACGCTCCTGTCCGCAGTGGACGCTGCCTAACTTGAGGTTGTTCAATGACTTAGCGAAGGTGCCCGAAGGGCCGTTCGCGGGGCCCCAGTTTGCCCAACTACTTCGGTCGCTGCCGATATATAAACGGCCCTCTTATCGGCGGCGAGCGTGCTTTGTTTGCTCGCCGGTTGAAGCCGCGGCCACGCAACTTGACGGCGCCCTGTACGGCCTCCGAGGGGAAGCGGACCACACAACTTAAAACTGGCCAGCGCTATAGAATATAAGCGGCTGTGGAGTGGCTTTAAAAGTTTAACGAATACTCATGCTAGCGGCCGCTAGGATGGTAAGACTTTAAGCTACAGAAACAAAAGTAAACGTAGAATTTTGAACACCGTCGCGATATTAATAAGTGCCAGACTAATAGGATGGGCCGGTGGGCTCGAGCCTTTTATATATTATTATTACTAACACATACGGCACGTTTAAAGCCAAAGGACGAATGAAGGCAAATCCGTAGGTTACCCAACGCGTGCGAGAACCACGCCTAATTAAGGGGCATGGCCCTACTTTTCTGTAGGTGTTTTTAAATGTGTGAACTCACTGCTATATGCGGCCATATCAAGACATAGAGAAACGGAGAAAATCTCATACTGCACGAAAAACTTCGAGGAGGAAAAATGCCTTCTTGATAGTATGAAAAATAATGTTATGAGCCACTGATTCTTGATCTCCAGAACTTTATAGAGGCGCCCTTACAGCGAACAATGCTCTGCTGTTCTTCACAGCAGCCCACCGCTATATGACTGAAGCATTTTTAAACTGCTATGTGGCAGAAACAGACACACCACTTGCAAGTCCTCCTGTCCCGAAAGACGCGGGTTGAACACATCCGCGGTGGTCGAATTTTGATGGAGGCGAAATGCTTGAGACAGGTGTATTGTTCGATGTCAGTGCACGTTAAAGTAACTCAGGTGGTCGAAATTATCCGGAACCCTCCACTACGGCGTCCCTCATAGCCTGAGTCGCTTTGGGACGTTAACCCCCATAAACCAATGGCAGTAAAGTGCAGGCTTTGGTTCGTATAGTGTATGTAAGAAGTACCTTTAAACTAAATTAATTACATGTAGGTGAATGACGGCCTAAATTGAACACCGACATTCATTCTAAGATAACACTAATTTACGGAGTAGGTTTGAGTGCATGGCACTTCGGCAATATTTATGAAGTAATGTTTCACAGCGTCTGTGAGGAAACTGACAAGCGGAAGAAATTCGAAGTGTTAAAAGACCACTTTCCCGATCTGAGAAGTTTTCTCAAAAGGAAACTTTCAAACAGCTGTGTCGAATGACTAAATGTTTGTGCTCTTTTTTTTTATCTAAAAGGAAATTATTTTTGTTCCTTTCAATATCTCTCACGATAGCGATGCTTTCGTGTTCGAAGTTGGCTATGACAAAACGCTGATTTACAGTGACCGACGACGTACAGGGTTTTTACTTTTTTCCTGTAAGCGTCGAATTGTTATTATGCTTTGTAGGGCTCACTGAAGACACTACTTTTTAAAATATTTTCATTTTCATCACCACCGTAGCCATGGAGGCCGCTTGAAAGGTCTTGGAAGTATTTGTGAACAGGTGGCATGGATTAACTGCTGGGTCAAATTCGATGGACCATGTTTTATCAACTATGACACTTACATTTTCTGTCGATAAGTAATTAAAATCACACAAAAAAATACCACAGAAAAGCTTTAGCTCTTTTACAGAAAATCCTGAGGTTAGTACACTGTAATGCCATTCCTTTAGCTCACTGTAGAGTAAAGGTGGGTTGCGCAGAAGGGACAATCCCATCTTTTATGTGATTGTCCCTTCTGGTGTAGCCCATTCCACGCTTTTCCTGAATGCTGCAGCAGCTTTGCATGGCGTACCTCTATCAGCTTTAAATTGAGCCCGGCCGAGAGCTGCGGGCATTCGGTTCGACGACCACCGAGCACGCGTGTTGCTACGCCGCCGCTGAGTCATTCAGTTCTTTGCGGGCGCAAGTCAGCCCAATTAAAGAGCAGTTTGGAAGTTATTCTCGCTGTCTTTCTGCTCGCTGGACTGCAGTCACCACTACGTGATATCTGGTGGAGGGGCTGGGTAACCGTCTATGTACCAGACACCCCCTTCAAGTCGTGACGCCAGCACTCTGCGCTTCGCACCGGAGGACGAGCCACCATTTCACCGAGTTCATATTATATGTCAGTTATCAACTTCAGGTGGGCTGCAGAAAAATGGCGTACTCACTTTTAAACAGAATAAAAATGAACATGTAACAAAGTATCACGGACTGGCTTGGAAGCTGTAAAGAGGCTCTTTGATATCCTTCCACGTGTTCCTTGGAAACCATACCTGCGCGGCAGTTTAATTTCGGAATGTTCTGGTTTGGTTTGGTTTATGGGGTTTAACGTCCCAAAGCGACTGAGGCTATGAGAGACGCCGTAGTGAAGGGCTCCGGAAATTTCGACCACCTGGGGTTCTTTAACGTGCACTGACATCGCACAGTACACGGGCCTCTAGAATTTCTCCTCCAAAGAAATTCTAGCCGCCGCGGCCGGGATCGAACCCGCGTCTTTCGGGTCAGCAGCCGAGCACCATAACCGCTGAGCCACCGCGGCGGCTCGGAATGTTCTGTTGCGAGGGTAGCCCATGAAGCGGAGGTTTTAAAATTCGCCTTCGCGGAAGTAGCGCTATCTGGGGCATGACTTAGAGTAACATGGGAGGTGCGAGTTCCTGTGACAGGGCACATTAAACAACGCCGAACATGAAGAAAAACAAAACGGCAGAAGGAAGTAAAGGAGACATCGCCCGTTCTAAGTGTGCGCAGTGCGACCAGTGTTTCACTGGAAGTCTGACTTCCGCGTCCATCCAGCGAGTGTAATCCTGACCCTTAATCTCTGCCCCACGAGCACCGACGCATCGAAGAGCGGAGAAAGTTTCTAAGGTGCTAAGGAAAGGTGTTTCTTCATTGTACTTTCCTCCTACGTTTCTGTCTTCCTCTCAGCTTCTTGGCTTCAAGTCTCTCGATGTTAAAGGACATTAGCACGGACGGGTAAAGGCGGACTGAGGCAAACACTGTCTTTATTTGTATTAGTAAGTTAGGGCGCAGTAAACTTTAAACCACTGGGCTGACGATGCTGCCTTTGGTCGTAGAAACGGTCCCTCCCGCCACTTCCGCTTCCAGGAGCGATTCGGCACCAAGCCGTACCGACGGAGGGGGTGCGATCCACAAAACGAAATTGCTCTCGATACGGCTGACAACAGTAGCTGCGCTTTCCTGGAGAGCGACGCGTCGCGTATCTTGTTTGCGAGAGCTTGAGACTGTAGGGAGGTGAACGGCAGTGCCTCTGGCATAAAAGGAGTGAACGAACGGGTTAAGTAAAGTGAGCCACTGGAGAGTTCCAAACATGCATGCTAAGGAGGTCTGAGCATTCTCTGTTTTTTTTTTTTTTGCTTTTGCAAGTTACGCTGAATGCGCTTCGAGCGCTGCTATGCTGCTGTTCCGAAAGCTATGAATGTGCTGTTGTTTAGCTTACAATAACTGAGCAGCTGCTGCGTAGAAAAACACACTGGATGGCCTATTTGTCGAAGACTCTGCAGTGTGTCAATTACTCGTCCGCTTTATTCACTATGTGCATTGGTAGTATGCTGACGACGTAAAGATATTCCACTCCCCATGTGACTGCAGCTTCACCCAGCAGGATGTGAACTCTGTGCACAGCTGGTGCTTGTAAAATAAGTTGAACTTCAATGCAAATAAAACTGTTATGATTTCGTATACGCGCAAGACCTCTCGCATTGAGTTGTGTGACGCTTTAAACAATAAGATCATTACCAGGGTGTCTGTAGATGCTGAGTTGCATTTTTCGCCTCACATTCTGGAGGTAAAGAGCAAAATCTGTGCCTGCTTGGCATGGTGACCCGTGTATGCAGGGTCCTACACAGTACTGCATCCCATGTTGCCGTGTACCCGAGCCTTGTACTGCCTAGACTTGAGTATGCTTCCGTTGTATGGAATTCGATCTGCCGCGCCTATTCACAAACCCTCGAAAATATGCAGGAATGATCTGTGAGGAATGCCTAGGGGCATGCGGTATTCTTATCTGCTCAACGAAAGGATTACAAGGCTGTCTTGCGCTTTCTGGGACTAAGCGCCTTGGAGACTAAAAGGCAGGCGCAGGACCTTGTCTTCCTCTTCAAGTGTTTGCATGGGCGCACTGACAGTATGCGCTTAACAGCTTTGACCCAACTTCGGGTGCTTGGACGGTCCATGCGACAAAGCCGTATGTTTGAGGGGCGATCGTTCAAGCTAAGATACATTATGGGAGCGATATGTGTACATATAACATCATGACAGCAATTGGTGCTGATATAATTCATCAGGATTTAAACTTTTTCGAGCGTGACCTGCTGTGCCCATTGGGACTCGAGCTCCTTTTGACTGTTAACTGTTTCTATGATTAATTAATTGTTAATTTCATCATCTCCATAGTTTTCATTAGTCTCTTATTATTCTTTTCATTGTTCTTTTCTCTCTCACTGCTCTGAGCGTGATAGAGAGAGAGAGAGATAGACTCTTTAATCAGATACAGAGAATTCAGCCGGCGTTAAAAAATCGCTGGCATGCTACTCTGCGTAGGGAGGGGAATTTAGAAGATAAAGACGGAAGGAGAGCAGTGTGGAAGAGGTAAAAAAAAACGAAGATAAAATGCGACCATGAAATGGGTATAAGGATGCAATGGCGAGTATTGATGTAACCTATGGAATGATGGAGTGCATAGTCCGACAAATGGGCTGACGAAGTTCACTGCATGAAGAATGCATGAAGGTAACGTGCAAGTGAATTTAAAGCTTATCGAGATGTCCAGTGTCTTTTAAATATGTAAATAGAAAGTTCATTGCAAGTCTCTGTTGCCTAAGGCAGGCTAAGGGACCTAAAACTTTGTCCATTGTTAGGGGCACTGGGCAGAGCTTCTGCATGCAATGGTAATAGTACGCACGCTCGTTAGCATACGCAGGGCACTCAAGCAAGATATGTTCCACAGTTTCTATCGAGGCACAGTTGTCACAATGCGGACTGTTCATTTGTCCAAAGCGGTATCGCAAGCCGTTTGTACAAGCAGCATTCAGACGAAGTCGATGATAGAGTGGTTCCAGATGTCGAGGAATTCTGGGTGAGAGTCTTGATCTAAGATGTGGGTCGATTGAGTGAAGAAATTGGTACTGATGTGTCGGCAAACTCCAAAGCCGATACTTTTCTTCGGAAGCAGGACTTTTAGCCATTTGGGACGCATCAGATTTCGTGAAAAAGATTCGAATGTATCTCCGATGTTGATGGCCCTGAGCGTGCGAGTGCAAATTGTCTATGGCTGTTAGTGGGCGCCTCACAATAAATAAGTACTTCGCAGTGATGAGCTCATCAAATTGGTATTTCTGGGGTGTTGTTTTCCAACTTGTGCACTCAAAGAGTACTAAAAGGGACGAAACAACAACATTCCGGCAAACTTCTATTGTTTGACAGCCAGTACAATATAGTGATGCGCGCACATCGTCTGGCAACCATTCACTTTTATGCAGCGCTCCATACCATGGAACGCCGACACAGACAAAAATAGGCAATGCACAAAGAAAAGGAGGGTAACAAGAATGAAAGGAGCCGACAAACAGCTGAGACCTTTTAATAATGAATCGCTAATGAGCAGAGTGCTAGAGCATGTTGCTGTACTCCTAAGCCGACAGCTGTTGCTCATGAACGTCACATTCCCTCAATTTACGCTGCTCACCTTGAGTAGACGCGTCAGATTAACGTCGCTGAAGCGTAGAAGACCTCAGAAGGTCCTTCCTGTTTCGGTTTCATGCGCCCACAAGCTGGAGACTCTTAGGAGAGGAAAACGCAACATTGAAAAGGATTTTTGGGTGAGAGCAATAACGCGCAAAAACGTTTGCTATACAGAAGCGGAAAAAAATTCTTTCTACCAATTAGCGAAAGCTCATGACAGCGATTCTATCCAAGTTTCAAAGAGTTGAAGATTATGAAAAGGTATTACTTTTGGTGAGCAGATTATGTATCAGCAGTCGATCTACCGGTATGCAGAACAGTGTTTAAAACAGTATGTTTCGACTACATAATACAATGAGTTGGAATCTGTGCTGAAAATGTTCGCTTGCTCCATGGAAGATGCGAGTGGTTTTCTACCGTATGCAGTGTCAGTAAAGGAGCACTGCTGTTTCCAGACTTGCTTCAGAGATCAGGTTCTTCAAAAACGAAAACTGGTAAAAAACCGCAACGTCAGAGAACCACAACCTGACAAGACGTATGGAATGAACGTCTACAGCATATAGTAGAGAAAGAGATCCCATGAGTGAGTGACTGTATTGGGGCCGTCTAATTCAATATTAAATGTCACATTTGGCAGCTTACAAGACATACCAAAGCAATTTATGAAAAGTGAGCACGTACAAGGCAATTAGAGAAAAATTAGAGAAAAAGCAATTGAAGTGGAAAACAGAACTCATGTACCATTACGCACAACTAAGCAAACTAATATCATGATGAAATTTGATAAATGCGTCCTAGCTAGAGGAAGCTGTACGTAACACAAGGGGCAAAACAAAGGGAAATAACATAAATCATATTGATGGTTGGTTGTTCGCTATGAATGAATCGTTTAGAGTTAGCTCTGAAGGTGCAGGGTGAGGTAGTATTTAACAGCCATATTAACACAATATGAATAAGTAAAGAAACAATCATACAACATTAGGAACAGGCTAGTAAGAACTCTTCCAATGAACGGATGTTGCCTGCTAGGGAATTCCAGGCTTAAATGGTATGAGGAAAAAGCTGTACTTAAGTTAGTGCTAGCATAAAAGGGCGAAATGTTTAGGACATGGCGGCTCCTTGTAGGTGAAGGTTTTGAAAACGTCAGATAATTATCTTGCAAATAAAAACGAGGTGAATTGAGTAAAGTGTGTATGAATTTGAGGCATTCAAGACGACGACATGCGGCAAGAGTAGCGAGGCCCAGTTGAGGAAGAAAAGTAGACGGCGAAAAATCCATGTCAAATCTCCTGCAAACAAAGCGCATGGCCTTCTTTTCCAGAGATTCCAGTTGGTTGATCTCACACTGCTTGGAGGGGTTCCAAGCAACACAAGTATATTCTTCGAGGATGGGGCGAATGAGTGGTTTCTTGTTAAAAACTTGGTTTCTTGAGGAGCAGCGCGCAATGTGCGATGTAAGTATCCTAGTCTTTTAAGGGCCTTATTACAGATGACCTCAATGCGTTTCGACCATAACATGTCCTTTGTTAGCAGGAGACCGAGTATTCGTACACTCTGTGCAAGTTGACTGTATTATAGGAATATGTGAAGAAGGAAGGGCAAGACCGTCGTGAAAATGACATACAGACGGTCTTAGAAAAGTTAATATTCATTTGCCTTGTCTTGAACCAGTTGCATAAATCAGCGAATAAATTGTTAAGGATAACATGATCAGATGGTGATTTAATTTTTCGATATAAAACGCAGTCATCGGCGTAAAGGCGTATCTTTACTGAAGCGTGAAATGGCAGGTCATTAATGTACAGGAGGAACAGAGGAGGACCCAGTACAGACCACTGGGGAGCTCCAGATGAAAAATTAACTTAAGATGAGTTGGTAGAGTTGAAGCGTACAGTCTTTGCCAAAGGTAACCAGGCTGCATGGCTCACTTCTTATTCGTTCAGTAGAGCCCTCACGGCTTCCCCAAAGATCAAAAAGCTCTTTGAAAGTGAGGACAGCGGTTCTTCTTACCGTACAGAGATTTAGAGCTTGAGGGCTGGCATAATAGCTTTAATATACGACCGAAAAGCAAACCGTGCAGCCTGGTTACTTTTGGCAAAGACTGTACATACTGGGAGCGTTGGGAAAGGAAGTCCGATATCCAGTTCACCAGGGAGGAGTTGTTTAGTATGACTTGCAGCTTGAGCATTAGTTTAGGGTGTGAAACTGTATTGAAGGCCTTTGCGAAATCTATAAAGATAGCATCAGCCTGGTCACCTGTATCGAGAGAACTGCAAATGTCATTTACGAATTCCGTACGTCTTGCAGGCAGCAACTGATGAGAAATGAACTGACAGTTCCCCGTAATTAGATCGTACTTTAGGCAGGACGAATTGTGCAGGAAGAAGTCAAATCCGGGTTATATTGGTACTTAAAAGATAACGCTGCATAATGAGATGAAGTGCAATATGATATTTGGCAAATTTATGCATTAAATACCAAAAGAATTCCAAACAAGCTGCGATAATGATAGGGTGTTATGTTTGTGAATAAGAAATGTAGCACTGCGTGGCGTAAAACAAACTGTAGGTAAGTGTCAGAATACTAATCCGAGATGGGTAGGATACGAGATGTCCAGTATAATATACACCGATCTGAGGTGGGTGCTATACTTGGTTTCCCAGCGCACTATACTGTAACTGACATCGGGATGTATAAATGTATAATGCAAGAATGTTAATGTTCTATTACTAAACTAAGCACGTAATGAGGATTCTCAAACCAAAGTGTATATTCTTCTTTATATTAGTTATGTGTTTATGAAACTTTAAGTTTGCTGTTCAACTACACGCCCAGAAATGAGGAGAAATCATTAGCTTCTAAGAGATGTTGACCAATTGTGACGGGAGATATGGATATTGGCTGCTGCTGACGTGAGCTGAAAACAAACTTTTTCTGCTAGAATTAAAAGATATTATGTTGATTGCATCAATAGAAAAGATTATCCAGGTCGTGGTTACGGTTTTGTAGATGATTAGTAATGCTTGTGGCAGTTATAAATTGGGGTGTCATTATCATATGATATGCAATTAGAGAAACTGATACATTTTGGTAAAGTGGCCGCCGCGGTGGCTCAGTGGCTATGGTGCTCGGCTACTGACCCAAAGGACGCGGGTTCGATCCCGGTCGCGGCGGCTGGAATTTCTTTGGAGGAGAAATTCTAGAGGCCCGTGTACTGTGCGATGTCAGTGCACGTTAAAGAACCCCAGGTGGTCGAAATTTCCGGAGCCCTCCACTACGGCGTCTCTCATAGCCTTAGTCGCTTTGGGACGTTAAACCCCATAAACCAAACCAAACCAACATTTTGGTAAAGTAATAATATTTATTATCAATAATAGGGGACCCAGAATAGAGCCATGTGGCACGCCCGAGTTAGTAAAGACAACATCAGAGTAGACGCCTGAAACGCTGACAGCTCGTGATCTATTGCGCAAGTAATCATTTACCATTAATATCGGGAAACTGATTCTACAAATTTCTTCAAGTTTAGTGAACAAAAGTAGATGATTAATGGCGTCAAAAGCCTTCGACAAGTCTACGAAAATAGCTCCTGGAAATTTCCCTTCACATATTTCAATTCTTCATTTTGTATCGTTTATGAGCGGTGGTTTTGTAGAAGAGCCGAAATAAAATCAACACTGACATGGCAATGCAACATTGAATTTATCTTAGGACTTAACCAAACGATTTGCTATAAGCTTTTGAGTTACTTTGTTAAAACAATCAAGCCTCTAGTTCGTACGATAATTTGTCACGAAAGAATGATCCGCCTTTTTAAACACAGGGATATTCTTCCGTGTTTTAATGTGTTCGAAAAAATTAGTTTTAAGCACTGGGTTCAGAATATGGGATGCAGCATAACTAATGGTATGTGCAGCCATTTTAATAAGAACGAGATAATTATTACCGTGGCCACGACTAATTATTTTAAAATTTCAGATTATGTCCATTATTTCCTGTGATGTAATCGGAAAAAGAAAAATAGTGTGGGAGGTACCTGTACAGTGCGTGTTGGAGGGCATCATTGAGGGGTTCATAGCTCTCTTTGCAACTGTTGAAAGCAGTCGCAATCTCTTTGGGTTACCGCAGTGGACACCCCTATGCTGGACCAAAGCTATTTCTTTGTGCTTTTCATTTCTGCCTAAGAATGAGTTAACTACGCCCCACATCTTTTGTATATTGTTGCCACAGTCATGAAATTTTTGTTGGTTGGTTGGTTTATTGGGGTTTAACGTCCCAAAGCACCTCAGGCTATGGGAGACGCCGTAGTGAAGGGCTCCGGAAATTTAGACCACCTGGGGTTCTTTAACGTGCACTGACATCGCACAGTACACGGGCCTCTAGAATTTCGCCTCCATCGAAATTTGGCCGCCGCGGCCGGGATCGGACCCACGTCTTTCGGGTCAGCAGCCGAGTGCCGTAACCACTGAGCCACCGCGGCGGGGCTGAATTTGTTGTATGTATGTATGTATGTATGTATGTATGTATGTATGTATGTATGTATGTATGTATGTATGTATGTATGTATGTATGTATGTATGTATGTATGTATGTATGTATGTATGTATGTATGTATGTATGTATGTATGTATGTATGTATGTATGTATGTATGTATGTATGTATGTATGTATGTATGTATGTATGTATGTATGTATGTATGTATGTATGTATGTATGTATGTATGTATGTATGTATGTATGTATGTATGTATGTATGTTTGGTTTGGTTGGTTTTGTGGGGTTTAACGTCCCAAAGCGACTGAGGCTATGAGGGACGCCGTAGTGAAGGGCTCCGGAAATTTCGACCACCTGGGGTTCTTTAACGTGCACTGACATCGCACAGCACACGGGCCTCTAGAATTTCTCCTCCAAAGAAATTCTAGCCGCCGCGGCCGGGATCGAACCCGCGTCTTTTGGGCCAGCAGCCGAGCACCATAGCCACTGAGCCACCGCGGCGGCTGAATGTATGTATGTATGTATGTATGTATGTATGTATGTATGTATGTATGTATGTATGTATGTATGTATGTATGTATGTATGTATGTATGTATGTATGTATGTATGTATGTATGTATGTATGTATGTATGTATGTATGTATGTATGTATGTATGTATGTATGTATGTATGTATGTATGTATGTATGTATGTATGTATGTATGTATGTATGTATGTATGTATGTATGTATGTATGTATGTATGTATGTATGTGGAACCGCACAACCAGCATGCATACAGAAGGCATGTTGCTGTACTTGTGTATGGGAGAAATATGACTAAAGCATAGACGATTATCGCACCAAAATTACTTCACAGTTTACGAAAACGAGAAAATGCGGAAAGTGCAATCAATTATCAAACCCAAAGAAGAAGCGAACAGACGGCGCAAGCAGAGGCAAACTGCCAGGCAAAGAAATGCACATGCAGAAGCAAAGCAGCTTTAGCACAGGTCGGAAATGAAAGTTACCTGCACACTGAATATAGGGAGAGAAATCAAACGGGCAGAGAAGCACGCGTGGAACAGAGCGCGGAGAGCCATGTGGGCTAGACGACCAGCAGCCTGCTTCCCAGCCCTCTCATTCAAAATTTACTTTTGGGTCCTGGCAACAAAGTTACGCCTGACGGAGAACGGGCTGAAAGCGGGCCACAAAGGAAATCGCCAGGCTAGCTGGGCGCAGCCCCCATTAGGGCGTGGTGGGACACTACAGGCGGACCGACACGCCACACCGCTGTCTGTGTAACAACGGGGAGAAAAGAATGACGCGTCTATCGACAAAGAACGAACGGGCTACCTACCGAACGGCTGTCGTGACTGAACCGCGTTTTCCGTGTCACGAGAAGTATGTTGCCCTTAGGCGCTCTATAGGCGCCGAATATACTACATGGCACCCACCACACCTAACGGCAGTTTTTGTGCTGATTTGCATTTCGCGCCAGTTTAATTGCCCTATCGCTGAACGGAGACCAGCTCCGGCAGTTTTCAGTGCCCAAGGGCCGCCCAACCGTCTGCACGACTGAAAAATGGGTACTTTTGTACAGGCCGGCATCACCGTGCAATGATGAGCTAACCACTCAGATGATTGAGCTGAAGTTTTTCGATATTCCAAGAGTGAGCCAGTACGATATACTTCGGAAAAAAGAGATGAAGACGCGACAGATTCCATCCGGGGCCGAAAACATCGCCATCCACGCTCAAAGGCGGAGTGGACCACCTCGGTGTGACGTGAGCAGCAACTCATTTCCTCAGGTTAACGGGAAACGGCTTTATATCTGACAGTATATGGCGATCATAATCAAACCGAGATGAACAAGTAATATAAGATTAGGTTGCCAGTCTCCTTTCATGAATTGATTGAAATTTCGCAGTGGAGTTTGGTCTGCAAAAAAAAACAAAACGTAGTGATATGAAAGAGTAGCCTGTCCCGACATTTTTTTTTTGAAGGCGACAGGAGGCGGCATGTTGAGGAAGGCGGCAGGAGCGGGAAGCGTTCAGATTCCTACATACTCCCAACGGCTACGTCAATAATATGGGGACGACCCATCACTGTGTTATGTTTGATACCACAGTGATGGCACCACATGCTCTGGTTGATACCATTTGTTGTGGTCGGCTGTATAATGCGCCAGCAGTCGAATGACGTGACAGGAAACCTGTAACTGTTTAAGAGTAAAGTTACTTCACTGACCTCAGTTCCAGAAAAACTACAAGTGATTTTGGCAGGTGTCATGGAGAAATTGCGAGTGACACTGAAGTATCGCTTTGTGTCGATTTTCCGTCGGAGGTGTAGTGCGGCCATCTCTTGAGCGCATACCGAATGCTGAACCGCTAAGTTGCAGCGCTGCCCAAAGGATGGCATGTATAGGATCCCTAAGGGGATCAGTGTTCGGATAAACACGACCCTAGCGGCGATTCTCACCAGATTTTCAGGCGCTTGTTCATGCGTCCTTTTTATCCGCATTCCATAGCAACACTCCTGCGTCCACACTGCAAAGCTCACCAGGATCACCGTGCAAGTCTATGATCATTTGGACAATAATAACAAAAAAATCGTGTCTTCAAAAGCGTAAATTGTATACGTTGCCACGCATTTACGAAGATAACTGTGTCGTACAGATGAGCTCGGAACAATAGGAAAATAGAGGAATGGTCGGTGATTGGAGCAGAAAGCCTGTATAGATTAAAAGGGCTAAGGCAGGGAATCAATGGAAATACACAGCTGCACAAGTTGCACCCTTCATTTCACCTGTATGACCTGCAAAATTTTCGAGTCAAAAGAACGTCTTCTTCTGCATAGTATTGTCATCGCTGGATGTCATCAGCAAAAAAAAAAAAGAAAAAAAAACACGACTTGCCAACTCTCAAGATGGTTAACTAAAATATAACTTTACATTGTTAACAATTAATGTTTGGTGGTCGCTGTAATTAGAGGTTTCTTGATCTCCGCTAGTAACAGCCAAAATTGTAAGGTATAATAGGCGCAACTTTTACATTTTCGGAAAGCAGTTCTCGTCAGCGCTTCAGCGTAAGGAATGCTTGCAGGGCGCGCGTATCGTGCGCTCTTATTAGCGTTGCCCGGAGTTGGAGCGGCTAGAGCGAAAAGAGAACGCGACATGCATGCCGCCACCGAATATTACTACAGGAAGTATGTTCAGCGGTGATCATTCTTTTACTGCGGCAGATTCTAAATTCGTAGATGGCAAAACAGATTCGCACTCTATGATGGAAACAAAAAAATTTGTTGGCATGACGAAGGGAAACAGGACCCTTGTGGAGGAATGGATCAATACAAAGAAGTTACCTTTGCTTGAAACACACCTGTACCGAGATGAATGTTGGTTGTAAATGCCGTACGTCCTTCTGTGTGCGGTATCCAAACATGCGTCGACGTTACAAGCGAATATACGTACGTGCTTCAAATTGCCCTTTCCCGTCGCTGTTTCGGTCTTAAATAATGAAATGGTGCAGTGCTACGCAAGTCTTTTTCTCCCAGTGCGAAGTGGTTCCCGAAGATGTTCAGACTTGAGTGGGCAGGTCAACGTCAATAGCAGCGTCGGGCATTTATGCTGTCAGACGTGAAGCTCGTTGTATTGATTTCTTGTCTGACATCGCATGCCTACGGGATCGGCACATAAAGGTGAATAAGTAGGACGCTTTGCCTTCTTGGTATTCTAATGTGCCCAACAAAAAGAAAAAAAAAACACTTTCGGCGTTCAGTTCATTATTATGCACACATAAGCAGGTGCATGTCATTGCCAAAGTCAGCCATGAGCAATTAAAATAATAAAATGCTGATGCACTGCTCGTTATTTCCCGGAAGTCAGCGCTTTTATAACGATAATTTGGCTTCTAAAAATGTCACAATGGTATGTACTTCTTAATCTTCATTAAAGTGCCGTAAAATAGAATAAATGGCGCACTGTTTCCATCAGGGGCATTAGTGAAACTAAAATTGAAAAAACGCTCTGTTTCTACTTGTAAAAGAAACGATAATACCGCGTATCGCGTCGACTCGGTGTTTGTGAAGGTCTTTTGCTGTTGAGGAAGAATTCGCTCGCTCGATATCTGGCTGGCGCAACCTCTTCTTGACCCGCTCAAAAGGGATAAACTCTCCCCACTAAGATTCCTGCCCGCATTAAAGCGCACGCAGCGGTTATTGTTGATCCTAAACCTAACCTGATGCGTGTATCCTTCAACGCGCACGGTACAGCCTTGCAAGAACGAATAAATAAATTAATTAGAAAACGAAATCATGAGTAGAACCTCCCGAATATACGACTCTGCGCTTCGTTCAGCTCGAAAGAAACAAAATACTCGGCAACAGCTCGCACATTTCTGAACGATTTGTCCTTTTCTCCGTCGCTCACCAACACGGCAGCTGCAGCGAGGACGTGCCTTCTGATCCATCGGGCAAACAGGGTCCCCCTTGACGTTTCATTAGGCGTTACGATTTGGCGCGCGGATCGCGTCGCCAGTTCAGCGTAATCTCTTTTACGCAACGGCCTTACGCACGCACGGCGTGGCTCGCCGTCTCGGCGCGGCGTAATGGGCATCATTCGTATCACTTGGTCATTGGAGCGCGCGCGGGCCCGTTTCCGCGTGAAAATCGGCCCCTCCCCTTTTGCTCGCCCGCCCGGAGACACACACCTTTGCGTGGCGCCGAGGCGCGCGGCCTGCCGCTGGGGGACGACGTGGATCCGCCCTGGCCGCCGCGCGAAGAGAGCGGGCTTTTTTTCCTCGTCCAAATACGGCAGCGGTGTGACCTCCTTTCGTCAAAAGTTTCAACCTGCGACCTTCGCGGCGGAAAGGTCCCCTCGAGCGCAGAGGCGGCGGCGGAGGCTCTCTGAGCGTGTCCGACGATCAATGCAGGAAGTGGACGGACGCGAGCGGCAAATGCCGCCTCCCGCTCAGTGCTGGACATCCATTAAACCCGTTCGCATCGCGCCCGTCGTCCACCCCGCAGATATCCTGCGGTCTTCTTGAGAGCTTTCGGCCCACTGACAGGCCCCTCGTCGTGACGGGCGCGTGTGGATGCAGCGCAGAGCTGCAGCTCAATCACGGTCCCGACAGCGTAATGAAAGCGAGAGTGAATCGTGAGCGGAGAGGGCAGGAAAACGGCGCGGCTCGCTTCCGACGAACACCCAAGTCCGCTATGGCGTGTGGACGGCGTGTGTGTTGAACTCTATTGAAGGCAGGCTGCCCGAATGAAACGCAACAGAGTAAAATGACTGCGGTAAGAAAATCTACCTAAGCCTCGTAACGCTCGCCATAAAATAAAAGCGGTCGTCTTCCTCCAATCTTTGACAATAGAGTGAGTGTCCATGCGTACCTCTGCCTTTCCCCTTCTCTTTGCCATCTCGTTTGAAATTATAAGGGAGTGACGGCAGCGAGAATTTCTTAATTGCATCGAAGGGCTTTGCTTGCGCATTAAATGCGACAATTGGAGACTGCTATAGGGGAGTTTGACTGGTGTTAACAAATCGAGAAATCATGCTGCACGTGCCTCACAGACCAGCAAGTCATAGAAAAATATGTTATGTGGCTGGCATGATGGTTTAATAAAGGTTGCGCTTTCTATCACGACTTTACGATTATGCCTTAAGTCGCAGGAAACAAATGAGCACAAATGAGCTAAAAAAAGTCAGTAACGCAATGGATTTCACCATTGTTGCTTGATTGTCGTAGTAACTACATAGAATCTGAAATGAATGATCAATTTTTACTGCGCAAAAGACATGCTTAAAACCCAAATACGTAGGAGAATCAACGAAGAGCCTCAAAAACAGATTTTTAACTGTGGCGCCATAGACAGCTGTGTCTTTGCCTGGAACCTTTTAAACCAGCTGAGAAAAAAAGAAATGCTGCTCACAAACCGGTTAGAAGAGGTCCCGATACATTCACTGACTCTCTGACTTCATTCCGTACATTGCTTTCTGTAACCACAAGTACTGTTATGAATAAAATTATTATTATTGTTATTATTAGAGGCTTTGACAGGCCCATTTCATTGTATTGTACATATTATGTGCAGTAAAAGATATTATTATTGTTATTATCATTATTATTAATTCAGGACGCTTCCAGAGCTTAAAGTTTCTTAACAAAGGGAGGACGCCCGTGAAGCTCTCAAGGCAAGGTATTCTACAAGTTAACATCCATGGTCCATAGTTTACAAGAAATATTTTCTCCTTCCGCTCTTTTGAGTCCCTGGCGTTCTTGATCCCCACGTCACATACGAACGATATTACTTGCTTGTTATAGGCCAAAACGCCAATAGCCGCAGCTGTCAGTGAGGAAGGAAGGAAAAGAGTGAAATGAATCGTTACATCCTACATCCGCGACCTAGCAGCCTTTTTCTTTCCTTGTATTAAGACTGGACAAGTATAAATTTATAGCGATGCAGAAAATTTCATTGTGTGCCAGTAAAACTAAACCTGTTGTTACGACAAAGACAGTGAACTCTGCGCATAATTTGGCACCTATGTATCTAAAAAACGAAGTATTTGTCGAGAGATCATTACAACTTGCCTCGGTCTGTCACCTTCATAACTTCTCACAATGCGTGTTTCACAGTGGTCTGTCACAGTGCGTGTTTCCGCTTGTTTTTCTGAAGGCAGCCGCTTGACTGGTAACACTTTTTTAGCGCTAAAGCACCACTTAACACGGTCCCAACCAATAATCTTGTGTGAAGCCTCGGAGTAACTCGGGTAATCTCAGGTTAGTTCTAAAAAGCGTCGCGCCAGCTGCAGCCAATGGGAGGGCAACCTTGAGGGTGACCTCGACCAAACCTAGCATAGCAACAGCTCATGCAGAAATAAAATAAATTTTGCCGCGACTGGGTTTAGAACCCATGGTGTCGCGAACAGATCAGCTTCGCTGGCCGCTGCACGACAGCACTATGCTAGCGCCGCAGCCATCACGCTTGGTGTTAAACTGCGACACACTCTCGCGCTGTGCATTGTACTACATCGTCGTCTTCATCAACTTCCATCTGCGGCGCAAACAGATCAGATTAGATTAACGTTGATCAGAGCTTAACCTGAGTCTGATACTGTTGCCAGACGTGCCGACGACCCAACGTTGAGGCAACCAGGCTAAACACATGCTTTCACACACCTGCCCTACCACTTTTTACACACGACGGGGAATTTTCATCGCCTTAGTCAAGAGTGTTGGAGTCATAAATGTTGCTGGTCATCAACGACAGAAATAAAAATTAATGCCTACCGCCTCTCCTCTACCCTATTCCCGCACTCCCCCTTAGGAAACCCGTAATTCTGGCTATAGCTTGCAATGCGCTCATGTCAACCCTTTTCGCTTTCCCTCAATCCTTAATCCTATTTCTCTGACTGTTATTCCCAAGGAACGACAGCCAACTTGACTAACTGGCAGCTGTAACTAGCTGTCACTGGCAACTCAGCGAATCATGCATTGCCAGTGCAAGCGCATATCCGTGTGGATTTTTTTTTTTTTTTTTGCTGACAAATGGCAGAAGACTTGACGACCGATGATATCCATAGATATCGCCTCTGACGGTGCTTCAACCGCAGTGGCGCGAAAAGGTGTTCAACTTAGCCACGAAAGATTTTGATTCTGTGAGGATAAGATTGCGATGGGTTGACTCCTATCGCATGGCCCTTACAGCGCAGATGAACACGAGCGAAATCATTTCCAGGCTGAAGGACGAAGTTTCTGCGGCTTTAACTGTTTGTATGCAGGCGATTACAAAGCTAAGGAGTCCTGGTCTGGATACCCAACGGATGCCAGTGACGAGGTCTCCTCCGTCGTTTATTTAATAGCCTAACCGGACGGCGATCTTTTTTGACCGCGTGATTCAAAGAGTCTTCTGTCCGCTCTCACTAGATTCTTTCAGCCAAGCCTCAGTCATCTGGTTTCCCGGTCACCTGGAACTACCAGGAGGAAACAAAGCCGCTCACAGGCATGCCCGAGCTCTTCTATACCGAGCGTCTCCCCCTGATGACCATGAAGGGTGCCGCGACCTAATAGGTTTCGCAGTGTGCGCTGACAATCTCGCGCCATAAAGAACAGTCAGGAAGGAGTACGCAGCACCACATAAATCTCTCAATATGTTAAAAGAGGACGCCCTTAGGAGGCTACAAACCAACACATACCCTACGCCAGCTAAGTTACACCAGTGGTACCCCACACTATACACTCCGCAGTCCCACACTGGGGAGAGGTAGCTAACCTCTACCACATGGTGTGGCCATGCCAGTTTAATCCCATAGCTGACCCCATTCCCAACCCCTCAGAGAAGCAGTGGAAGGCTATTCTGCTCAGCGATGATCCTGACCGTCAACACTGGCTGGTCGGGAGGGCCAGCGCAGCAGCAATAACCAGTGGACTACCGGACTAGGCGGCCTACCCACATGTCCTACGAATGTTTCGTAATTAAAGATGCTTTCAATCAGTTATATCCTACTCCCAGAACAATGTGTTCACATTCGCACGTCGTTTCTGAATGCGCGAAAAAGGCATTCTTATCGTTTTTTCTTCTTTTCGCTTAGTTTTATTGAAGTGGCACCACGAGCTCACACTAGCCGTCTTGTCCATAACTCGCTGTCTCTGCGGTCACTGTCTCAATATTTTCTTCTTTTTCTTTTTCAGCCATGGTGCTCGTTTCAAGTGCAGCCACCAAATGCGTGGAAAGAGGCATCGGTGACATGGCCGAACGTGTAGGCCGCTGACCCTGGAACCCGATGGAGGGAATACCTGCCCCATTTTCCTGTCTCTTTCAGAACAGTTTTCTATTTTTCCCGCATCATGAACATTAACTATAAACAGCAACGAGCCTTTTTTAGTGCTTCGGGCTCCCAGAAAAAGCTATCTGCGTCGTAATCCATGCACCCGGAAGTCGATTATGCATGGAGAGGCGCTATTGCCCATTGTTCTTACTATATCACCACGGGTAGTAAGGAAACGAGCTACTTTGGGGCTTTTATTTAGTATTCGTGCTTCTTTCCAGAGTTTGACGTGCCTTGCGCATCATTTTTTAGTGGGTAACGGCGCAGGTCCTCAGAAGGCGACGTAGGCACTGCTGCTTAACTGACAGTTGAAGCTGCACCAAATGGTTACGGTGATAGAGAAATAAGATTACTCACAGAAGGAACGATGTCAGGTTGACGCTGTCCAGAAACTTCGGTAACTGAACCCAGCGAAATGATGTGATGGTGAAAAAATTTCGAGGCTTCATGATATTCATGTGATGGCGAAAGAAATATTCAGGCGTCATGATATGCAGGGCAAAAAAAACAACACCAAATTGCGGTTATGCTTTCGAACTGCGTTCATCTCAACGACGTCACGGCTAATAATATCACATTCGTATAAGCAGGCTGACCGACTGCGTTCGGACACAGTACTTTTTTAATGAGCGCGATCAAAGGCTCATCAATGAGGCGCACGCCTCCTCGCCCGATGGCCCAGTGGTTCTTAGATTCACTCTCAGTGGAGGCGACATGCAAAGGGCGCCTGTGTGCTCTGCGATGTCGGCGTTTACGCATAGAAGCCGAGGTGTTAGAAATTAATCCGGAGTCTTATTGCTCCGCTACGACTTGCATTAGAAGCCACGGTGATGATTGGGCACGTGAGAGCCATTAAAGGAGACCCAGAAGATTTTGCAAAAGAAAATGTGGCATGATTTCAGTGTTGAAGGGCACTGCGTAATGAATCTTCCCCCGCAAGAATTTTTCGAATGCGTTTTGTGGGAGTAGAGTTATCGGGAATCAAAATTTACACATCGCCCTCTTCACACATTTCCTCCTCTCGTGATTACTAGCACGCTCAAAGCTAGGCGCCTCTCAACCGGCTCCTCATGATGAAATGTCATCGCTGACGCAATCAGGTCTTTTTTTTTCACCTTCTTTTATTGTTTTCGCGTGTCATGGAGCGCTTCATTATAGTTGATCAGGCTGTCGACGCTTTGTCTGTTCGTTGTTTTGGATTCTGTTTCCGCGTAGTTAACGCGTGACGTTCATTCGAGGTCCGAAAGACTTTGGTGAACAGCTGTTTCAAAACCTACGCAGTTAGAAGCGTTGCATAGAGAGGCCGCGAGTTTTAAAAAGTCGAAAGTAAAGAGCGAACCACCTTTCGTCCGTGATCCTGCGTTCCTTCCTGCGTGTGCAGGCGTAATATTTAGCTGCGATTTTCACGACAACGCAATCAAAGGACTGGCCGACTTTATTTACAGTTGCAGTGGCCATTTAGTCATATATTTAATGAGGTACGCGGCCTAGTTATGTACACTTCAGAATATTTTGTTAAGAACCGCGAGAACGAGTCTCGCCTCGAAAGAGCCAGAGGCATTTTTCACCTGGGATGCAAGCATGTGGTTCAGTGCCCGATTTAACGCTGACGAAGACTGCATCCGAGAGCTGGCTTAATCAATGCACCACCCGGAGAGAAGCTGAAAGTCATCTGGATTCAATAGAACTATTTGGCCCCGTCATGGAGCGGCCGGAATTATCCCCAGGACCCCAAATCGTCGTGGCAACGTGTGGGAACAAAGAACCTGTTTCCGGTAGTTCTCGTGCCAGCTTCATGCTGTTCATATGCAGAGCAGGCGTGGGTCGTGTTCGAGGCGGCGTAGGCACCGCATATTGAACATGTGCGGACCACGAGATGAACGCATATGGTGCACGTACGCACCACCCGCCGCAGTCTTCGTTGCATCGACGGCGTCCTCCTTGCCCGCAAGCGCGAAACCTGGAAGAGGCGTGTCCGCAAGTGCGAGTGTGCGCAATCACGAACGGCCCAGCCTCCCTCTTGTGATTTTTGGGAATGTAGACTCTTTAAAAAGTCGGCAAACACTGCGGTCATTGCACACTGTCCTCAATGAATACATCTGCACAAAATGTAAAGAAACCCACTTTTCGCCTCTCTACTTGAACCACCGCTTTCACTCTACAGCACCCCCTGTCCCGGTGGGAACGGGTGGCAACTTGGACCAGTAATCCGTCTAGCGGCCCCCGTACACCACTTCTAAAAGGCTGCAGTTCTCAACTACTGTTGTCCGCGGAAGGCAGACATGTACGGAGGAGGCAGAGTCAAGTGGAGAGATGAGCTCAGGAAATTTGCTGAGACACGGTGGCCGCAGCTGGCGCAGGAAATGGCTAATTGAAGATTCGTCGGAAAGGGCGTTGCGCGCAAGGCATGGAACGTGGCTGGAAATGATGATGACATACGCAACGACCGCAACGAATTGCTAGACCATTGTCCGTGTTGGTTGTGAAGGCTGATTTCTGCGTAGCCTCAGAATCGGGAATCGTTTTTATGCTATAGCATACAACCCTCACCGGAGCAAAAGCCCGGCATCGTCCAGAAAAATCGCCATTGGCTGGCAGGGAGGGACGTCATCAGCCCGGTAGTGACGTCACCTGACCATTGCTCGGAAAGAGCAACCTGCGTCTCACAGCTCCCGACCAGTTACTTCCGACAAAGGCAAGCTTGGGATGCTATTGCATTCTCAGAACATAATGAAATTAGATGGCCATTTGCTTTTTTAACGCGGTAGCGCTAAGGAGCTCGTGTCGCAGAAAACCGACGTCGTCGTCGGCGTCGTTGGCCGTGAGCGGAAAATCCACGAAAAAAAGCCCTTGAGAAGCAACCTGAGTGGACCACATAAGTGGCAGGCGGGCCCTCTAGGTCACATGACCTTGTGGCGTCATCACAACCTGCCAACCGGATTGTGAGCAAACTGGCCACCGCAGCAAGTTTCAGTTCATTTAATGATTCATTGCGACAGGCGTCTCGGGTAAAGCGACATGGGTCGCGCAAGCCCCACCGATGGCAGCACCTGCCATCGCAGCGCAATGGTGCATCGCACAACCGCTGCACCACTGCTCTAGGAGTGGTTATGAGAGGACTCTCGGCGGTCTATGTATGTAAAGGAGAGAATGACCAATTCCGCATATAAGGGTATTAAACAACTGAAGCCATAGCGTCGCACCTTTAAGGCGTAGATTAAGAGTCCCCTCTGTTTTTTTCCTGTCACGTCTGAAACTTTCCCAGCGGTGGTTTATGTCCGCTTGCAAACAGGACCTGTGGCGCAACCGTGGTGGGACCCTTCGGTTTCGTTGCTCAAATCTGTTGTCTGGTCTCCCCAGTGCACTTGCGAGAGACCGGTGTACCATTTTAGGGCTAGCAAGAGCTTTTGGGAGCTCTCTCGTCAGTGCTTTCGGACAGCCGCCGTGGAATCACGCTTCGTTTATTTTAATGCAGCGCGCGCAGCTCCTTCCTCGTGCCTCTAGCAGCGATTTGTGTTCATTTGCCGAACTTTTTGTGCGGTTGCACTGCAGGCATAGGCGCGGGTTTCCCGGGCGCAAAGGGCGCCGGAACAGCGCGTGAAATCACCTCCCGAGAGGATTGTTTTCGAGCGTGACCGACCCGTGCACGGCAGGAAGAGCAGGGAGCGTCCCCGGGCGGCCACGCGAGGCTCCGCCGGAAGAGGGGAGAGTCCTTCATGCCGGTCACGTCGGAAGTCGAACCGGAAAGAAGTGACCCTAAGTGGTGCGCAGTGGTCGCGAGCGTGAGAACAGGCGCCAGGACGCCGCCGGCCACGTGCATCCCGCCGCCAGCTTTGACAACAATGGGGCCCAGTGGTGCGGCATCGCCCTCGCGGCGAAGCCGTGGGCGCACGCTCTCGGGGTGAGCTGCGTCGGCCGCCGTCCATGGGTCGCACCTCTTTGCCCCTATGCGTCTAGGCTTCGGATGTTCCCTTTAAGCGGCAGGCAGCGGACGAGCGTGCCGTGTACAAACGTAGCATGAGAGCGCTGGCGTTCAGCACGGCGCTGAACAATTTGATCGGACGATAAAAATCGCTATCACGAAGTAAGAGAAAAAGGGGCATGGCTTGGTGTCACTAGCCATATATATATTGCTGTATGCGTGAAATGGGTTCAGACGGAGTAATGTGCCGATTTTTCCAAAGCTCTTCCAGAGTTTAGCGAACCTGGCACGGTTCGGCAGGTATGAAAGTTGTCATAAAACATTTTCGCTGAAACTCGATCGATCACTGATCATCGCATTGGCCGGAAAAAGTTTCGAGGAACCTGTAGCTTCTCACAGAGTTTAGCCGGCCAGTTCGCTTGACTGGTTGTTAGTTCGCAAAGGCGTGCACCGCTTGCCAAGCCCTTGATCCAAGCGCCAGACGAGGCTATAGAATGCCAGCCTGCGCTAGCGAGAGCTTTCTGCTGATGAACAAAGCGTGGCGCGCATCCAAAGAAGAAGGAAATGCAATGGCTTCGGGCAGAAATCGATACTTAGATTCCGACTCCTATCTCTCCGGAGAGAGATTTAGGCGGGATAAGTGCTCAGATGATCTTGATGGTAGCGAAGCCATGCGTTTTGTATCATTTAGTACCTAAATCGAGTTTAGGCTACGAGATAGAGCCGACTGCTCCGGTGAAGCGGTGGTCCCGGGTCAAACCCCGGACCAGGAAATTTTTCTTTAACTATGAAGTTTCTGAGAAAGCTCTATAGCTTTCCTTTGTAGCCGTATGGCTGCGCTCGGGTGGATGTCAATGAGTAATTACTCCCTTATTACAAATCTACTCCACCTTGGGGGATTCCCCTAAACATTTGACCAACCGAGATAGGCTCTGTTTCTTCCTCGCATTATAAACCACTGAAGCAAGGAATCTTCAAACGTCTACTTTGTCTCTGCTAGTCTGTACTCTGTACTAGACGAAAAATATTGTTTTGTGGCCGTCGCCTATAGCATTATTCAGTTGAATGCGAACAGTTGGACCATTAACGTGTTTCTATTGACTACTGCAGTACTTTGGCTTTTCATGCGTTCATCTTTAGAATCTCCTTATTATTAATGTAGCCATAATGAACGATTTACAAGGGCCAACTCCACGCCCCTTCTCTGGTAATTCTAGCTTAAGGCCTGCTTCTGTAGCGGGCAAAACGTGACTGTCACGAGCACTGAACTAGATATGGGCGCACTAACTGACCCCTTAACATGTCTTTCACCTTTCCATTCATCGGTCGGAAGAAAAATAAACAGAGAATGCTTACAACATTCGATTGAGTGCGAAATTACGGACTCTTTATTTTTTTAGGAAAAGAATGTTTTTGCAGATTTTACATGTATGAATGACTGAACTGTGGCACACATCTGAGGACTGATTCAATTTGCTGTCTTTTTTTTTTTAGCAGACATGCAAAACACAATTTCGCTCCAGGCAGAACCACCGGGTTAGTGCGGCGTAGAAGACGACGACGAGGTAGTGGCTTGGTATTGTTCGTATCCACAAAATTTTGCAACTGTGTCATTTAAATATATGGACAGGCAGTGCGAAATTCAGGCTATTGATCTGAATCTTCCTGTATATCAACCACTCACTCTGGCGAATGTATATTTTTTCACAGGTGTGCATGACATTCGGCCCTTTGACTCATTTTTATCTGGTTGCAGGAAACAAGTTTTAACTGTTGGAGACTTCAACTCGCATCATGTTTCGTGGGGGTTTCGAACAGATCGCTGTGGTACACACTTATGGGACTGGGCTTGTGAAAATAACCTCATCTGTTTAAATTTCGGTCTCCCCACATTTGTCCGAGGTCAGACTCGCTCAGCGTTAGACCTGTCATTTTCCTCCCGCGGAATAACTGTTTCCTCTTGGGCGCCAGTTGACTGTGCCTCCAACAGTGATCACCTTCCGGTCAGTTTCCAAGTTATGTGCCAGTTGACCGCTCCTAACAGCACACGGCGCACATTCATAAATTATGACAGTTTTAAAAATGTCCTCAAAGCAGACCTTCAAGAATTATCTCATTACAACAGTGGAGATAATGCCATCCGCATTTGTTCAATTTTGGATGGAGCTGGTAAAAAATCGGAGTTCTTAGTCCAGGCAAATAAGGGAATAGCGCCATGCCTTTGGTGGAACGAAGAGTGCATCCAGATTATAGGCGCCGAATGGCTGCTTGGAAGAAACTTCTCAACAATCAGTGCCCCAAAAACTGGATAGATTATAAGTTTATTGCAGCTACGTTTAAGCGCACTGTATCTCGTGCAAAGGAGTTGTACGATACTCAACACTACGAATTCCTTTCTAAATCTGGTAATAGGCGTGCTCTATTCAGTTACCTAAAATCCAGAAAACTAATCTCGACCACCATGAACGGAGTCTCCCTAGTTCAGTCACCGGCTGAACTTGCTCAGTCTTTAGAAGCGATAGGCAGAGGCCTTGAGCGTCAGTTTACGGCTCTTCTTCCTTCTCCTTCGAGATTTCTTTCCACATTGGACGATTTCGAGGAGGTCCCCCTCACTGAGCTCTCGAACACTGTATCCCGCCTTCCACCCGCGGCCCCTGGCCCTAATGGTGTCACTTCTTCTATGTTTAAAATTTTGTTCGAGGAATCTCCCGCCGACTTACTGGCGCTTATAAATTACTCTCTTAAGGGGCCATGGATTCCAACTGAATGGCGTCTAGCAAAGATTATCCCTTTGCTTAAAAAGCAGGGAGACGGTTATGTGTTAGACAATATAAGGCCAATTTCTTTAACTTCGAATCTCGTAAAGTTAATTTAGAGAGTGTTGCATGGTCGAATAATCTCCGTCATTTCAGGAACTGGGTTGTTGAACCCTTGACAGATAGGTTTCAGGCCAGGATGTTCTATATGGTGTGCCCATACCGATCTAGAGAGCCGCATACAATTAGCTCGTCGCCGAAACCAATGCGCAGCGTTTGTTACTTTAGATGTGTCTGAGGCTTATGACAGCGTTGAGCAGAGGACGCTCATGGAAAGACTGCAGGCAGTTGGACTTCCGAGATACTTTGTGGCATGGGTTTCTGAATTTCTGGCTGACAGAGAATTTTACTGCTTCCAGACTGGTGTTTCCTCAAGTAGAATTCGGTAAGCGGGAGGAGTGCCCCAAGGGGCGGTCCTCTCCCTTGTACTTTTCAACATCTTACTTAGCAGTATTCTCTGCAGTCTCAAGGTGCCCTCCTATGTGTATGCTGATGACATCGCGTTTTTTTTGCTTCAGAGAACGACATTCCTCTTTGTACCAGTCCTTACAGTCCTACCTGAATGTCTTGGACCAATGGTTAGGGGACATTAATCTGCCCCTTAATGTCAATAAATGTGCTGTATTTGTTTTTCCGCTCTCTAATCTAGTTAATATCTCTATTGTTTATCAGAACCATGTAATTCCTCAACTGCAAAGTATCAAATACTTCGGAGTAATTTGTGATCCTTCACTTCCCTGGCGGGCTCAGATCACTGCGAAAGGACTCCGAGCAGTCGGAGTGCTGCGCAGGTTGTGCAACGCTCGTTCCGGCATGAGAAGGCACTCGCTTCTTATCACTTAAAGAATGCATGTCCGTCCAGTCTTAGAGTTCGGCTGTGTCTTATTCTCTGGTCGCCAGCGTATAAACTGCGCCCCTTGATTCTCTTGGAGCGGAAGGCGTTGCGCCTCTGTCTGGGCCTCCCAAAATTTGTGGCCAATTCCGTTTTGTGCCTGGAAGCGCGTATTCCATCCTTGCCTTCAAGATTTCGGCTCTTAACGGTCAAAACGTTTTTAAAAATGTGCGATTCTTCGCTTCGTGCCTCAAATTTGATCTTTCTTCGTCAGCCTAGGCCATTTTTCAACGAAACCTAGTCTCGTTTTCATACACCCCAAATTTGTTTTGTGCAATCCCTCCTTGACCCCTTAAACGTCCGCATTTCGGACAACCTTCCGGTGTCTGCCAATTCTTCATCTCTTGAGATTGTCTTTGTTGTCATCTTTCCTAAACATGCAAAATTAATGCCTTTCCATATGCTCAGCGGTTTATTACGGGATTATTTCCTGCGCTTTAGCTGTCATGTGCTCACAGCGACAGACGCCTCACAGTGTGAAAAAAAGGCCAGTGTTGGCATTTTCTCCATCTCCCTTGACTGGTCATTCTCACTCCGCCTTCCCGATTACACCCATATTTGTTTAATTTGTTTAAATGTGCGCTTTCGAAGCGGAGTTCAAAATATGTCATAAGGCCTGATAAGAGGGGAAAAGGAGAGCGTAATTATGACAAAACTAATGAACAATAAATCACTAACAGCGCAAATTTAGCTGTTTTCTGCTCTTAGGCTATTTGCCAACTTTCCGTGCACAGCCGCCGCACGAGCGAAAGCGCCCCGAAAACTGCATAAAACCCTCATTAGAGAGTTTAGATCAGGCAGCGCTATATGCACCTTCATATAGGCGTTGAACTCTCACTGAAGGAAACATAAACAAAGTTCAAATTTGTATGCATAGTAAAACTTGGCATGTGACTAGAAAGTAGATTATGAGCTTAACCATAGATATGTTAATTGCGGACTGTCTCAAACGTGATGTGATATTTTTGATATTTCTAGAACCTTTCTCCAACAGAAGAAGCGCACGTGTCAGCTCTAGCAACCTCGTCTTGACAGCTGCTCTACTGGTGAGCTAAATGCTGTTGGTAAAAAAATGTGATAACTAGATTAAAATATGTATCAATAGAAGTACGATCTTAGGCTTACGTTTATGGAGCAGAGGTTAATGCGGGTCGAGATGTGAGACCTAATTATTGAATACAGTTTTCTGTAACACCAATCAATACGCGTAAAAACAGTAATTTCGTTGACGTATGCTCTGTGTTCGCTGCATTTCTGCCTGCCGGTATGATGAGCCCCTCTCAGTTCTCGCAAGCCGCAATGCGGTGGAGCTCGCAGACATTGTCGTGTTCGCTTTCTAAAGTTTCACAACTGTCGGGGTATGTGAGGCGCGTCTGATTGCTTAATACGCAGTGTGAGCGCCCCTCTGGCAATGGAGGCCGCAAAACATGTGCTCTTGTACAGTGATACTGCTAACCAAAAGAGGTTACTCTGGGGCGGCAAACTATATCCATTCATTCTTTATTTCCCATTCTCACGGATGGAACTATCGTTTCTCAAAGCGCCCATAATACACAGGCGTTCAGTTCTGCAATTGTGAAAGTAATTCGTCACGGCGACAACTGCACACTAGTATTCGTCTGAGGTAAACTCTGCCGACGTAAGCGTAATACGTCGTGACCGACAACTGCTGCGTATGTTAAAACGTCCGAGTTTCTTCGGTTCCTTGGCATACGGCGGCGCCAAAAGTAGACCGGGAAATAATGCAGGATTGAAAACACATATCACATTCTGTGGCGACGCGCCTGTTCGAAGAATTATGCGTTCACCTGAAAGCATATGAAAGACTTGTGCGGGTAGGCTGAGGGAGGGGGCGATATAGAGGTGCGCACTCTGGAGATTGGATGCCCAAGTAGGCCTTGAAGGGGTTCCCTTCACAATGTGGGTGAGAGGAAAGGTGCAGTTCAGCTATCACTCTGACTTATTCCTCCTGGGAGAGGGCAAGCAATTCGAGAATACTTTTCTTTAATTAGACTGCTTGTTCAGCAAGTCGCCAAAGTTTCTTTTATATCTAAATTCCACCTAGACCGGCAGCCCAGCTGATAAATTACTTCGTCCTGGCGGCAATACAGTTAATTTAACGAAATTATGCTCAGAGCCAGCAGGAACGCTCTGAGGGCTCACAATCATGTACTCAGGTGCTGATTTCGCGCATCTATTCATTTTGCAAGCGAAGTTAGTTATTGTCGCGAAAAAAAAATAGAGGAAGACCTCTCAGACAGATTACATGCAGCGAAATTCCGTGAACATCGAATCGGAGCTTCATTTTGCTGCCGGGGGTCTACAGTGCTGACATGCCACAGACCTACGGCTTTCTATAAACCTTGTTGTTCATGTTCGTCTTCTGCAGTCAACGTTACTACCGAGCTTACTTGCAGCAACGACAGCAGAAAGTAGCAGTAATTGGATATTCTGCGTCCTTCGGGGCTCGACCAGGCATCGCAGCGCGCCAGTGGAATACCCCGTTAGTGGCTCGAGGCGTCCAACCGAAACAGCTCTACTCGGAAAGAAATACCAAAGAGAGCGCCAGCGTTAAACAGGCGCTAAGATACCGAGACGGGTGCAGTTCTCGGCCATACGTTCTTGCGGGGCCGACAAACACCAGACGGCATGTTCGGGGAGCCGCGGGCGGCCTGAAATCGCCCACACGTGGGCAATCAAATGGCCGCCGGAGCAGCCCAGGCGCACTCTGGCGGCTGGCTCGCCTTTAAAGCGGGCGCCGTGTGGTGCTTGCGACCTTTGGCGAGACCTCTCCAGAGGGACCGCCCGACGACTTCCTAAATCGTCCCGTTGGCGCCCCAAGAAGCTTCGGCGCCGGGGGGGGGGGGGGGGGGGGGGGGGGAATAGAAGGTGCGAGAAAGAGGTCGTTCTTGCGTGTCCCCGACACGGCGACGAAGCGGCGCCGGCAGCCAAAAAGTTGAAACTGTTTGCCGAAACTTGAAGCCGACGCACAAAAAGAAAGTCGGCGGCGTAGCGCTTGAGACGACGTTTCTTTGAGGCGTCTGAAGCTCCGCTTCTAGACGCGGAAATTAGAAGCCCAGTGCAAACGATTCGCACTGCGGTCGTTCGAGCGTACGGCAGCGCCGCCAACTTGGGTCGTGTTAGGCACGTGTATGCAGCGCTGCTTCCATGCGGGGTTCAGCGTTTGGCGGGTTTGCTTTGCTTGCGCGACAAGCCAAGTGTTCTTAACGCTCTTTCTTATGTCTGGAATGCTGAACTCTGGTCCACCAAGAATACGAAGCGTTCGTGGACATAGAACCCGGCAGAGGTTAATCCCAAAGTTGAAGGACACTATATGACATGGAACGTACTGCTTGTTCTGTGATCTTTACTCGAATAAAAGTGTCGCCGGGAAAGAAAAAGGCCAGCTTAATATCAGCCCTGCCCAAATCCTATCACAAAAGGGTCCAGAGACTTTTTCTGCCAAAAGAAATTTAAGTATTGTCTGACGCAGGTGCTTTTAAGCTTCATATTTCTCCATCTGAATGCTTACTTGGATAACGCCGTACCAGACAAACAATAAAAGCGCAAAGAATATCAAACATTACATCTTACATTATGTGCGCACTAAAGCTGCCTATTCGGATAAAATTTAAGCAGGTATTTGTCTCTTTCTAGTCTGCGTCCTTGCTTAAAAGCGAAATCCCGAGCAGATATTCCTTCTTCTGCCAAGTACCTGTGTGGATTGTACAAAACTGTGGCTTTCGCTAAGACTAACACGTAAAATTGTATAACCAAGCGGAGGCGACTTTTCTGTTCAGTCGAAAGAAGGCATGGTATACAAATTCTCCTGACCGGATGTTTTCGTTTATACGGCGGTGCCACAGAAAGGTGCTTGAGCAGAAGATTGAAACGACATGACTTAAATGTAAAAAAAAAAAAATGTTTGCACACCAAAGTTTGCAAAAATCGGTGTAATAGCGCAATGCAGTCGCCATTTTAGAAGGGAGATAAAACCGAGGACTAACGGGAAAGTTCAGGAGAACGATATTTCCCGTCGATAACTCGTAGTACCCTTGTAGGTTTCTCGCCACTTCAAAGATTGCCCTCTTACTGGAAACTCTCATTGCTAAATGGCGCCTATGTAAAGGTCGTAGCTTAACCATAAAAATTCCTTCATAAATCCTCGTAAGCGATGAGAACCCTTTCACCTCGATCGGTACATAACTTAAATACAGGTTTCTTTTCGGCAGAAAATTTAACGGTAATGTATTATTGTTTCATGATTGGCTATTTGCCCCAACTAAACGGCTAAGTAATTAATTTTAACCTGTGAAAGTAACACTTACTGTTAGCTCTGAGAGACGCCGTAGTGTGGAGTCGTGGATTAATATCGACCGCCTGAGGTTCCCTGACGTGCGCCGAAATCTCACTGCGCGGAGGCTTCTTCATTTTGCTTGCATCGCAATGTGGCCATAACCGGCGGGATGGGATTTCCTAACTGAGCTTGCCATCAGGACGCCGCATCCACTAAGCAAATGCCGCGATTTCACGCTCTTGTTTAATTGAGTTAATCGGGCTCACTAGCTTGAACACCCTTAGCGCTCGTGTGTGTCTATCCCGTTCCTTTAGCGCTGTGTTCCTTCGTAATGTTAATAAATAACTAAAGCGAAAACCGATTTAGCGCCTTTCGCGCGGGCACACTTCCTGTTTTTAAATTTTCATCGCCATGCACATAAAGTCAACGTGGTCCTGCAAAAGAACTCGAAAAGAGCATACCGCTCAAATCAAGTTCATCCCGCGCAGTTCTTAACTACGCACACAAAAATTCGTTCGTTGGTCACTTCGCTGCATGAGGTGCATTGCGTCGAGAAATGCAGCGTAACTACTATCTGTCTGTGAAACATAAAACCGCTGTTTTCGTCTTCAGAAAACAAATATCCGACTGAAACATCTGCTTTCCTTCATCGAACATGTGGCCCATGTTGTTACCATTTTTGTTCGTTTCTCGTTTTTCGTGTTCCGTATATTGGTATTCTCCTATGTACATATATTTTTTCCAGGAAGATGTAGCAATGAATCGTTACTTAATGGCGCTGGGTTTTGTTATTTTTCACTCCTCTTCAGCTGTGTGTGTCTCACCTCGCATGAAGGGCATAGGCGGTGAATTGTTAGATACAACACTTGTTAAGCTCTGCGGCTCCGTTTAGCTACAGCTATCGCTGGTTTGTGCGCCCGTGGTCTTACATTATATGAAAAAAAAGAAGGTGTTGTTGTACCTACTAATACAGCAGGTGGTAACTGTTTGTCCTTATGTTTCTGTCCTGCTGGTAACTGGATGCAGTAAAATACGTTGGAGTAATATTTATCAGCCCTTGGAAGCAGTAACAGGGATAAAGCTTATAAGCAACGCTTAGTAGCAAGCACTGCTTTTTTATTAGTACTTGATAATAACTTGTGTGCAAAGCCTTGCTGACAGCGCAACCCTAAACAAGGGTGCATTACAATACTCTCAGCTTGCCACGGCATGCGTAGACAAGTAAAGACATACATGACACTCAGTGGATACAGTTAATTGAATGAAGGGCGTTTTTTCGTGGTAGTCTTTTAAATAAAAGACTTGGCACTAACTAAAAAATACATATAGTAGCATAACTGTCGTATATGTTGCTACGTTCATATGATGAATTGGCGCGATGTGCTTTGACATATTCAAAAAAAAAAAATCCCTGCCTCTCCCGTAACCGAGAGTAGAGTAAGCATGAAATGTTTACGGGCATAATGCGAAGCGCACGCGGGCACGACGAGACGCAGGCCTGACAAGAATGTGTATGCAGCGCGTTCTAAACTGTCCGAAGTGCGTAGAGGCGAAAGCGTTTTCAGCACCACTTTGCGTATGTGACACTGGTGATGTTACCACTGGATTACGTCACACATAATTCATGGCGAAGTAATGACAAATTACTGATTAGTGTTAATGACTGATTAATGACTAAATACTAATAAACTGCTAATTAATGACGCTTAAGCTTCGCCTTTAGGAGTGGAACGCGACAGCGTGTTGTAGCGCTGCCAGGCAGTCCGCGGAACGCCACCACCCGTTCGGCGTGATGCTTCGTCCTTTGAACGCGACGCTTTTTGAGGAAAGGAAATTACGCAGTAATTCTCTGCCATCTCGGTGGACACCCGAGCCGCACCTTACAGGAAGGTAGGAACGCCACCACCCGTTCGGCGCGATGCCTTGCCCTTTGAACGCAACGTTTTTTGAGGACAGGAAATGGAGCAGTAATTCTCTGTCATCGCGGTGGACACCCGAACCTCACCGTACAGGAAGGGAGGAACGTCACCACCCATTCGGCGCGATGCGTTGCCCTTTGGACGAAACGCTTTTTGATGAAAGGAAATGGCGCAGTAATTCTCTGTCATCTCGGTGGACAACCGAACCGCACCATACAGGAAGGGAGGAACGCCACCACCCGTTCGGCCCGAAGCTACCGGCGCTTGTATGCCGGTCCTGTAGGAGGGCTTAGAGAGTCTCGTTAAGGGGACAGGGTAAGCAAAAATTCTGAAAAATATCAATTTTTAATTTTTTGCTAAATATGAAATTACATTCTTTTCTGCATCGTTTGATGTATCACACTTCAACCTGGGCAATTTATATCAACCTGAAAAAGCTATCTGAAAGCAAAGCGGTCAGCAACACACCCCTTTACCAGCGATGTGTTTTTTCCGTTTTTACTAAAAACTAAAAAAACTCGAAATGTTATGGAATTTAGATGAAAGAGAAAGCTCTCTGGCAACCATCCAGAACCCAAACAAGTCCTTCAACAACGTCTTATGGGAGTGTGCTCAAAAAAATGTCTTTGCGGGCATACAGACAATGAAGACTGCTACAATAGATGCTGTTCTGACCTTCAATGATGGCGCTATCGCAAGAACTAAAGTTCTTGAGGCACGTGGACTAAGTCCGGGCAGCAACACTGTCCGCTGGCTGAAGCAAGTCGATCGGCGTGAAGTTTACTTTGCTGATCGAGCTACGCAGCAAGTGACAAAACAGGCACGAGAAGCTAAACGGCAGGAAAAGAAGCACCATGCTGACCTAGATGATAACTATGCAGCTGGTGCCTACTGAATAAATTGGTCAAAATGAGTTGGCTAAGTCGATATCTCGGGATTTAAGGTTTTGTTTATTTTAAACTCAGTTTTCTCAAAACAAGATTTTTTGTTACGTCGGTACCATTGTTTTCTAAATGACAGTAGATATCAAGCTGATTTTTTCTGTGTACACAGTAAATATATGTGGCAATTTCCTGTACCAAAATTGTCGGCGTGCAAATAATATTGTTTGTTTTAAAATAAAATATATATACAAAATTTGGTCAAAATTAGGGTGTAGAAAGTAAAAAATCACTAATAATTTCATTTTTCGTATACTAAAATAATTTTGGTACAGCGGCTAGACGATGAAATTCTGAACAAAATGACATAAATATCTTGCCGCTATCTTTATTAGTTGCTGAGAAAAGTGTACCACAATATGCCCCAAAATACATGGGTAAGATGGGGCTTACCCTGTCCCCTTAAATCTCGTACGGTGCCCGGATGTGGCATGTATGTGCTTTTTGCACGCGTTATTAGAAATCGGAAATTATAATTCCGTGCATTATCAAACGCCAGCTCGACTGATATCTTGATAAACATTGAAAAGGCACTGGCAGCAGTTATTTTTTGTGACTCGTTTGGAGACCAACCGGCGCTTGCATGCCGGTCGCGTAGGAGGGCTTAGAGAGTCTCGTTAAATCTCGTTAAGTCTCGTACGGTGCCCGGATGTTCTCGTTTCAGTGCCCGGATGAGTGGATTTCGGTCTCGGCGTGACGTCACCACACTGCCGACAACGGGAGCTAAAAGCATTTCATGCTTAATAAAAAAGTCTATATTCAACGTGATCGGCGCACGACACCTATGAGAGCCACCAGTAGTATTCTGGCCACAGCACGTATACTTATGCTTAGGCGTGGTGGTAATTACGTGCAGGTAGTATGCGAGGCAGTGATATGAATCAAGCAACCCTACGTGGTGCATACAATGCTGGAGGAAACAAGAATACCATAATTCAAGAAGGGATGCGCAAACGCGACACGCGCCATGGATGGATGCGAAACGCGACATGGATGAATTTCTTCGCCGTCTTACATAACTCCCAGATTTGGCCCTCCGTCTAGACCAGTGCCTCTTACCCGTTGATATAAGATAGCACCGTTAATTATGAAACTGCAATAGCATAAACAGTGAATGGTCCTATAAGCTCATGATGTTGCAGTTTTATTTAATTATACAACCATGTTATTTGCACTACTGTCTGTGTCCTTTATCTTCTATGACTTTTCTTTTGAAGCTTGAACGAACGGTTCCTAACAAGGCAGTAACGAACAACCAGATACTAAAACATTAGTTAGTGCCTATTTTTACTTACTATTCTTTCATGAAGGTAGAAAAAACTTAACACTAACAAGCACTGTCAGCGTTAGTAAACGGGTGCACTTACCAACTTCTTACTACCTACTATTTTAAGGGTGCATCCCTTAATGCGTTCTCTTGGGCGCACGAATGACCACTTTAAGGCAAAATTTTGCGGAAGCCTTCGCTCCACTATTGTCTTATTGGCTCCACACAAAACGTTAAAATGACAGCATTACGTGTTAGTATGTGCATGTGCACTCGCACAGGTTGCATCCACTTTGTAGGGAAAGCAAGCCAAACGTGCCTCGCCGCACTGCTCTCTTGGCCACGTAAAGTTCCTCCTGTACGAGTCCTTCGGCGCCTTGCGCAAACACAAGGCCGAATAATAACAAACGGGCATGGTGCGTGTAGCATTAACGCCAATCGAAAACGAAAGCTTTTGCTGAGGAAGCAAAACGGAATCTCCAACTGAAGAGGCCATCTTTTCACACTCCAGCGCCCAGCGTTTTTTGTTTTCTTCTCCTAGGTGCAGGGATACGACCGCGTTCGGTCTTGCGCGCACGGCCACGTATTTGGGCGTGACTCCGAGCCCGTCACTTTGATCGCGGCGTTGCGGAGGCACCGCGCGCGCTAAGCCTTGCAAAGTGTGGCAGGGGCGCGCGACGTTGACCTGCGTTCACACCATCGCCCGATGATCATTTCCTTGTCAAACAATGCCGCTTCCTTGTATCACTGATGGTAACAGCAGAACGCTGCTGGCTACGTGGAAGCAGGAAAGATGGCCGGTAACTAACGGCACAACTTTATTTATAGCCCTGCATGCGCTCCGTCCAATGGCAGCGCTGGCCTGACAAAGCTCTCGAACGCGTGCCTAATTCTTAAACGGGGTGGGAACGCGTCGCGCTTGATTTCGTTGCACCCACTAAGAAGAAGAAGAAAAGATGTGAAAGTCGCCTCGTGAGGCTGTAGTTACGTGAGGTGTGTTCTTGCTGCGTGCGTTGATATGAATAGCTCACGCTGGAAATAAAGACTCGTCCATCACTTGCTGCAAACCCAGTGCTCTCTTCCAGATCATACAAATAGCCTCTTTGAGTGGTGTTAATGGTGCTTAAGCAAACTGTGACAGACAAATAGAGTCCTCTTAATTGAAGTCGCGAGTATACCATGTGCTTGCGAGCTATATTATGAATCACTTTATTTATAAATAACTGGTTTCAGTGACAGTAGGTGAATAATGTCAGCACTGCATGTCAATACTACAAGCGTGGATCATGAATGCGGCCTGATGTTTTTTTTTATATTTGTTCTTCACGAGCGTTTCCAGCCCTTTCAATACATGGTTCATCCATCAGAGTCTGTAATTAACGTGTAGCTGGATTTGCAGTTTTTATTTCGGATTTGAATTCAGTAGGTTGCAATCTGATTCCTATAGTTAGTTTCTGTAACTTGAGCCCCTGGCGTCCACTAATTAAACATATTATTATTTTACGTGCTATTTAACCTCTCTTCTACGTGCAAAACGTAAAGATTATTTCTTAAAACATACTGTAACCTAGAAAATATAACCCAGTTTGACAAATACGAGATTTTTTCTTAATATGCTGGTCGCTGTCGAAGAGTACAAAACCGAAGCTGACGTTTTGAAGCTGTCGGTGTTTTTTCAACTTTGCCGCGGAGTACCGCGGAATTATGGTACATTCCTTCTTTTTAAATTCTGTAAAATTTCAGCTCTGTGAAACACAACTTCACCCTACCATGTTCAGCTGTTCCTGAAAATCGTTTTTGTAGTGCCGTACGTTTAAGTAAAAGTGCCACACTTCAGTTTCTCTGTCGTCACATTCACGAAACGTTATTCATTTCACTGATGGTATTCGAAGAGCGAAACCTCTTCTACAATGTAGAGATGCTAATCCAAAATTAGTGTTCTGATGGCTTATTTTAATTAATAGAAGAGTACAATACTAGTTCAGGAACGTACCTAAAGAAGACGAAATAGCTGCTGACTTAACGTATTGTTCCGGTCACTTCCGACGGGGTTTGCCATAAAGGGGCCATGACAGCCAATTTTCGCGCATACCCTGCTTATCCAATCAATTCCCAATACGGTAAATTACAGTTCCCCCTATTTTGAGTTCATACTATGTGGTAGATATTTTTAAACGGAATTTTTTTCGTTTGTTTTATGAACTGCTTGCTGATCTGGCAACCTCTGATCGCTGACATCACAAGGGCTTACCCGCCCCGCGTCGTGTGCTGCGCGCTGTTGTCTGCGTTGAGGTGATTGCATGCACGCCGTGGACGGCGGCCGCTCGAAAAGTTTTTTTTTTTAGCTTAGCGTAATAAAATGCATTTTTCCTGTAATCTTTTCGGAAGCCTTCAGCTTAGTACATCAGCTTAGTTATCCTTGGGAAGGCGGACTTGCTCATGGCGCCCGCTTCCTCATTGTTGAGAGAACAGAAATCGATTCACCCCTGCTTTATTATTTACACTTGGAAGCATGCTATTCGTATGTTGTGAGTGTGGTCTCTTTTGAGCAGTCAAGTGCTCCCGTATGTGAAAAGTAGCACGTGCCGTTCATGCCTTCGCCGAGGTGCGCCGCGAGAGGCGTGGGTTCTTTCGCTGGCTACCAAGCTCTTACCCGCTATTCGTCGGTTCGATAATTAAACTAAAAATTATCACAAGGTGTTACCAGAGTAAGCCTGCGGCACGAAATGAGCACAGAAAAGTGCCAAATGCGAAGACTTCCCCGCTGCATGTGTGCGTGTGTAACAAGTCGAACATGCATTTATTTCGGGTCGTAGAACCTTTTGCAGAACCATTGCCCGCTGGCAAAACACAACATGACCCGAAGGCCCCAGGAATGTGACGATTTGGACAACTGCAGCCCCGCGCTGAGGTTGGTTATGTGTCTGTGCACAAACAGTACTGCTCGTTAGCTTTGCTTGAAACGCAAGGTGAGCTCTCCTTATCTTAAATGTTGTCTACTCTTGCTCAGATGTTCAGAAATCATAGTTTTACTCGCTTACACAGTACGGGAACACTGCAATAAGTGCAAATGATGCTATCACCTCCTTGGGAAACACTTCGCGTAGGACCGGCTCTGCCCGCTAATTGTATATTCTTGTTGAGATGTCACCAATACTTGATTTTAAATCGCTTTGTCTAAATATGCACTCGGACATCACTTGCATTAATGAAAACAGCCTTTGTTGCCCACAGTCAACGCCCTCGACTGCTGCCGGCTGCCTTCAGCACATGCTCTGCAGACCGGGCCACATCGGCTCTTCTCCCTTATTGTACGCTCGTCCTGCTATGTAGTCATCGCTCTGAGGTCACTGTACCCAAAACTGCACTGGACGACTATTTTCATGCACTAAAACTTGTGAATTGACTCTACGCAATCGCCGAAATCGCACACATGAATCTTGCTGACTCGCTATAGGCCTCGTCACAAAAGAGATCGGCGGTTCGGTTCATCGCCAACCGAAATCTAAGAATCCGGCAAAAATTCCCCGCTGATTACTGTTCCCTTTTTTCGATACGGATAAGCAGCACACAATCGCACCTTTTCAGGCCGTCGCCTTACTGGGCGTAAAGCTTTGGCTCGGCCGCACAAACCCAGGCGACGAGCGGCAGCGTCGTACGGTTTTTTCCCGTGGATCGCTTGCCTCGCTGTTCGGTTTTATGCGCAGGCACTGATTGAAAGCACATCTTCGCGGGTGCACGCACGTCGCGTATGTCACTATGTCACTGTGGATAACTTGAGGTCCAATAGGTTTTAAAAATTGTAAGTTTATAGACTATAATATACCAACTAACCCCACCACATTCTTCTGGTTCCCACTAAGCTCACTATTTACACTACTTCGACACGCGGTCGATGCTCGTGCTGTTGTCGTCGGCTGTCTAGCGTGACAGACCCGTGCGTCAGCGACGACATCTGCATACCGACCAGCCTACCGACCACATCGACGTCGCATCGGCCTAGTGTGACCGCACCCTAACTATACCGAAGAAAAACTACGTTACTATTATCGCTTTTGCGATACCAGTCACTCATATATGAGGGACGACTGCTACTTCGATCGGCCGCGAAAGTACAGGGGACAAAAAAGCTCGCTGCGCGCATTGCAGCTACGATAGCAGATGACGTTGCTTCCTGTATGCCCTTGTGACGTCACGACAGCATTCAATATGGCGGCCCCTGCCGGTAGGAGGAGTTTCCCGGTCTCAATTTCGGTCGCACTGTTTTGCAATATACAGCACGTCCTGGGTACATAAATTTTGGATATTGAATCATAAGCTCTTGAATTAGTTGCCGAAATGCAAAACTGCGATATGAAGAATGCTCATGTCTGCCTTAAGCTGTGCACATGCTATCTAGAATTACACGTGTGGAGTGTGTTCATAAAAAGGATGGCTGTGAAAAAGAAAGGAAAGAAGACTAAAGGAAAGGTATGTTTGGGGCTGAAGCTGAAAGTAATACAAGCTTAATCGTTACTTAACAATTAAGATTGGATCATGCGATTTCAACTCTGAACCCGCCACGTATTGCATGTATTATCAATTCCCTGTCACAAACTTCAGTAAAAATTTGTCTATCTCCTTAGGCTATGTAGCAACCCTATCAGTCATGATGCTTACTTATGAGGACACTTCAGTAAGGCTTCATATTTTTAATTTGAATGTAATATAGAGATCTGAAAAAGTATGCACCATCTTCTCAGTATTCTGATATTCAATGGCGAAACAGTGCTTCGACAAGTGCTGATTCGCGAATATACAGGGTGTTTCACCTAATATCTTACACAATGTTTAAAAATAGCCATTTTGAGTTCGAAGACCACTTTTTTCGGCATAACACTGTCAGCAGTGTAGTACATCAGAATACAGCCAATCAGTGCTAACTAGCAGGTTGGTTAATTTATATTCGATAGTTAATTTAAACTATTGCTGTTCGGCTCCTTAATTATAGAGAGGCAGGTAGCCCTTCGTAATTAATATCCATATCGGTGTGCAGAATATCTAAAATGCGGTTGCCCGCGACACCGCGGCCCAACAAATTTTGGCTGTTTAGACGAGTTACATGCACTGGAGAGGTTGCTTCGCCTGCAAGCTCCTCGAAAGCGTATTTATTTTGCCGCGATGCAGCCAAAATTTGTTGGGCCACAGCGCCGAGGGTAACCGCATTTTCAAAATTCTAAACAGTGATATGGATATTACTTATGGCGGGCTACACGCCTTTCAAAATTAAAGAGCCTAACGCTCATAGTTAAAAAGTTAACCATTCAGTATTAGTTAACTAGCCTGCTAATTAGTACGTCTATGCTCTATTTTGATGTACAACAGAGCCCACAATGCTATGAAGAAAAAAGCGCTCCTCTAACTTAAACAGTAGATTTGTAAACGCCCTGTATAAAGAGCATGGATAAAGAGCATCAAACGAATTCTTTCGAGTGTTTAGTCAGTCGAAGAGTTTGGACACCGTCTCTCTTATGTGAAAAAACAGTTCTGTTCTATTACTTGAAGGTAGAGACCACCATTCTGCAAACGTTATTTTCTGAGAGCGCGGCGAGCAAGAAATTTGTACGCGAACAAAGAGCTCAATGCTGTAAGTACAGTGTTTTCATCTGCGTCGTGTTAAAAAACAATTGTTTCCTGGTTCCTTAATATTCATTATGGCAGTTTGTGAAGGAAAACTTCGACTAAATTCTTTGATTATTTTGGTACAGCGCTGGAAGTCGTTCAGTACACAAAAAGGACAGTGAGCCGTGGAGTGAACATATGCTGTCCCCAAAGATAGAGCGGAGCACCTATTCCAGAAAGTTAAATTTTGTGTGGGAAGCTTGCATCCTCGTTGCGAATAATCGGGAGACGCGAAGATTTTTGTTCCCTTTGCGACATTTCTTCTCTGAGGGGACTGAACGAACACTAATATGAAGCAAACGTTTATTTTCTAACTCTTTTTTTCCTTTTTTGTCTCGCCTCAGGCTATCCGTACTTGCTCATTGTTTTGCAGAGGCCGTATGTACAGTCGGGGACAAAAATTTCCGGAACACGTGTTCCTCAAACGAAGCTTATAGCTTTACTATTAGGCAGCGGCTGGACAGCGCACTTGTGCACATGAAAGAACAAAAATTTACCTTTTACCTCCACAAGTGCGGTCTCCAGCCGCAGAATAATAGCAGAGCTATCGGCTTCGTTAGAGGAACACGTGGTCCGGATAATTTTGTCCCTGACTGTACATCGTCTTTCTAGACAACATATTGGTGTGACGCCCATCGACTTGACCCTATGATATCATCTTAGTTGGGCACATAATGCCGCTCTCTATAGCGCTGAAATTTACAAGCTGCATTAACGCAGCTGTAAACTGCGAGCGGTGTGATTGCAGGCGAAAATAAAGAACTACCGAAGACTCTTTGAAAAGGTATACGACTTTTATTCAACCTACCCTACTCTGTTTCTTCGCTATATTGGTGCAGCTGGCTGTGATCAGTGCATTGCTTTTCGGTGCAGAACATTTTTTGAATGCCGAATATTGTATCGTTGTTGCTTGCCCATCGTTGGCAGCGACATGTGGTCCATTCTTGATATTATGCCTGTGTGCTTTCCACTACTGGTATAATGCGGCAGAAGTATTATTCTTATGTTTGTACCAGTGCTAATAGTATTACTATTACAAGTGACGGGAGTGGTTGGCCTCGGCGTCCCTCGTCGAAGAGGTGGCCATGGTACAACTGGCGGGCGAGTGCCTTTAGGTTTTAATGTGGCCCAAAGTAGCCTTTTTTTCTCTCTAAACAATGCAGGTATTGGTAGTATGCTAGAGGTAGCAATTGCTGTTGCTGTGAAACATGGTCTGACCGCTTCCGCCAGCCCTGCTAAGAAAAAAGTGGCTTGAAATGGTGCTTGTGTGAAGGATTTTCATTCAGGAAGAATACAAAGCAAGAAAATGACACAAATACCTGAAATGGAAAAAATAATGCTTTTACAGTTAGGAACAAAATTTATGGACTACCGAGTAATGCAGGGAGATGGCCGTGTTGTTGATACATCACACAAACTTAGCACCAGTGCAAAGGACCTAGACTTGAACCGCGCCTTTCGTTTTATTTACTCCGATTATTCACGTAACACCAGCATCACAGCCTTGAAGAAACGCGCAGGTCTCCAGGATTTATGTCTCCGCCGCAAAGTTGCACGACTATCACTTTTTCATAAACTTTATCATCATCCATCACTTCATAACGACTTTTTTTTCTTTGCCTCCTTCGATTTTTGACCGCCGCGATCATCCCTTTAAAGTTAGGCGTTTCACGTGCAGAACATTTAACTACGCGCATTCATTCTTACCACGCACAATATCTGACTGGAACACTCTGCCTTCACATATCGCAACCACCACTGATCCTGATAAATATTTTAATCTTATATCTTCAATAACTACTGCTTAAATCTTCACATACATTGTTATTTTATTTGTTCATGGCTTCCTTTTTTGCAGGGTATGTTACTAAAATGATTCATTGCATTAGTGTTCTGTTTGTATAATTTTAATAATGCAGTAATCTTCGTTCTTTGCCGCGCTGCCATTCTTTTGATTCTTTTGCTTATTTATGTCATGCAAAGTGTCTTATTTGTGCTTTTTTTGTTTTATATTTGTGGTTTTGTTTTATTCTGTCCATTTGCCTGTGCCCCCCCCCCCCCCCGCCCCATGTAATACCCTCTCGAGGGCCTTTACGGGTATTCTGTATAAATAAAATAAATAAAAACATCTTTACTGTACGAGGACACTTATAAAGAAACAAGATGTGAGACTACAAGAGATAAATATTGAAGGAGACACTTAAGCTCCGCCTTAAGGGCATGACGCGATAGCGTAGTGGGTTAACTCCCACATATATGCAGAAGGTCATTCTCTACTTTGCACTCATAGATCGCTGGGAGTCCTGGTGCAGCGGTTCAGCGATTCAGCGATGCGCCACTGCCCTTTGATGGCAGGTGCTGCCATCGGCGGGGCTTGTGCTACCCATGTTGGTCTTCCCAAGCAACTTCTAGCGACCAGTAATTAATTTAACTGCCACATGCCAGAGTGGTAAGTTCGCTCACAATCCAGAAGGCAGGTTATGATGACACCACAAGGTCATGGGATCTAGGTGGCCCACCTGCCTCCTAGGTTGCTTCTCTAGGGATTTTTCGGGGATTTTTTGCTCACTGTTAATGACGCCGACGACGACGCCGCATTTTCGGCGACACGAGCTCCTTAACGGTATCGCGTTAGAAGGCAAAATGAATGACCAATTTCTTTCCGCGGTAAAGCCAGAATAAGACTGCTGATACAATCATCAGCTCAGTTTTTAATGCATTGGGCTTTTAGACTCTCCCTACTCATCTGTTTGCTTCCCTATCCACAGACACGTGTGGCGTCAAACTGTGGCTTACGTTTTAACGCGATAGGGTTAAGGAGCCCGTGTCGCAGAAAAGCCGCCGTCGTCGTCGGCTTCGTTGACCGCGAAAAATCCCTAGAAAAGGAACCTTAGTGGCTGACTGAGATGAGCTGTCTGTCCACTGCAATCTGTCCACAGGTGGCAGTTCAGTTAAAGATGGTTCGCGAGAGGTTGCTCGGGATGAGCAACCTGGATCGCACAGGCCTTACGGGTGGCAGCACCTGCCATCGCAGGGCAGTGTCGCATCGCTTAACCGATTGCACCACTGCGCCGGGAGTGGTATGAGGACTCCCAGGGATATATGAATGTAAAGAAGGCGGGGATCAAGTCCGCATATATGGACATTAACCCATTAAGGCTGTCGCGTAGTACCCTTAAGGCAGAGTTCAAGTGTCCCCTCCAATTTTTATGCGTTACCGCCCCACATCTTCTTCCTCTTCCTATAGAAAACATATTTTTATGTGTCTCTTTTTTTTCCCGGTGGCCGACAATCACGTCCGAAAGTTCGCTGTCCGGCATTGCGAATCGAACCTAACTGCAAGTCCATTCAGCAGAGGTGAGGAAAGGCAAGGAGTTGAAAAGAGTCGCATAGACATGCTACACGCAAAGCCTGGCTATAGAACGGCCTAGTCCTGCAATGGGTCATGGAACAAAACACTGCCGGGTTTTTTCTGGAACCATCGTTTCTCATGCCGATAGGCTGAGGAAGATTGTGTTGTTGCCCATGGAGCGAACTTCATGCGCAATCACTGCAAGACTGCACAATATCTTGGTTTTGAAAGGGCGCCTCATTTTGTCGCAGGAGATGAGGAAAAACGCGACTTTTCAGACTTTTTAATACCATAAAACTATACTGTCCTTTGCTTCAGCTGGCCTTTTCATATGTACTGAGCGGGATCCCAGGACAGTACCAAAGAATTGTGTCATATTTGTTTGTCGATGCCATCAATCATAAGAACAAAACGAAGATTTACGCATTTGTGTGACATTTTGCCCCACTCTCCCCTATATTAATACATTTATAATATGCGGCCACATGTGCGGAACTCACCCCAGCGGCTTTTCGTTTGACCTGTTTGCCCTATTTTCTAAATTTGAATTCCGCACGTGTTTAAGTTTGCCTCGGTGTCCTCCTAAACCCGCCAGTGGTGAGTTTTTGAAGCATGCGTATGCTTCCTGCGCATATACAGTACGTGTGAGTTGAGCAAGTCGTCCAGTGCGTGTCGTGCACCCTGCACTTAAGTGCGACGAGGACTACGAGCCCAAGTTGAATTCCTTGGCGATGCAAAAGTCTAAAATGAACGCCATGCGTGGAATTCTAGGTGCTGAGAGCAACTAGTCGGTGTAAATCTCCACAGAGTATTTCTTCCTTGTTTTTGCTGCTCAACTCTCAAATATTTTGGCTCAAATATTCACGAACGGTTTCAAGAGAGCGTGCTATGCGAATCCGAGGGAGTGTTCGGGAGTTTCGAATTCGTTGTCACTGACGTTCGCGGTGTTTCTTTGGTGCCGGCTGTGGAATGCAGCGAAGTTGCAGCCTCATCTCAGTCGAGTCGCGACCGCCAGAGTCCCTGGCGCTCCACACAGGCTGGAACGGGTCTCTGAAAATTTCGTTTTTGTTATTTCGTTCGCCAAAGTTAAGTTGCAAGACAGCTGATTTTTGTGTGCGTGTGGGTGTGGCAGGGGTGGGGGGGGGGGGGGAGGGGGGGTTAGCTAAGTCGAAACAAGGTATTGCTTGGAAGACAACTTCGGCGCGTCATGTAAGCAAGAGACACAGTCATTATTGCTACGTGCTCGTTATTCAAGCTATGACAGAGGATATACGGGGGGAAAACTTGCTGCAGAAGAGAAAAAAGTAAGTATACTACAAGGTAACAAACGTTGAACTTAAGGGTTCAGCTAAAGTTAAGGACAACGCTGCGAGCTGTAGAAAGAACAATAGGTGTAACGTTAAGAGACCGGAAACGGACAGAGTTGGTGTGGGAACAAACGCGAGTTAATGACATCCTAGTCGAAATCAAGAGGAAGAAATGGGCTAGGGCAGGGCATGTAATGCGAAGAGAAGGTAACAGCTAGTCCTTAAGGGTAACTGAGTGGATTCCAAGAGAAGGCAAGAGTAGCAGGGGGCGGCAGAAAGTTAGGTGGGAGGAAGAAATTAAGAAGTTTGCGGGGATACGGTGGCCGGAGCTAGCAATGGACAGGGTTAATTGGAGAGACATGGGAGAGCCGTTGCCCTACAGTGGGAGTAGTCAGGCTGATGATAATAATGATGAGGATGATGAAATGTCTCAAAGCGCGTAAAAGTCCTCTAATTGAAGCATGTTTGGCCATACACTCAGGGAGTTTACTAATGACAGCAGCCTGGCTTCCAGCAGATCGCGTAACACATTATTTATTTTTCGTTAGTAGAAAAGAGCCGCAAAAGTTTTGAAATTCGCTGACTGATCTTACTGACCGATAAAAGCAATTAGTTGAGAAGGTCAGCATGAGAAAAGTAATTCACTGATGAATACGCGATATACTGTACTCTTAGTTTCGACACCAGATCTTATTCGGAAAGAATGTAGACACGCTTTACGCTAAGGTCATCCACACCGAAAGGCACAGCGCCTTGCTCCATTCGCACCTCGTTTGTCTTGAGCCGTCGGCTAAAGGTTTCTTGGCTGCGCCCCTCTGCTTTTCGCTATCTTTAGAGGGGTAAAATTTAAATTACAAGAGCTTCAGGTATGCAGCCGCAGAGCTTCAGATATTATTAGGCAGCCGCTGGCTGGATTCCATCCCTTGAAGCTGCTTATTCTCATCGGCTGAAGAGTCTAGTCTTGCTGGCGGTTGCACGGGCTAGCTTGTCGCACTGACTCCCTTAAGGCGTGTTTCGTTCGGATGACGCCATAGTTTGGCGGACTAGGAGTTTTCATCGAAGTCACTGCACTTCTGCAGCACAGCATCTGACAAGTTCTGAGCGTGGTTCATACAACTGTTTTAAAAAATAAGGTGCTGGGGATGTCACCTCAAACTGCAATATAGACCCTGTCCCATTGCTGCTGCTGGAAATAATAAAGCTGACCGCTTCGCTTAAGATGCTCCGCCGTAACCTAAAATACTTGGAGAGCTAAACAACAGAGTATATAGCGCATATTAGTTGCCATTCCTGCCTACTGCCACGAGACACTAAGACGAGAGTCTGCTTGGCAGAGGCACTTGGCCCCGCAGATGCTCAAAGCGTTCGCTAAATTTGAAGTGAATCAGACTATTCATGTGGCCTGGACGTTCAGGAAAAGTCACGCTCTGACTTCCCATTGTTCAGCGCGTGGGGGGTCGGCAACGTTTAGGACTTTATGTGGCGGCTCCCGCACTATCATGCGGAAAGGAAGGCGCTGCATGACAGTTCGAAAAGGGAACGTCTTCCGTGTGTGTACATGCGCAAACCAGCGAGTGCTCCCGGAAGAACCAAGAATAGTGGGGAAGGAGGTCTCACGCCATCTCCTTGCTTTGTAGCGTGACACCGGATTGTTCGACAAGGGGTCGCCTGACATTACGTTAGCGAAAGAGGCATTCAGGCGGAACATTTGCGGGCCTCCATGCGAGGCAGAAAGCATTTCACAACGCCAGCCCGACGGTAACCAGAACCGAGTGCCACGTTACGGAAAGGCTTCCATTACGATGAGTACTTAGTAACCGTGTCGCCTTTAGTTCCACGCGTTAACTGCTGTTTGAAGCACCTTTTTTTTCTTTTCGTCTATAGGGGCGGAAATGTGAAGCCGCAATCAGAATCTTTCGTTACGAGGGTGAGACTTTGATGCGCCTAAATTATAGGTGACGTGTACTCAGACTGCATGCTTTTCTAGAAAATATATTAATCATGAGGTTGAGCATCCTAATTAACTCTAGTTCTGATGCAATGCCATAATACTGCATGACCGCCGTGCTGTGTAACTGCATATGTCGCTCTGCTGCTGTGCGTGAGGTCGCGGGTTCGATTACCGGCCACGGAGGCTGCATTTCGATGCAGACGGAATGCGAAATCGCTCACGCAGTAGCAACATTTCAGTGCATATGTGTTGAATAATCACAAGCGAGCTCAATAAACGTGTCGTACCCCACTATAACATGCCTGTAGTTCGCAGTTTATTCAGTAGGGTCAAATGTGCAATTTTGTAATCCAGCATTTAGAAAACAAAACTGAATAGACTACATTATTAGAAACAAAAGGTCTTTTTGGAATTTCCGCAGGTGTAGTTTAGCAAAGGATCACCCGTATGTATTTTTTTTGTGGTTTTAGAATGCTTCTTGGTGGCGGAGATTCCTATTTGCGTAAAACCTACCGAACATGCGAAATAATTTCCGGTTCACATGACTAGGTGCGAGCCGGTAGCTTGGAAAAATTGGCCGTGCGCTCGCGTTGGATCGCAACATCTCCGGCTGGGCTTCGGTGCTTTGTGATGTCCCGCACGCACTGTTGGTGCTTCAACAGAAAATTGAAAGCGTAGGAGGGACTCGGCTCATGCTTGGACTAACCGTGGGCCGGAGACGTTGGCTTACGCTGGGCACAATTTGTCATGTTCATTCAGCGGTGCTGCGACCGCTCTTGCTAGTGATGTAGCGATGAAAACGAAAGCCGCGTTGAATGAATTGCTGGTGCACTTGATACTTGTAATATTTTTATCTTTCGCTTGTCATGCACAAGAAAAAAATCTCTGTACTCCATCTCATTTTACCTATTACAGTTGAGTGGAAGCCGTAAAGCAATAGCAAACAGAAGTGTGTGTGTGAGGGGAAAATATTGCACTTGTGGATGCCCTCGCCTCGCGCTCCTGTCTTACTCAGCTGCGAGAGCTTGTGAGATGGCATACAATCCGGTCAGCAAATCACTAAGATAAAGTATTTTGCAAAAATGGTATGCCAGCCTGTAATTGCCGCTTCACTTCGTGCTTCCTTGAAGACGAAGCAGGGAGGTCTATATTTCGGTACCAGACCAGCCTGTTTGGTACTCCACCTTGCCTCACTTTTACCCAGCATTGGTAAAGAATAAAAGCTTGCGGTGCCCTAATATGTCTCACCATAAAATGGCAGGCTGGCTCTGAAAAAAAAGAAAGAACACATTCGTGCATGAACGCGCCAATTTGTGTATCTGGTATGGCACGCGCAGGTGGAATTCCAGAAGGCATGCGGTGTCCACTGCCGACTCACGCTGAGGAAAGCGCGCCGCACCGTGCGGCGCTAATGAGAGAGCGGCAATAAACGCAGGGTGCGTTTTCCCCGCTAGCGGTTTGTCACTGACGACAGTGAGACAGGCGTAAACGCTAGCAGTAGTTATCGCTCACTGTAGCCTGCAGCTTGTTATTAGAGGAGAAGCTCTTCGACTTTTGGTTTGTTCGTCATTGCGCAATTGCTCTAAGTGATGTGTAAATCACCCTATGCATACAAGGTAGAGAAATTACTGAACAACGCTTCAAGTGGGCAGACACTGAGACCCACTTTTTCATTAATCTGAATATGTAGAAGGATGCAACGAAGAAGCGCTTCACTTTCATGAGTCAAAGTTTTCGTTATTCAGTTTTCAGCCGCGGACATTGTGCAAAAAAGCACCAGTCCAAGCGGGAACACTGCACTCCTAACTAGTTGTAGGTGGTCATTGCTTACGTACTGGGAGGGGCTGTCAGTAGGAGTGTACGGAAATTTCATTGTGTTCATGCACTGATGGTCGCCTGCTTGGTATGCCTGGGTCGCTGCGATAGGTTTCAAACTTCTAGCCTTTCGCCCAGTAACCAAACGTCTCAGCGGGTGAGAATTTGCGTCCGGTGTACTACCGAGAACAGATGACAGGCGAACTGGCCAGCTGAAACGTTAACAGAAAAATCTAAAAATTACGTTGGAGAAAATTACAGTTAACATGGGTGATTATCGCTTAGAGAGTTCGCTCATCGCTCTCGAAAACCGCTAACGAGTCGCCTTTGCATTTCTTATGCTTCTATTATTACTTTTACCGCGTTTTGTTCGTGTTTGAATTGTTCAGCCTGCATTTCGTTCGAAGCTGATAGTACCTTATTACTTCTATTTCCTAGAGATGGAAGCAAATGTAGGCGGGGAAGGATGAAGATTTGAGGGCGTTGCTTTATGACCCCGGTATGATTTTTTCAGTCTCTCCAGGCACTTCCAAAATTCTGGCATAAGCTCTCAGCTAATGAAAGAAAGGTTGGTTATTGCCGTAAGCAGTCAAAACATGCTCGTATTGTTTTCTGAGTGCTTATTCTCTCGTCACTGAACATCGAGAGGGAGCTGTGGGTCGCGTGCGTTATGTAACCTCGCAAAAAACAAAGATGGAGGCGGCGCAATGCGTCGTATTTCTGACTACGGTGCGGGAGAGAAACATTTTTCAGGCGTAGTATCAACTAGCCGCCATCCGCTGAATATTTTTTTCTACTTCCCTAGCAATCCCGAAAAAACCGATGGCTATCCGAAGCCTCGACCTCTGACCTTTGAGAAGGAATGACCTTGGCCGAATTTGTCTGCCGGCGAACCTTGGTGTGCTCGGGTGGAGGACAGGCTAGACCTTGTCTCAAAATGGAATTAGCCCAACTCCAAAAGTGGGGTTGGCTCAACCCCGAAATTTGGGTGGCTCACACCAGGAAATTTGAAAATTGAGTTGAACCACGTTCGGGATCAACCTAGGACACTCCCAGACTGGGTCTGGCCCACCACTGAAAATTTGAAAACTGAGTTGGCCCACGTTTGGAACCGTGCTTTCACACAATATTTCGTGCTTAGCAATGCTGAACCGCCAGCCGTTTTTTTTTTTTTTGGCCTGCTATCCGCGCACCTCAAACGGGCTCAGTCGATGCAGTGCATTTTTACATTTCCAGTGTTTGCATGAACGCGAAAAGAATGCATCGTCACAAGGTGCTAAGCGTGCGTAACAATTTTGCATGCGCTTGAAACTCGAAGCGTGTTTTCCGTCCTCTGGTTTCTGTTAAGCTGCAATGACTTCGTTACGCTGGAAAATAGCACTTTACTTTGGCACAGGAAAAGCTTCGGCCGGAATGGTATTTATTTCTGCCTACGGATACACGAACGTTCGCTTCCGAACAGTTTAAGAGCGGTTAACACAGCACAGAGCAGTTTCTAAAAAAGAAAAAAATACTTTACCAAAGATTTAATGAAACGCGTACGCTTGCGGACTTGAAGTGCGGCACTGCCGCTCCCAGCTCCCACTTTTAGGAAAATTAGTGTGCACGAAACGTGTGTAGAATTAAATGTTACACTCAGCAGTGCTACAAAAAAGCGTTAGTCATGAAAACAGTTAGCGGAAGAGTTAAGCTCGAAACGACTGGCCTAGAGAAAGTTCTATGTACGTTAGAAATAAATTAATTAACAATCGGATTTATTTAGCCTCCAGTGAGAAGGCCTGCCGGGCAGTCCACATCTTTCAAGTTGCGGTGAGTTGGACTCAGAGTATGGCAGTTTGTAGTTGGAACGCTGGGAAGAGAATGTGAAGAAAATCAATTTAATTCCGAAAATGAGTATGGAAATGGCACACAGGCACCCTTTTTACCACTTTAGCACCTTTAAGACCTTCTTAAGTATTTTTTTGATGTGCCTGTGTAGCTGTTTAAATGCTAACTTACCCAAGTGTGTCAGCTTTCCTTCACGACTTCACGGCACGGTTCTCTTCTCTCTGATATTTTCTATATTTTGACACTGATAGTGTGCGGGAAAATACAGAGGAGGAGCGCAAGACACCCATTCCTACTCACCGTTTTTCTCTTTTTTCCATTCATTTTTGAGAAGGTATGCTCGTTAACGTTCGTTCCTCCGCTCACACACAAGAAAACTACCTAATGAGGGCATGTTACTTTCAATGACACAACGTAGGAGACGAAGAATGGTGCGACCCGGTACGCAGGAATGGTCTAAGCAGAATGTTTCAGGGACGTAGCCAAAACATCGTACCAGTGTCAGATCATAGCACGTGCTCATTAACTTCCTGTCCGTCTTTCTGTTAGGCGCATAGTTGTTATTGGCGACCCACTTCATGCAGTTGCTTGTTGTGGCTTATTTCTCTCAGACGTAAAAGCTGATAAAAGTCTCTTTCTCATTTTAAATCGGGAGCGCCTCTATGTGTAAAGAATCCGTACGAGGCAGTGACTTTAGGCCCTCTAATCAGCCACGCTTATGCTGGCAGACGTCATTAGCTATAGAGGCTTGTAACCATATGAAGCTCCGAAGGACAGCAAAAGAAAACAACGCTATAATTCCTCTGCGGGTATTCAGCTCAAGCTTGTACTGAGCGAGTAGGCTACGTTTACAAAGCTCACGCAGGGCTCTACCGAGTAGAAAGCAAAATTTGACAACTGTTGGTTAATTGGAGATACGGTGTTCGTGCTTGTGCGGCTCGTGCCACTTGGTAATCATTTCACTTGTTCCGAAAGTTTTTCCTAAAATAAAAGAACTATGGCCTGGTGCCAATTTCTTTGCTTCGCAGAGCACCCACAGCTTGTTTTTAACAAGCATGGTGCGCTGCAGCTTTTTGCACTTCCCCTTCTAACGTTACGGTTTTTTCTTAATTTCTTGAAATTTGCGAACTTTGAGAGTACTAAAGATTAATAGGACATTTATTTAGTTATTTACTCTCGAAGACCAAGCATTAAAAGGAGTTTCGAGCAAGAATTCAGACCCAAAAAAGCCCAGTAACGCATCGTAACAAACCAATTTTGAAAATGGTTACAGATGGCTTTAAACAAAGCAATACCATCGATTGAAAGGAGGGAAGTGGGAAGGTGGTAGTTCCCGTCGGAGCTGGTTTTGGCAATGAACTAGTCGAGAAGCAAACTGCATGGGCCGGCTACTAGGCACACCAGTCTTGTACTGGTGATAACTTCGCGACGAGACGTGGGATAGGTTAGATATAAGGACGCTTAAAATAGCTCTAGGAAGAGTAAATTAGCCACACTGAAATGGACGATGCGATTTTGGATTCATTCAGTGCTGAGGTTGAGTGAGCCAACATGGGGATCCAAGATAGATGAAATATATTCAAATTTAAGTCTCCTGCGTGTTTCTGAAGAAGAGGGCTTAGGCTAGTGGGTGCCTGAGAAAAGTTGCGTTTATAGCACTCTACTATGCAATTGCCACTTCTAGTTGAGTAATGAATATGGCTCTCCCAGGATTGCTCACGACAGATACACACTGCAAGATATTTTCATGGAGTTATTATTCTAAACGAAAGCTCTCTTGCTCTACACGTCGCTTATTCTCCACTTCCATATATAACTTTGGCGTCTTCTTCATTACTGTTCCCTGTATCTCTCCTCCTCATCGACGACTTGGTTTTCAGCGATATTTAATACTGGGGCACTATACTTTCCAGAACAAGTATCTTCATCCCTCCTGGCATGAATGTCGTGGATATTTCCAACTGCGGCCTCTTCAGTCTCTCCACGGGGCCCTTGATAGTAAATGGCTGCCAGCTCTTCGCGCTGTCGGTGCGGGCAGGGCACATTTATTTTTCTTTCTTGTCAAAACTCTTTGTAACGTATGTAATGCTGTCTTGAGGACCTAATGCGGACCCATGAATGGCGATTTAGAATCGATTTCTCTCCGCACCAAGACCACTACTTCTGGTTCATTATTTGAGAGTGTCATCTGATGGGGCTCGTCAAAGTTCCCGATTGTCTTCCGGTATTTATCGTTTTCCGCTAGAGTCATCGGTTTCAACTTTGTCGACGATACCCAATTCATAGTCGCCTGGCACAAGACCGTTGTTTAAAAAGCTGCAAAACACGGGTCGCACTCAAGTCCGAATGTCAGTGAATGGTTATGATGGGCCACAGCATATTCCAGCACGTACTTCCATCAACCTTTTGAAGTTTGGGCGCAAGAAGAGGTACATTTTCAAGTCGAAAACTTTCTGCCAGGGTTTCGGCCTATGGGTGACATATCGCCGAAGAACGCGGTTCGATGTCCCTCTTTTGGTCCCAGAGACGAACTTTGCCTCTACGAAAAGCTGGCCCATTGTCGGCGATAGCAACCTTTACGCTTCTGAATATTACTCTTTAAAGAAGCGAAATGACTGCACTCGCATCCTCCCGGCCAGCCTTGGACGCTGCGAAAAGGCTTACACTCTTTAATGGCCACTAAAAAAGCCTGACCTCGTGACGTCATCTTCATTTTTTTTTTCGAGCATGGCAAAGTCGAGATTAATCGTTATCTGGAATGGCTGGTTTATGGTTCATGGGGTTTTACGTCCCAAAAAGACTCAGGCTATGAGGGACGCCCCAGTGAAGAGCTCCGGAAATTTCGACCACCTGGGGCACTTTAATGTGCAATGACATCCCATCATGAACCTTTAGAATTTCGCCTCCACCGAAATTCGACCGCCGCGGCCGAGATGGCCGCTCGAATACCATCTGAGCTTTCCTCGGTCTGGATTTCACCTTGCAGATATAGAATTTAAGAAAAGTTTCGCTTTGGATTAGTGGCTGTGG